>NW_028317950.1:16957500-17280000 GCF_062004578.1 Staurois parvus | reverse complement strand
ATAGCAGTGTGATTACAGTAAAGCCCACACATACCGCCCCCTATGTAAAACACTACCTGCACACAATGAACCCTTTGATTGCCCCTGATATTAACCCCTTCCTGTCCAGTGCCATTAGTACAGTCAGTGCCTTTTTTTTTTTTTTTTTTTTTTTTTTCTTCTTAGCACTGATCACTGTATTGGTGTTACTGGGGAAGTCAATGACACCAAGTCAGTTCTCCTCAGTGTCAGAATGCATGCCGCAGTCCCGCTGATTGCCCCCATTACTAGTAAAAAAAAAAAAAAAAATTCCAGTATCTATACCACCATTTTGTAAATGCTATAACTTTCACGTAAACCAATTAATTTACACGTATTAGGATTTTTTTTTTTTTTTTTTTGCAAAGACATGTAGCAGAATACATTTTGATGTAAATTTATGATGAAATTTGTTTTTTTTTTTAATTTTTGTACTGGACATGTTTAATAGCAAAAAATCAAAAATATTGTTTTTTTTTTTTTTTTCCCCTCAATTCTTCTCCTCCCCCCCCGCACAGGCGATCAAATACCACCAAAAGAAAGCTCAATTGTCAATTAAAGTAACAGCGCTGTAACGCAACAAATGGCCTGGTCAGGAAGGGGGGGTAAATCCTCAGGAGGGCAAGTGGTTAATGTTTAACATGTTAACCAGAGTAAGTGCAGTGTTACTGTGGGTGACTTTGTACTGCTGTGGTGGTGATTCTGTACAATGGTTAGGTACTGTGCTATCCCTAAACACTTCCATACCAGTGCCTGTGTCCCTGACCACTGCCGTACCAGTCCTTCAGCTACAAGGTTTTACCATCCCCAACCTCACATGTGAACAAGCCCTAGTAGTACAGCCAGTCACAATTCTCTCATCACCACCACACTAGCCTTAGTGTTGCCATACCATGTAAATAGAATCAGCGTTCCTGATTGCCACCACACCAGACCACTGCAGAAAGCAACAGTTTTCCTTATCACCGCCACCGACACCAGTTCCAGTGTCACCAGAGCAGTGGATGCTAGAAACAGTGTTCCTGATTGCTGCCACACTAGTCCTCATTGTCACCAGAGTAGTGTAGCTAGAAATATTGTTCCTGCTCACCACACCAGTGCTGTACTGCCTGCAACCTGTACAAAACCGTGGCTTGTTTATTGACCACATTTCTGCCTGCAGCCTGGACCGGTCCTTTGCCTGTTTGCTCACCGTGTTTCTGCCTGAGGCTTGAACTAGCCCATCTGAACATCTTACTGACTACGTTCCTACAAGGCACCAGTCCCAGCCACCCCCTGCAGACAACTGCACTCCTGGAACCACAGTAACTCTTGTTCTTCCTTTCTTCAGCCTCCTGTACTTCAATTCCAGTGAACTTGGCATTCCTAGGGGCAGCCGTGTATCAGTAGGCTAAACTTGCTTCACTTATTGGAACTGAGACTGCTATAGGTGACGCTACTCTTAGCTGTATTCCCTGACGATGTGTACAGAAGCAACCATTACAGTAGTATAATAGTTTTGAAACAATTGGTTGATTTGTCTGATACAGAAGATACAATGTCCGGTACATACACCGCCCAGGCACTGAGTCTCATACGTGGCATTGAATTTTCTAGTGAATGATGCTGCGCTACTAATATCCTAATTGCGTGTTACGCTTGCACATAACTAAATAAACAAATATACCAAATGAACGAATATCGTATGTATGTATATACAGTTGCAAGAAAAAGTATGTGAACCCCTTGGGATTACGTGGAGTTTTGCATGAATTGGGCATAAAATGTGCTCTGAACGTCATCTAAGTCACAACAATAGAAGAACACAGTCTGCTGAACATAATACTACACAAACATTAGATGTTGCCATGGTTTAATTGCACATAACATGTAAACATTCACAGTGCAGGGAGGAAAAAGTATGTGAACCCCTAGCTTAATGACTTCTCCCAGAGCTATTTAGAGCCAGGAGTGAGCCAACCTTGACTCCAATCAGTGTGATGATATTGGATGTGTTGCTGACAGCTGTCCTGCCCTTAAAAAACACACACCTGCTTTGGGTTTACTGGTTTCAAGAAGTACTGTCTGATGTGAGCCATGCCTCGCAGAAAAGAGCTCTCAGAAGACCTACGATCAATAATTGTTGACTTGCATGAAGCTGGAAAGGGTTACAAAAGTATCTCCAAAAGCCTTGATGTTTATGTGTCCACAGTAAGACAGACTGTCTACAAATGGAGAAAGTTTAGCACTGTTGCTACTCTCCCTAGGTGTGGTCGTCCTGTAAAAATGACTGCAAGAGCACAGCGCAGAATGCTGCATGAGGTAAAGAAGAATCCCAGAGTGTCAGCTAAAGACCTACAGAAATCTCTGGCACATGCTAACATTTTTGTTGACACATCTACAATAAGGAAAACATTAAACAAGAATGGAGTACATGGGAGGACACCACGGAGGAAGCCATTGCTGTCCAAAAGGAATATTATAGCACGTTTGAAGTTTGCAAAAGAGCACCTGGATGTTCCACAGCACTACTGGCAAAATACACTGTGGACAGATGAAACCAAGATTGAGTTGTTTGGGAAAAACACTCAACACTATGTGTGGAGAAAAAAAGGCACAGCACACCAACATCAAAACCTCATCCCCGCTGTAAAACATGACGGAGGGAGCATCATGGTTTGGGGCTGCTTTGCTGCCTCAGGGCCTGGACGGATTGTTGTCATTAATGGGAAAATGAATTCCAGAGTTTATCAAGACATTTTGCAGGAAAACGTACGACCATCTGTCTGCCAACTGAAGCTCCGTAGAGGATGGGTGATGCAACAGGACAATGACCCAAAGCATACAAGTAATTCAACAAAACAGTGGCTGCAACAGCACAGAATACGCCTTCTGGAGTGGCCCAGTCAGAGTCCTGACCTCAACCTGATTGAAATGCTGTGGCATGACCTTAAGAGAGCGATTCACACCAGACATCCCAAGAATATTGCCACACTGAAACAGTTTTGTGAAGAGGAGTGGTCCAAAATTACTCCAGATCGTTGTGCAGGTCTGATCTGCAACTACAGGAAACGTTTGGTTGAGGTTATTGCTGCCAAAGGAGGGTCAAACTGTTATTAAGTCCAAAGGTTCACATACTTTTTCCTCCCTGCACTGTGAATGTTTACATATTATGTGCAATTAAACCATGGCAACATCTAATGTTTGTGTAGTATTATGTTCAGCAGACTGTGTTCTTCTATTGTTGTGACTTAGATGACGTTCAGAGCACATTTTATGCCCAATTCATGCAAAACTCCACGTAATCCCAAGGGGTTCACATACTTTTTCTTGCAACTGTATGTGTGTGTGTGTGTGTGTGTGTGTGTGTGTGTGTGTGTGTGTGTGTGTGTGTATATGTGTATGTGTGTGTGTGTATATGTGTATATATGTGTGTGTGTATATACACAGTCAGGTCCATAAATTTTGAGACATCGACACAATTCTAACATTTTTGGCTCTATACACCACCACAATGGATTAGAAATGGAACGAACAAGATGTGCTTTAACTGCAGACTGTCAGCTTTAATTTGAGGGTATTTACATGCAAATCAGGTGAACGGTGTAGGAATTACAACAGTTTGCATATGTGCCTCCCACTTGTTAAGGGAGCAAAAGTAATGGGACAATTGGCTTCTCAGCTGTTCCATGGCCAGGTGTGTGTTATTCCCTCATTATCCCAATTACAATGAGCAGATAAAAGGTCCAGAGTTCATTTCAAGTGTGTTATTTGCATTTGGAATCTGTTGCTGTCAACTCTCAAGATGAGATCCAAAGAGCTGTCACTATCCGTGAAGCAAGCCATCATTAGACTGAAAAAACAAAACAAACCCATCAGAGAGATAGCAAAAGCATTAGGCGTGGCCAAAACAACTGTTTGGAACATTCTTAAAAAGAAGGAACGCACCGGTGAGCTCAGCAACACCGGAAGACCACGGAAAACAACTGTGGTGGATGACCGAAGAATTCTTTCCCTGGTGAAGAAAACACCCTTCACAACATTTGGCCAGATCAAGAACACTCTCCAGGAGGTAGGTGTATGTGTGTCAAAGTCAACAATCAAGAGAAAACTTCACCAGAGTGAATACAGAGGGTTCACCACAAGATGTAAACCATTGGTGATCCTCAAAAACAGGAAGGCCAGATTAGAGTTTGCCAAACGACATCTAAAAAAGCCTTCACAGTTCTGGAATAACATCCTATGGACAGATGAGACCAAGATCAACTTGTACCAGAGTGATGGGAAGAGAAGAGTATGGAGAAGGAAAGGAACTGCTCATGATCTTAAGCATATCACCTCATCAGTGAAGCATGGTGGTGGTAGTGTCATGGCGTGGGCATGTATGGCTGCCAATGGAACTGGTTCTCTTGTATTTATTGATGATCTGACTGCTGACAAAAGCAGCAGGATGAATTCTGAAGTGTTTCGAGCAATATTATCTGCTCATATTCAGCCAAATGCTTCAGAACTCATTGGACGCCGCTTCACAGTGCAGATGGACAATGACCCAAAGCATACTGCAAAAGCAACCAAAGAGTTTTTTAAGGGAAAGAAGTGGAATGTTATGCAATGGCCAAGTCAATCACCTGACCTAAATCCGATTGAGCATGCATTTCACTTGCTGAAGACAAAACTGAAGGGAAAATGCCCCAAGAACAAGCAGGAACTTAAGACAGTTGCAGTAGAGGCCTGGCAGAGCATCACCAGGGATGAAACCCAGCGTCTGGTGATGTTTATGCGTTCCAGACTTCAGGCTGTAATTGACTGCAAAGGATTTGCAACCAAGTATTAAAAAGTAAAAGTTTGATTTATGATTATTATTCTGTCCCATTACTTTTGATCCCTTAACAGGTGGGAGGCACATATGCAAACTGTTGTAATTCCTACATCGTTCACCTGATTTGGATGTAAATACCCTCAAATTAAAGCTGAAAGTCTGCAGTTAAAGCACATCTTGTTCGTTTCATTTCAAATCCATTGTGGTGGTGTATATAGCCAAAAATGTTAGAATTGTGTCTATGTCCCAATATCTATGGACCTGACTGTGTGTGTATGTATGTATGTGTGTATATGTGTGTGTGTGTGTGTGTGTGTGTGTGTGTGTATATATATATATATATATATATATATATGTCAGTTATAAAGTCCACATATAAGTGCGTGATTATCCAACATGCATGCACAAAGTACAAGAGAACATGCACAACTTTTTGGCTCTAAGGAAACTAAGGTGAAGGCGATAATATGAAAGCATAAGGGATTTATACCTCCCTTCCTTTTTGGTTCTATGTGAGAAAGGAGTGATCTGGAGGAGAAGTTGGTGCAATATGTATGTATATATGTATGTGTGTTTCATATTTGTTCATATTGTATGTTTTAGTTATGTGCAAGCATCACACACAATTGGGATAATAGCAGTGCAGCGTCATTCACTAGATAATTCACTTCACTTAATTTGGGAACACAGTTTGATGCTAGAAACAGTAATAGTCTCTTAAAAAGTTACACACATTTTTTTTATCATATTCATTGTATAGCGCACTTATTTAGTTTTTAGGTAGCGCAGGAGTTTCACTATATAATATTTTTTGCTGTGATTTTAAATTTTTCTCATGCTGTGTGTGAGAAATAGCTTATTAAATTGGTAACTTTTGTGTAAAAAAAACAAAAAAACAAATTAAATTTTCAAAGGACATTTTGCCTCTTAAAAAATACCTTTGGAGTGTTTTACTTTTCAAAAATGTCATTTTGTGGGTTTTTCCATTGTCCTAGTGCTCTAGGGCCTAAAAATGTGATTAGATGTGTAATTTAAGCCACTAGATAGCCTGAAGGATTTTGGGCCACTTCATAATATTTATTTTCATTTTCCTTCCATATTTTTTAAAAATGTGTTTAAAAAAAAAAAAAAAAAGACATTTTCAAAAGACTCATGCCTTTCAGAAAATACATTTAGAGTGTTTCTTCCAAAATGGGGTAGTTGATTGGATGTTTTCACTGTCCTGGTGCTCCAGGGCCTCATGTAGTTTATGCCCCTGGAAATGCCTGAAAGTGCTGTTTAGATTTTGGGTCCCTCTGTTCAGTAAAGTCTCATACAGGTGGTATCCCCTTACTCTGGAAACATAACAATGTTTTTTAGACTGTAAACATATGTATGCCTATGTTGTGTGTGTGTGTGTGTGTGAGAAATATTTTTATCACAAAGTTGTCATTTTCTAAAAAATGGGGACAAAAAACTACAACTTCAAAAAACTCACCATGTCTCTAAATACATTGGACTTTCTACTTTCCAAAAAGAATCATTTGGGGGTATTTGTACTGTCCTTGCATTTTAGGGATTCAAGAAATAAGAGGCAAATCCGATACTTTGCATTGCGATTTGCATCCATACAAAATTAATGGGCACGAATTGCACTGGAAAGAATAGTATGTGATTTGAACAGGAGTGTGGTGCGTTTTCTGTCCAATTTGCATGACGTCTTCCCGTTGGTCTCCTGTGTGAACCCAGGCTTACCATAGTCTGAGTTCACACAGGAGCCGTGCAGGAAACCTTCCTGCACTGATCCCAGCCGCTTCTGGAGATTTGTAATCTTCATGGCCTTCTCTCCTCTCCTTGCAGGGATGACTACTTCTGATTGGTCTTCACCGTGAAAAATTTAATTTGGGTGCAATATTTCATAACTGAGTAATTGTCATTCAAATTCTGAAAGAGCTGAAATCTGAAAAGTGGCCTGGGAGGGAAGGGAGTAATACAGTCTGGTCTTGATGTGGTTAAAGGTACATTTTGGTAATCTGGTGGAGCAATAAATGTAATATATTTTATTGTATACATAACAACTTGACAAGTGACTGTTTTTTTTGCATTCTTGGCTTTCTAAAATATAAAAACAAGCATGACTTCAAAACCAAAAGATGTATTTACTAACTGGCAATTTTCTGCATTCTTTGGCTTACAGTATTGCACAATTTCACAGTTATGTCATTATTTTAGATGAAAGCTCAAACCCTTTTTGGCCTGCTCTTCACTGCTTCATGACCATCCTCGATCGCTTGGGTTCCAAAGTATGGGGGCAGCTCATTGATCCCATCCAGGCATTTCAGACTATCATAGGGAGCCCAAGTTACAACAGCGAGATTGAAAACATCAGGAAAAGCTGTCAGAGGTAGGTACTGCCAGATTGTAAATATAAAGTGAAACTTTTCTTAGAAGTATTTTCTTTTTTGATTTATTATGGATTAGACCTCTGGGTATGCCCCCTGCCTCTAGAACATTGAACAGAAGGTACCTTCAAAGGCACAGCTGCCCATAGTGGCTGTAACACCTGTGCTATCAGGCCAGTTTAGTTGTATGTCCGTAGGGCCAGTTCACACTACATGCGTTTTCAGTTGCTTTTTTTTCTGCATCCAAAACGCACACAAAGTAGATTATATGGTTGTTTGTCATAGTTCACATCAGTGCTTGCAGTTCCAGTGCATTCTGGTTGCAGAAAAAAAGTAAAACATGCTGCATTTTTTCTTCACCGAACTGTACTAGAACGCGGTAAAATGCATCTGGAATGCACATGTCCCTATTTAAATTGAAGAAAAGAGCGGGGGAAAAAATGAACTGTAATACATAGAATACGCACTGGAACGCACCAAAAACGCATCAAAACCGCAATGCAAAAACACATCTGGACTGCGTTTCTGTAGTGTGAACTGGCCCTCAAGGAGGTAGGAAGTTTTTTCTTTAGTTCTACTTGATGCAGTCATTATAATGTAAGTTCACTTTTACAGAAAATCTGTAAGGTGACTTTACAATGGACCCCCTCCTAATCCCTCCGCTGTACCAGTGTTCCGCAATCCCCTGCTGTCATGCACTGAGACGCATCTTCAACAATTTGAGGATTTGAAATCCTCCTGGCTTTCTTCTCTCCTCGCAGTGCTGACGGGATGGGCTACACAGATTTCTGATTGCTCAGCACCGTCCATGTGATGGTGCTGACCAATTAGCTTCTTGTCCATGCACACTGAGAGGTGATAGGAGATTAACCACTTTAAAGTTTGGACACTTTTACCCCCTTCCTGTCCAGGGCAATTTTCAGCTTTCAGCGCTGTCACACTTTGACAATTGCGCGGTCATGCAACACTGTACCCATATGCATTTTTTTGAGACCGATATTTTATTTTGGTGGTATTTACTCACCACTGGGATTTTTTTTTTTTTTCTATATAAATGAAAAAAATTTAATTTTGAAAGTGTTTTTCTTTAAAAGTTTGTAAATAACCAATCCTTCTTCATAAATATTGGCCAAGATGTATTCAGTTATCTTTTTAGTAAAAAAAAAAAAAAATAACCCAAATTAGTTTATAACCAAAAATGTTATAATTTCAAAATAAATTTTTTTTACATTGTTTTTTTTTTTTAAACATATTGCCACCCTAGCAGTACTGTCACCTTAGTGACACTGTACTGCTTGTGGGGGGTGATGATTTTTTTTTTTTTTTACACTGATTGCTTTTACACCCATAATGGCTGGTAAAGCAGTCAAAGTTAAAAAAACAAACAAAAAAAAAACACTGTACTAAAGGCACTGGGCAGGAACGGGTTAACATGACGGGCGATCAACGCGTTAACTGTGTGCTGGGTGTGTTTTTACTATGGGACCCTGTGTTTGTGCTGCACTGTAAGCACACTGCTTTGTAAGGCTGTGCTGTGCAAAGCCATACAAAACAAATGTGCATGAGTTGACAGGGAGTAGAACTGTTTTTTGTTTACAAACAGTTCTCCCCGTGGAAGATCCTCGGCAATCACTGGGTGTCGGCAAGTACCAGGTTGGGACCCGGTGATTGATAGCAACAGGCGCGAACGGCGGCGCAGGTAGGGCACGCATGTGCCTTGCACGCACCCCCTACCCGGAAATGCGAGCTCGCGTATATATGTGATTTTGCACCCGTGCCATCCTGTAACAGTATTTCTGCTATAGGGCAGACGGGAAGCGGATAAATTGGATTGATGCTGGTTTGAAGCCAAGGGGGAGTCTCGCCAAATATTGATTTGAATTACATTTTTCTTCTGTTTGCTCACTGTATTTTGGAAATTGATAAAAATAAGCAATTGAAGTTTAGGCAGGTGTGAAGAAATACTGTAAGCAAGAATGCTCATTGAATTCAAGCGTGGTACCGTCATAAGGTTGCTAACCGTACAATAAGTCCTTCGGTGAAATTTCTTTGCTACTAAATATTCCATGGTCAACTTCACATTAGCACAACAGTGCATAGAGAACTTCATGGAAAGGGTTTCCATGGCCAAACAGCTGCATCCAAGCCTTACATCAAGTGAAATACAAAGCGTCAGATGTAGTGGTGTAAAGCACGCCGCCACTGGACTCTAGAGCATTGGAGATGTGTTCTCTGGAGTGACAAATCAAGTCTGTCTGGCAATCAGATTAACGTGTCTCGGTTTGGCGGTTGCCAGGGGAACGGTGCTTGCCTGACTGCACTGTGCCAAGTGTAAAGTCTGGTGGAGGGGAGATTATGGTGTGGGGTTGTTAAGGTTTAGGGCTTGGCCCCATAGTTCCATTGAAGGGAACTCTTAAGGCATTTAGCATACCAAGACTTTTTGGACAATTTCATGCTCCCAACTTTAAGGGAACAGTTTGGGCATGGCCCCTTCCTGGTCCAACATGATTGCGCACCAGTACACAAAACAAGGTCCATAAAAGACATGAATGAGTGCATTCGGGTGGAGGAACTTGACAGGCCTGCACAGAGTCCTGACCTCAACTCGATAGAACACCTTTGGGATGAATTAGAGCAGAGACTGCGAACCAGACCTTATCGTCGAACATCAGTGCGTGTGTGTGCATGCGTGCGTATTGTGATGCCTGCCCTTACACGCACATGAAATTTAGTAGCATCCCAGTCTTCGTCCATAGGGTTCAATATTGAGTTGTCCCACCCTTTGCATCTATATCAGCTTCATGTCTTCTGGTCAGGCTGTCTACAAGGTTTAGGAGTGTGTCTATGGGAATATTTGACCATTCTTCCAGAAACACATTTATGAGGTTAGGCACTGATGTTGGATGAGAAGGCTTGTCTTGCAGTCTCCGCTCTAATTCATTCCAAAGGTATTCTATTGGGTTGAGGTCAGGACTCATCCAATGTCTAATGGAGCTTGCTTTGTGCACTGGTGCCAAGTCATGTTGGAACTGGAAGGGACCATCCCCAAACTGTTCCCCTAAAGTTGGGAGCATGAAATTGTAAAAATGTCTTGGTATGCTGACACCTTTTAAGAGTTCCCTTCACTGCCAAATCCAACCCCTGAAAAACAACCCGCCACCAAAATTCCCCCTCTACCAAACTTTACAGTTGGCACAATGCAGTCAGGCAAGTACTGTTCTCCTGGCAACTGCAAAACCCAGACATGTCCATCGGATTGCCAGACAGAGAAGCGTGATGCGTCACTCCAGACAACACGTCTCCATTGCTCTAGAGTCCAGTGGCAGCGTGCTTTACACCACTTTGCATTGCACTTGTTGATGTAATGCTTGGATGCAGCTGCTCTGACTTGGAAACCCTTTCCATGACTTTCTCTATGCACTGCTGTGCTAGTTTGGAGGTCTTTAGCTGTCGACTCTGCAGACAGTTGGCATCTACTGTGCACTCTAGCATGCGCTGACCCGCTATGTCATTTTATGCCGCATACCACTTAGTGGCAGAGTTACAGGTGGCAACCTATCACGCTACACGCTTGAATTCACTGAGCTCCTGAGAGCGACCCACTCTTTTACAAATGTTTGTAGAAGCAGTCTGTATTTCCAGGTGCTTGATTTTATAAACCTGTGACCATGGAGGTGAGTGAAACACCTGAATACAATGATTTAGAGGTGTGTCCCAATACTTTTGCCAATATAGTGTATATAGAGTAATGGTCAAAAATATTGGCACCCCTGCATTTCTGTCAGATAATGCACCACTTTGCCCAGAAAATGTTTGCAATTACAAATGTTTAGGTGTTCTCATGTTTATTTCTTTTGTTTTGTATTGGTATGACACAAAAAAGTGGAGGAAAAAAAAGCCAAATCTGACACATTCCAAGCAAAACCCCAAAAATGGACTAGACAAAATTATTGGCACCTTCTCAAAATTGTAAGAAATAGGTGCGTTCAAAGTTTGTGATGCTCCTGTAATTTAACTCGCCTGTATCAATTAACCGATCTTAATGTTCCTGTGTCCACTGTGCACAACATTGTCAAGATGTTTACAGCCCATGGCACTTGGCTAATCTCTGTGGACTAAAGAGAAACATTTATCAAAGATTGCAAAAGAGAATTTTTCAATGGTGGATAAAGAACTTCAATCAACTTTCAGACAAATTCAAGCTGCCCTTCAGACACAGAGTACAGCTGTGTCAGTTCACACTATACGTCGTCATCTGAATGAAAAGTGATGCTATGGTAGAAGACCCAGGAGGACCCTAACACAGAAACCTAAAGCCAGATTGGAGTTTGCCAAAGTTTCCCTGAGGAAGCCAAAATCCTTTTGAGAGAATGTGCTGTGGACAGATGCAACAAAATTTACAGCTTTTTGGTAAATCCCATCATTCTACTGTTTTCAGAAGAAAAGAATACAGTCCGTACAGTCAAACATGGTGGAGGTTCACTGATGTTTTGGGGTTGCTTTGCTGCTTCAGGCAATGTATGTCTTGAACGTGTGCATGGCATTATGAAGTCTTAAGACTTCCAAAGAATTCTGAGGTGCAGTGTAGCACCCAGTGTCAGAAAATTGGATCTCTGTCAAAAGTCATGGGTCGTACAGGAGGACAGTGACCAAAAGCACATGTCAAAAGGCACCCAGAAACTGTTGAAGACTAAGCGCTGGAGAGTACTGAACTGGCCAGCAATGAATCCAGATCTCAATCCCATAGAGCACCTGTGTAGAGATCTCAAAACAGTTGTGAAAAGGAACCCTTCCAATCTGAGAGACCTGGAGCAGTTGGCGAAAGAAGAGTTGTCTAAAATTCCAGTAGAGAAGAGTAAGAAACTCATTGATGGTTAAAGGAAGCAATTGATTTCAATAATTTTTTTCCAAGGGGTGTGCTATCAAATATTAAATTGAGGGTGCCAATAATTTTGTCCAGTTTATTTTGAGGGTTTTGTGTCGATTTTTTTTTTTTTTTTTTTTTTTTTTTTTTTTATTCCTCCACTTTTTTGTTTTCATACCAATACAAATAAAAGAAATAAACATGAGAATGCCTAAACATTTTTTAATTGCAACAGTTCTCTGAGCGAAGTGGTGCATTAATGCAGAAATGCGGGGGTGCCAGTATTTTTGGCCATGACTGTATATATATTTATTATTTTGGTCTTAAGTTTGTTAGTGTCCTAAGGTGTTGGTGATTCTCCTTTTGAGGAGCTTAACTAATTGTTTTATTTTCAATCATCCTCTTCACTGCCTTCTAATACCACAAATAGATGTGCATCCAGATCCAGGGAATAACAGATTGCCTCCCCCGTGATCAAAAAGGGATTTTGTTTTCTTTGTCCTTACTGGAGCGAATTGGATCATGCTTTATTGGGTTTTTTTGCCTTCCTCTGGATCAGCTGTGGGTAAAGGATTGTGTATATGGGTATTTTCAATATAATTTTTTCTCTGTTGGTTGAACTAGATGGACTAGCGTCTTTCCCCCCCCCCCCTAAACCTGACTTATTATGTATCTATGTAAGATCAGCGCAACCTCTGTAAAATCTTAGGATCTGTACTTGGACCTTACATCGTAGGGATGGCCTTTTAATGGTTTTTCAGGATGTTGGTCCTGTGCGGACATTTACCTTGGCACTTTGGCAGTGCATTGTAGTTAGCCTCAGAGTGTTAGAAGTCTGGAGCTCTGGTCTATTGTTATAGAACACAGACCCTGAAGACCCTTTAAGTATGCCCACTGTATCTATGGCTATTACTGTGAAAATGGGACTATATGTGGAATAAATTCACTTTGCTGTGAGAACTTTTCAGATCTGGCACTACAAATTTAACCTCTTAGCGCTTAGATTGAGGTGGATTACCAGGTGTAACATCACAGGTCGCATACCTTACCACCACTGTTGCCTAGAGCCCTTACAAGGGTCTCAGATGTTTACTCCCGCCCTTTCACCATTAGGATTCGTTACCAGACGTTATACACCTGAGTTGCTTTATACTTCCCTGGACATGCTTACCCCATATTTTGCAGCCAGCTTTTTGAGTACCCCACAGGGGAATACCCTTACTCCATAGCTATGATGGAAACCAGGTGAAAGGGAGCCATGGGTAAACCTCAGGCAATTCTTCCCTCTGCTGAAGACCTGCACACACCACTCAACCTCTGAGTGGAGATGCTTCCTTGCACCGAAGCAGAAACCTATTATATTTTTTTTTTTTTTTTTTTTTTTTAAATCAGAAATGACGTTTATTAATGTTGAAGTCATACAAATCTCAAAATGACAAAGCATATACAGAATGGTATCAAAGACTCAATCATTAACAAACCAAACAACATAATAAAGAAAACCTAGTGCTATCAATTAGACAAGCAGTCCTAGAGTTTCTGCAACATTACAGAGATAACATGTTACAATGCAGACAGATGACATGGTCATTTTTTCACATACAGGACAGTAGGAGTATCCCCACAACAGTAGACCTGCAGGAAACCGCACCCTGCCCCCCACCAGGTAATGCAGGAGAGGCATAGGTTAGCTTTGAGAAAGTAATAATCAAATTAGAATTGAAAGTAATTACAACAGCCTATGCATTATTAGATCAAAAGGGGCTAAACCTGGAGTGGCCAGCCAAGCATCCCAAAGTTTCTCAAATTTACCCGAACATCCTCTATGCTGGTAAACTAAACAATCATATTGTAAAATAATTCCCATATTTTGTTTCCAATCAGCAACAGTGGTAGGAGTATCCGAGGTCCAGCGCGTCAGAAGTGCCTTGCGCGCCTGGGTCAAGGCCTTGGAAAGGGCTTCTAATGTATCCTGCGTTACCGAACCTAAAATACCTAAGATGCACTGCTTAAGATCCAGATTAAAATTAGGATAGTTACCACCTCCTCCCAATACCTATGAAGTTTTGGACATCTCCACAACATAACCTTAAGCCAAATTTTTTGCATTAGGCAATATGTACGGAAGTATTTATTATATTTACAAAAAGATTGAGCCTCAAGACCCTCAGGCAAGGAGCCAGAGGCAGTGCAATGCAACATCACTTTTAGAGTAGAGTCATCAACCGGAGCTGGGTCAACACTTCTCTCCGCAATACCTTTATGAAAGCACTGTAGCTGACTATCAAGACAGTACAACCATGGGTTGGGGAAAGCTATCCCCCCTCTATCCTTGGGATGCTGCAAATGTTCCAACGAGCGAAAAATGGTATTTATGATTGCAAAGGTTTTCAACGGAATCATGACTGGGGAGTTATGAAGGAAGTATAACAATTGGGGCATAAATATCATTTTTATAATATTTGCTCTACCTGCCAGATAGAACCAGAATTTGGACCATGTCTTGACCTTATCTTTAAATCGATTCAACAAGGGAGCCACATTGAGTCGACAATCTAGTAAATCAGCACTAATGAGGATACCTAAATATTTGAAGGAGATTGTAATCACCACTGGACAAAAAGTAGGCACCATGGGATCCATGACCCCTTCCAGTGGCAACAGTGCAGATTTAGACCAGTTAATGATTAGTCCCGAATAATGGCCAAACTGTGAAATGACATGCATAACGGTATGCAAGGAAGATCCAGTTTCTCCAAGCAGAAGCAAGACGTTATCAGCATATAGCAATATTTTTTCTTGATGAGTACTGTATTTGAAACCCTCAACATCTATACTAGCCCTAATTCGTTCCACCAAAGGCTCGATGGCCAGTGCGAACAAAAGCGGGGAAAGGGGGCATCCCTGACTGGTGCCCCTGGCCAAGTGAAAAGTTGAGGAAATTGCTCCACCCTGTCTAATCATGGCACAGGGAGAATGATATAGAAGCTTCACCCAATTTATAAACCTGTCGCCAAAACCGAATCTCGCGAGAATCCGCCGTAAGTAATCCCATTCTACGCCTTAGTGGCATCGAATGACAGATGCGCTCTACAGCCCTTGTTATCAGCCGGCGTTTGCATGTTAATAAACAGTCTGTGTAAATTAACAGCGGTGGACTGCTGTAGCATGAAACCTGCCTCATCAGTTTTTATGATAGTGGTAATTACTTTATTTAAGCGAAGTGCTAGTACTTTGGCCAGAAATCTTTTTACGTCAGATTGTAGTAGGGATATAGGTCTATAGGCGCTAGGGTCAGTGGCCATCTTGTCCGGCTTAAGTAGCAAGACCACTGTGACCTTGGTCATAGAGGCAGGCATAGAGCCCCTGTCAATAGGCCATCTGAAGCACCTTTAAGAGTCGCGGTACATGGTTTTAGCGTACACTTTATATACCTCTATCGGAATACCATCATCCCCCGGAGCCTTGTTATTCAGGAACATAGTAGTTGCCTTGACAAGCTCATCTATTGTAATAAAAGTCTAAAGATTTATGAGTAGGAGCAAGCGTAGGCAAAGGGGTATCTTGAACATTTCATCTAGGGCTTCTAGTGTAAATGCAGATTTAGAAGAGTAGAGATTAGTGTAATAGTGGACCAATTCTTCCATAACATCTGAAGGGGTGTTTACCAAAGTACCCGTCGAGGAGATCAATGACCCAATAGGTTGCACTGCATTTTGAGTTTGAATCAGCTTAGCCAACAGACGTCCAGTCTGCTCGCCTTCCTCATAAAATGATTGTTTGGCAAAGAAACGTCGCTTCTCAGCCTGAGAGTCATGCGCAGGAGAACCTCCTGCACTGACAACCACGCCTGCTTATTAGAGTCAGTGGGGTCATCTATATAAGCACATTCTATTAGCTGTGCCTGATGAGTGACCGGAGTCTCAAATTTCCTTGTTTTAGTTTTAACTGCAGTGATCTCAGACATGAATACTAGTCTGAGGAATGCTTTAAATGCATCCCAAATAAGTAATGGATCAGTGGAAAGGTCATTATATTGGGAAAAAATGGTCTAACTGTTGTGTCACCGTATCATGAGAAGGAATCAACTTCAACCAAAAAGCATTTAACTTCCACGAGGCCCTAGGGAGAGATGACACAGGTCCAATATGTTGTTGGATCACCAAGGGGGAATGGTCAGATACACTGCTTGGGCTATAGGTTATCATTTTGACAAAGGAACCTGCTAAGGAGTTACCTACACACAGATCTATTCGAGACAGGGTACCATGAGTTTTGGAAAAACAGGAGAACTGACGGGTACCGTATTAGCTGGTGATCCACCCAGCCCACCTCAGTCAAAAAAATGACTAAGGGAGGTCTCCCGACCCCGGGAACCTTCAACAGCAGGGGAATGCTTATCCAAAATAGGGTCCAGGTACCCGTTGAAATCGCCCAATACAAATAACGGTACATTAGGCTTGTCCAGCAAAAACTCTACAAGTTGCCTCAGAATAGCAGTGAAAAAGGGTGGTGGCACATAAATTACCACTAACACACAGGTAACAGAATATGCAAAATAAGAATACAAATCTACCCTCGGGGTCAGATTCACACGCCAACTCCCGGTAAGGTATGGCAGTGTGTATCAATACACACGCCCTGGAGAATAGGCGGTGTGGGTGGAGTGATACACACGCCCAGCTCAAGCAAACCACGTCAAAGTGTCCACAGTGAGATGAGTTTCCTGTAGGCCACTGATAACAGGGTGATGTTTGCGCAGTATGGTTGATATCATAATTTTCTTCATGGGGTCATTGAGGCCTCTAATGTTTCATGACATCAATGAGATGCTCTCCATAGCAAGGTAAATGGGTCAGGGAAGGGGTAATTCTTGATAAGGGGAAAGTCCACAGCAAGTTCCCCCTGGCTCCCCCCCACAGTAGGCAAGGTGCATACTCCACTTTGTGGGATACTTAATGACTATTAGAAGAAAAATGGCATATAGGGCAATGAGCACTTGGAAAAGAGACTGGAAAGGTCAAACAAAACTGAGGCACAATAGTGCCTAACAAAACAAGTCCAAAAAACCCGTGAACCCATAGCTCGCATATCCACTCGGGTCAGGCAACCGGCCCCAAGTGCGAGTAGATGACATCGGAAAATGGTAACTGCCACTCGACAAGTAACATAAGCACACACTGTAACAGCAAACAGAATCAAAGCTCAAAATTGCGGCAGTCCATAAATGTCACTTCCTGGTGAGATAGGAACAAAGCAAATCAGGGATTCCCACATACTAGTAATATTATAATAGCAGGGATTAATCATCTGGATTGTGTGGGCAATGACGCAGTTGAGCTTTATGCGTGTCCACCCAATCTGAGGCTGCGAAAGCAGAGTCAAAAAAGTGATCGACTATTGGCAATGATTTCCAGGTGGCCAGGACACAGCATAGCAAATGTCAGTTGAAGGTTCCGGAGGTGGCCTCCAATCTCAAGAAATTTGACCCGCTTGCATTGCACCTCTGCGGAAAAGTCAGGGTAAAAGGAAATTTTGGCCCTATCAAAATGAATGTCGGCACGTTCCCTTGGAAGACTCAGCATGATTTCACGATCCTTGTAATTAAGTAGATGTGCCAGGACAGGCCTGGGTGGTTCTCCAGCTGCCAATGGTCGAGTAGGGGTACCACTGCAAAGAGGAGAAAATGCTTCTTTGCCAAAAAGCTCAAGTAACCAGGTTTCGATAAATTGTGTGGGATTACCGCCCTCAGTACGTTCAGGTAGGCCTACAATACGCACATTTTTAAGTCGCTAACGGTTTTCAAGTTCATCCATTCTGACATTAGCAAAATGTACTGTGGAACGGGTACCAGAGAGCAACAGGAAGAATTTATCTTCCAAATCACTTATGCGACTTTCCACAGCCATGGTCCTTTCTCTAATCTTCTGAATATCATGTCTGAGAAAGTTCACTTCTTCTCTGACCCCCGCACTTGCTCCTTCACAGACTGCACCGATGCGGAACAGTGTCACACAGCCTCAAGGACATCCACTAAAGTAGGCTGCTCCTGCTCAATATTATCAATGTCCTTCTCAGCACCCCGCTTGGCCCTCATGTCCACCTCCTCTCCCAGATGCTGCTACTGTGATGGTGTAGTAGGCCCCCCAGGGGGAGAAAGGGTGGGAGTCCCCTGAACGTCTGGGTCCAATGACCCTGTAATCCTCTGGGTATAATAAAGCTTGCCCCTGGAGCCCTCCTTCCCTGCAGGGTGGCCCAGCTTACCAGACCTTCCAGTGGCCTCCTTCAGCTTATCACCTCCTCCTCTGGGCACACATTGCGGCTGTGGAATTCCGGCGCTATGTTTGATGTCCATGCCAGCCGTCTCTTCCCTGTTTTTTCTGGGTCATCGTGGCAGGGAAAGGCTCACCCTGGGGATGTAGAGGTGCTCCAGACCGGGACCGCTGCACAGACGCAACAAAGTGCAAAAATCTCACCGGTACAGGATGGTTAGCTGGATCTCAGTGAAGCACAGCCGCTCACATGCCCTGTGTGGCCACACCCCCAGAAACTATTTAATACATCTGTCTCTGCATCCAATTCTAGTTCTTTCTCAGTTACACAAGCAGCCTACCTGAAAAAAGCAAGAGCTTCACACAACATGCTTGCTAATGTGGATAATCTAACTGCTGCTGTGTGCAAAAGCCTCTACGTTGTAGTTTTAGATTCTCCCCCATCTTGCCATGCCCCTTGGGCACAGACTTGCAAAAACTGTGGCATTGTATGTTCAGGGACAAATAGAATGGGCAATCTGTGCCAGTTGAACCACTCCAGAAATGATTTTCACTTCATAGAAAATCTTTGCCAAACTTTATCCAATGAAGAAAGAGTGGGTCTGTACCTGTAGGTTGAAGAAGTTCTATAATTCAAAGATTCTGCAGATAAGAAGTTTGAGAAGCTCCTAAAGGTTCTCTTTCCTCAGCCTTGTAACCAGCTCTTGCTACAGTTTGTCAAACTAAAGCTAAGAGGACTAGGTCAATGAACATCCAGAGGGATGTACTTTAACTGAGCAATTACATCCGTTACCTTCTGCGCCTCTTTTGTGTGGATGCCCTAGAACATGTTATGAGACTGAAGTAGAATAATGACATATTGGACCAGACAGGACCTTCAATTATGCCAGTTTATCAAGAACATCTGGAAACATACAAGAAACTTAGGGGCATGCAAGCTCAATTTATTCAGTTTCTTACAATGCAAGCATATTAGATACAATATGATTGATTGTGAAGATGTACATCCTTGTACCTAACCATAAGTCTGATACCTGTCATACAGTGCCTTGAAAAAGTATTCATACCCCTTGAAATTTTCCACATTTTGTCATGTTACAATCAAAAATGTAAATGTATATTTGGATTTTATGTGATAGACCAACACAAAGTGGCACATAATAATTGTGAATTGAAAGGAAAATGATAAATGTTTTTTTTTTATTTTTTTTTACAAATATCTGAAAAGTTTTGCGTCCACTTGTATTCAGCCCCCTTTACTCTGATACCCCTAACTAAAATCTAGTGGAACCATTTGCCTTAAGAAGTCATCTAATAAGTAAATAGACCACCTGTGTGCAATCTCGGTATAAATACAGCTTTTCTGTTTAGTCCTCAGAGGATTGTTAGAGAAAATTAGTGAACAAACAACATCATGAAGACCAAGGAACACACCAGACAGGTTAGGGATAAAGTTGTGCTGAAGTTTAAAGCAGGGTGAGGTTACAAAAATAAATATCCTAAGCTTTTAACATCTTACGGAGCACTGTTCAATCCATCGTCTGAAAAGGGAAAGCGTATGGCACAGCTGCAAATCTACCGAGACATGGCATCCACCTAAACTGACAGGCCTGGGCAAGGAAAGCATTAATCAGAGAAGCAGCCAAGAGGCCCATGGTAACTCTGCAGGAGCTGCAGAGATCGACCACTCAGATGAGAGAATCTGTCCACTAAACAACTATTAGTCGTGCACTCCACAAATCTGGCCTTTATGGAAAAGTTGCAAGAAGAAAGCCATTGTTGAAAAAAAGCCATAAGCAGTTCCATTTACGAGAAGCCACGTGGGGGACACCGCAAACATGTGAAAGAAGGTTCTCTGGTCAGGTGAGGCCAAAGTGAAATTTTTGGCCTAAAAGCAAAATGCTATGTGTGGTGGAAAACTAACACTTCACATCTCCCTTAGCACACAATCCCCACCGTGAAACATGGCGGCGGCAGCGTCCTCTTGTGGGGATGCTGTTCAACAGGGACAGTGAAGCTGGTCAGAGTTGACGGGAAGATGGATGGAGCCAAATACAAGGCAATCTTAGAAGAAAACCTGTTAAGAGTCTGCAAAAGCCTTTGAGACCGGGATGGAGCTTCAATTTCCAGCAGGACAACTACCCTAAACATGCAGCCAGAGCTACAATACAAATGCACGCCACACTTTTAAGATATTTATTTGTAAGAAATTTTGAAAATCATTTTCCTTCCATTTCACAATTATGTACTACTTTTTGTTGGTCTATCACATAAAATCCCCAAAAATACATTTGCGTTTTTGGTTGTAACATGACAAAATGTGGAAAATTTCAAGGGGTATGAATACTTTCAAGGCACTGTACATCCAAATTTATAAATTCCCATAATTCTGTTTATTAACAATTATTTGTAACTGTCATTGTCTATACTTTCACCCAGTTAAAATACTTATCTACAGACAGTATGACTCCCAATGTGTTAATTAAATCAAACTTTTTGTGTCTTGAGAAGACTTCTTCCTAAGGACAATAACATGTTTACAACTATGGTAAAATTAACTTTAGTTCACCCCACTCTCTGTTAAATGTCTTAAGTGTTTAACCATACCATACCAATTCTATATAT
Organism: Staurois parvus; assembly: GCF_062004578.1. Lineage (NCBI taxonomy): Eukaryota > Metazoa > Chordata > Amphibia > Anura > Ranidae > Staurois > Staurois parvus. Next base: position 17,259,042 of record NW_028317950.1, on the reverse strand, counting down.
GTATTCATATATTGGTTACATAAATATGCAGTATATAAAAAATAAATATATATTTCAATGTATTAAAGTGGAGCTCCACCGAAAAGAGGAACTTTCGCTTTAAGGCTTCATACCCCGCTCTTCATTAAGGATTGGTACTTTTTTGGGAGCGGGGGTACCTAGAATCTACAGGTACCTTCTCCCATTGTCACTGCAATCACCTAGGCGATCGGAAGTTGTTCCCCCCCCCCCTTCCCCCCAGCCCCTCCCTCCCCTGTAGTTTTCGGGGACACTTGACAGGTCCCAGAAGACTACAGGACCATTCCCAAGGCGTAGCGCTATTTGCACAAGCGCGTAGTGGCCACCCAGCTGTGAAGCCACAATCTGTCATAACCCTGTGCCCACACTGAAGATGCTGGCGCTGAGGAGAGCCAGTGAAACTGGCTGTGGTGGGGACACCGCTGGATCAAGGGGCAGGTGAGTGTCTGATTTTTAAAAGTCAGCAGCTACAGTTTTTATGGCTGCTGACATTTAATTTTTTAAATTTTGACTGGAGCACCACTTTAAGCAGGCAGAGTCTTATCTATGGACTTGTCAACTTAAGTACATTGTTTTCCAATTATTTTACTTACAGATGCCAGGTGTTAATTTATTTCTTGTCAAAGTTGTTTTTCTAGTCTGAAGAATGCCGTTATCCTTAAATCTTGTGCAGTCAAAAGTTCAACTTTAATGTATATTTTCTCCATAATGAAATAACATACAAGTTTCTAAAGACTAACAACTATTGCTTGATATTGAATTAATAATAATGATGATAATTAAATTAATGACACGTACATTAATATGAAATACATGGCTTTATATGAAATCTTACTACAAGACAAATTTCCAGGATTGATCTAATTTACAATCATAAGTACAGAATCTTGTGACCCAAGCCAGGACAACTGAAGCTGCGTGAAAAAAGATCCTCCCATGTATGTAATTCAAAGGCAGATTTTTTTTTTTTTTTTTGTCGTGGCACTTGACCAATTCAATATAGATATCACATGATTACCAACAACTTTTTCCTCGGGAGCAACTACCTCCTCAAAATGCAGACCACCTAACTTCTTTACCTAGGTTTCAACTTCAGAACCTAAATTCAGCCTTTCCTTCTGAGAGTAGAGTTGGCCTACCAAGCCCTCTTACCAGTGTAGTGGCATCCTCATTCCTAAGAGTGGGGTGGATGTCCATTACAGTTTTCTTCTGTCTGGGTCACAGATGTTCAAAACCTGTGGGTTCAATAAATTTCCAAGATGCGCAGAATTCAGTTCAAAAAACTTTATGCACTCTCCATTTTCTTCTCTCAAATCAACCTAAAACTGCCCAAGGACAATTAGATTTGCAGAATATCCTGAACCATCTCTTGTCCTGGGGAGTAGTTGATCTAGTACCACCAGAGGACAGGTTCAAAGGATTCTATTTAAATCTGTTCATGGTACCAAAGCCCAACAGGGGTATTTGTCCTATTCTGGACTCAAAATCCCTTAATTCCACTTTTGTATGGAATCAGCAAGGTTGGTAATTGGCTCCCTGTCACAGGGTGAATACTTGGCATCTACAGAATTCCAAGATGCATATCTGCATATTCCTTTTTATCCACCTTATTAGCGCTTTCTGCACTTTGCAGTAGCAGCCATTTACATTTTGTTGTACTGCCCTTCAGCCTGTCCACTGCTCTGAATATTCACAAAGGTCATAGCACCTCTTCTTGCCCTTCTCAGAGATCAGAGCATCCAGTTCAGAGGATTTCTGAACAACCTTCTCCTGAAGGACTCCTCTCCCTTCCTAAAAAAAAAATGTCCACATTACAAGTCAGATGGTACAGTCTTTCCGTTGGGTGATCGGTTTCCAAAAATCTGCTCTCCAGCCTACTCTTCACCTGGTCTGGTCCTGTACACATTCCAAGCACAGGTGTTACTTCCAGAAAAGACAATTCTTTCTCTGAACCCATACTCAAGATTTGAGATCAAAGAGACCTCTCACAATGATATTTCTCCTTGAGGGTTCTAGGCCTCATGGTGGCCTCCTTTTTGAGGCTGTACCATTCACCCAGTTTCAGTCAGGACTTCTCCAGCACAACATCTTGTCAGCAGCAAACTTGTGCCTTCTCTCGACCTACCCATGCTTCTGTCCAGCCAAGCAAGAAATTCCTTAACACAGTGGCTCCCCAGCCCAAATTTAACAGTAGGAAAGTCTTTTCTTCCTTATTACTTGAAAGTGATAACCGATGGTAGTCTTTCAGGCTGGGTAGGAGTCTTTCAGTCCCTTACAATTCAGGGAATATGGTTACCCCTGGAAGCTAGGCTCACCAAAGACCTCTTTGAGTTCAGAGCAATACGATTAATTCTGCAGCACTGGACCCTCCATCTGCAAGGGCACCCAATCAGGGTGCAGTCAGGCAATACCATGGCTGTGGCCTACACCAGTCATCAAGGGCACCAGGAATCATGCAGTCTTGAAGGAAGCTAGCCAGATCTCATGGATGGAAACTTGCTGTCCAACAATATGTAGTTCACAACTTAGGGAAATAGACTATTTCAGCTGCTAATGCCTGATTCAAGGGAATGGGCTTTGCACCCAGACATGTTCAATCTGATATGTCAGAAATGGAGAACTCCTGGATGAAGACTTCCTATCCCCCAGAAACCACAACAAAGTACCTCTGCTTGTGGCCAGGACCAAATATCCTGATTACAAAATGGAATGGGTGAAAAGAGATTCACACAAGATAGGTCCCAGTGGAGGACAAAAACTGCAGCTTGAAACAATGAAATGACAGACTTTATTGAAAATATCAAAGCTATCCAAAATGGTTACCCCTTAACAACACAATTAAAAATAAATGACAAGTTGTCATAAATATTAAAACTAGAGATGAGCGAAGTATTCAAAAATTTGATTCGACTGATTCGGCGAATTCGTGGAAAAATTTCGATTCGAGTCGAATATATTCGCTGTGAATTTAACTTAAAAAAGGGTGTTTCTAGGCTTCAGAGAGACTTAATATTAGTGCTGAACACTGTACCTTTAATTTAAATGCCCTTGGAGTCTGCTGGGGAAGAGAAATAATACTGTCAGGCAGTATGACATGCAGATGAGTGCCGTCGATCTTAGAATCACCGCACACTTCACTCATTTGGGCAGTCACGGGGCCAAAACCAGAGTGTGGAGCCACAGTGTGGCGGTGGAGGCAGCAGCAATGGGAGGCCATACAGCACCCTATGACAAAAATGGAAACCACCAGCAGTGTGAGGAGACCTGAAAGTGGCACATGGCAGAGTGTGGCGATAGAGACAGCAGCAATGGGAGGCCGTACAGGGACCCATGACACACTCTGGACCTGGCAGCAGCATGAGGAGGCGGTACAGGGGCCCATGGCAGATTAGGGGCCTGGCAGCAGCTATGGGAGGCCCGTAATCTGCCAGCACCCTATGACAAAAAATGGAATACACCAGCAGTGTGAGGAGACCTGAAAGTGGCACATGGCAGAGTGTGGCGATGGAGACAGCAGCAATGGGAGGCCGTACAGGGACCCATGAGAGACTCTGGACCTGGCAGCAGCATGAGGAGGCGGTATAGGGGCCCATGGCAGATTAGGGGCCTGGCAGCAGCTATGGGAGGCCCGTAATCTGCCAGCACCCTATGACAAAAAATGGAATACACCAGCAGTGTGAGGAGACCTGAAAGTGGCACATGGCAGAGTGTGGCGATGGAGACAGCAGCAATGGGAGGCCGTACAGGGACCCATGAGAGACTCTGGACTTGGCAGCAGCATGAGGAGGCGGTATAGGGGCCCATGGCAGATTAGGGGCCTGGCAGCAGCTATGGGAGGCCCGTAATCTGCCAGCACCCTATGACAAAAAATGGAACACACCAGCAGTGTGAGGAGACCTGAAAGTGGCACATGTTTGGGGCATGATTCATGGCGGATTTAGTCAGTTGTGTCAGGAACTGGTGGTTTGAAATCCAGACTAATCCACGCCTGATTCATTTTCACAAACGTCAGTCTCTCCACACTTTGGGTGGACAGTCGTGTCCTCCGGAGTTGCAATACCTCCTGCCGCACTAAACACGCGCTCCGATGCCACGCTACTGGCCGGGCATGACAGCCTTTCAAGGGCAAATTCAGCTAGTTGGGGCCAAAGGTCAAGTTTCGTTGCCCAGTAGTCAAGGGGATTGTCTACCTCGGTTGGCAGGGTGCTGTCCAAGTAGGCCTAAGCCTGTTGTTTGAGGTCCTGCTCCAGGTCCACCTGATGCTGCTGCTGCGGCTGGTTAGTAGTTTCCTCACTGCGCTGGTGAAGAAAGCTACTCATCATCGACTGCAGACTGAGGCAGCCGCTGCTGGTGGAGCTGCCACTGCTCCTACCACCCCACCCCTCCCCTGCTGCCATGGCAGCGGAACGCGAGCGCACAGGGCCCACAGTGTCTGAGGATGGACGTTGGCGCAGACAGGCAGAGACCAGCTGACTACATAGGTGGTTTTTATAGTACGTTATTTTGGCCTCCCTCTCAGCAGGTGTAAAAAAGGCCACCATTTTTGAACGGTAGCGAGGGTCCAACAAGGTGGACAGCCAAAAGTCATCCCTCTGTCTGATGGTTATTATTCGGCTGTCGCTACGCAAGCAACCGAGCATGCTATGGGCCATTTGTGCCAAGGAATGCGAGGGACTCCCTGCCTCCATCTCCACAGCATACTGCCACGGTGCGTCTGGGTCCTCTGTCTCCTCCTCCTCCTCCTCTACCAGATGCTCCTGCTCCTCCACTCCTGTCCGCTGAGTGGAAAAACCACCCATTTCACTCAATAATTCCTGAGCACCAATGTCCTCCTCTACCTCCTCCTCTTCTTCCTGTCCTGCCCCCACAGGGGTCATGTGGCGTTGAGATCTGTGCGCCACGTCTACCGCACCCTGACCAGCCATTGTTAACAGCATTTGTTCCAGGACGTGCAACAGAGGAATGACGTCGTTCATCCCATAGTCCTGCCGACTCACGAATAGCGTGGCCTCCTCAAAGGGCCTGAGCAAGCGCAGGTGTCACGCATGAGCTGCCAATGGCTGACATCTAAGTTACACAGGGAGTACCTTTATCCGCTTTTAACATCAGGAAATCGGTGATGGCCTTTCGCTGTTCGTAAAGGCGGTCTAACATATGTAGGGTTGAATTCCACCTTGTTGCAACGTCACAGCATGAGGAGTCGGTACGGGGGCCCATGGCAGATTACGTGCCTGGCAGCAGCAATGGGAGGCCCGTAATCTGCCAGCACCCCATGTCAAAAAATTGAACACACCAGCAGTGTGAGGAGACCTGAAAGTGGCACATGGCAGAGTGTGGCTATGGAGACAGCAGCAATGGGAGGCCGTACAGGGACCCATGACACACTCTGGACTTGGCAGCAGCATGAGGAGGCGGTATAGGGGCCCATGGCAGATTAGGGGCCTGGCAGCAGCTATGGGAGGCCCGTAATCTGCCAGCACCCTATGTCAAAAAATTGAACACACCAGCAGTGTGAGGAGACCTGAAAGTGGCACATGGCAGAGTGTGGCGATGGAGACAGCAGCAATGGGAGGCCGTACAGGGACCCATGAGAGACTCTGGACCTGGCAGCAGCATGAGGAGGCGGTATATAGGGGCCTATGGCAGATTAGGGGCCTGGCAGCAGCTATAGGAGGCCCGTAATCTGCCAGCACCCTATGTCAAAAAATTCTACACACCAGCAGTGTGAGGAGACCTGAAAGTGGCACATGGCAGAGTGTGGCAATGGTGACAGCAGCAATGGGAGGCCGTACAGGGACCCATGAGAGACTCTGGACCTGGCAGCAGCATGAGGAGGCGGTATATAGGGGCCTATGGCAGATTAGGGGCCTGGCAGCAGCTATGGGAGGCCCGTAATCTGCCAGCACCCTATGTCAAAAAATTCAACACACCAGCAGTGTGTGAGGAGACCTGAAAGTGGCACATGGCAGAGTGTGGCGATGGAGACAGCAGCAATGGGAGGTCTCCCATTGTCCCAACATGGCTCAAATAGTCCCAACATGGGCCCCCTGGCCACGCTTGACTTTCTGGCCACATAGTCGACATACGGCTACGTTTACTTCCTCGGGCGGCTTGACGAAAAATTGCCACACCGCCGAGTAGGAAACTTTGCCCCCGATACTCCTCACTGGCTGACTGCTGCTTCCTCCGTGCACACCGGCACCACTACTGGCCGTGGTGGTAGGCTGCAGTGGAGCTGGTGCTCTACTCCGTGGCCGTTTGGCTCCACTGACACTGCTTCCACTGACACTGCTGCGACCCTGCTGCTGTCTCCTGGGCAACCCACCGACTGTTTCGCTCACTGCCAAGCTGCCACCCTCTTCTCCTGATGATGCGGAAGAAATTGCCTGATGACGACGAGGCTGCCAAGTGCGATCAACCTCCTCATCATCAAGTAGGGTCTCCGCCTCACTACTAGCCCCCTCGGCTGCGTCTGGGTCAGGAGACAGACCTGTCTCTAGACCGGCTACTGGGCCACTCTCCTCGCCACTACTTCTTCGCCTAGCTGCTGAAAAGGCGGATGTCTCCCCCCGTTCCTGACCGCCCTCTGTTAGCTCTTCCTCACTGTACAGTGGGGCTGAGCCCACAGCATGCGATACTTCGCTTGGTGAGGGAACACCAAAGGACAGGGGCAGGTAGAGGACACGTGATTTCAGTGGGCTTGGTCCCGGGCCATGCCAACTAACGGTTGTGTCTGACGTACCCACCGACCGTTGGCTGTAGGTGTCAGAGGTGACCTGGGAAGAGGAAGACGACCGAGCCAACCAATCGATGACGGCAGGGTTGTCGGTGGAGACACGACCGCTGGATGACACCGGGAGCACTGGCCTCTGGCTGCTAATAGTGCTGCCTCGACCCCTTCTTCTGCTGCCACGTCTGCTCGCTCCTAAAACATTGCCTCCTCTGCCACTCCTATGCATGTTGTCTGACATACTCTTTAATTAAACGATTATGTGTCCCTGAGTAACAATTCTGTGTCCCTGAGTAACAATTCTGTGTCTGTGCGAGTAACAATTCTGTGGCTCTAAGTAACAGTTCTGTGGCCCTCAGTAACAATTCTGTGTCCCTGATTAACATTTCTGTGGCCCCAAGTAACAGTTCTGTGGCCCTCAGTAACAATTCTGTGTCTGTGCGAGTAACAATTCTGTGTCTGTGCGAGTAACAATTCTGTGTCTGTGCGAGTAACAATTCTGTGGCCCTAAGTAACGGTTCTGTGGCCCTCAGTAACAGTTCTGTGTCCCTGTGTAACAATTCTGTGTCTGTGCGAGTAACAATTCTGTTACCCTAAGTAACAGTTCTGTGGCCCTCAGTAACAATTCTGTGTATGTCCCTGAGTAACAATTCTGTGGCCCTAACTAAAGTTTCTGTGGCCCTAAGTAACAATTCTCTGGCACTCAGTAACAATTCTGTCTGTCCCTGAGTAACAATTCTGTGGCCCTAATAACGTTTCTGTGGCCCTAAGTAACAATTATCTGGCACTCAGTAACAATTCTGTCTGTCCCTGAGTAACAATTCTCTGGCACTCAGTAACAATTCTGTCTGTCCCTGAGTAAAAATTCTGTGGCCCTAATTAAAGTTTCTGTGGCCCTAAGTAACAATTCTCTGGCACTCAGTAACAATTCTGTCTGTCCCTGAGTAACAATTCTGTCTGTCCCTGAGTAACAATTCTCTGGCACTCAGTAACAATTCTGTCTGTCCCTGAGTAAAAATTCTGTGGCCCTAATAACGTTTCTGTGGCCCTAAGTAACAATTCTCTGGCACTGAGTAACAATTCTGTCTGTCCCTGAGTATGAATTCTGTGGCCCTAACTAGCGTTTCTTTGTCCCTAAATAACGATTCTGTGGCCCTCATTAACAAGTCTGTGTCCCTGAGTAATGGTTCTCTGTCCCTAAGTAACTTTTCTCTGTCCCCAATTATCGTTTCTGTGGCCCTAACTATGTCCCTGTCCCTAGTACGGAGCGGTCTGCCTCTGTTCAATAACTGCAGGCAAATGAAGAATTCCAAAATGGCCGCTATTTATAGCTCGACCATTACACAGTGCTGGCTGGCTGGCTGCTGATTGGCTGATGCGATCACATGTAGTTGAGGAATGCATTATGGGTCAGCGCGCCTTGTCTGCGCGCCTTCCCAGACATCCCCGCTCCGTCGCCGCACATGTCAGCCGCCATTTTCTGAAAAATTTCGAATCGCGCGTCCGAATTAGGCTATTTTTCGGATTCGGCACGAATCGAAATTTTTCCGATATTCGACTCGAATTCCACTTCGGATACTTCGATTCGCTCATCTCTAATTAAAACAACCAGCCCAGGCCACAAGTGTACCAACCACACATACATGGACATGCATGCATACCATGACAAAATATAGAGCAAGCAAGATATAGTAGAGTTGCACAATGCTAGTAATTATACTAAGATAGCTTATGTACACACTGGAAAAATGTAAGGAGGGGGGAGGATATAAGGCTCCAGGAAAACCTGTACTTTCAATTCTGTATTGAGCCTTTTTGGTGCTAAAGTGCCCAGCCTAAAGATCCACTCCTTGTCTTTTCACAGCAAGATTGTATCAATGTCACCTTTGCAATTAGAGAGATTCAATGCATAAATTGCTTTGTCCTTCAGTCCCTTAGGCAACGAATTATGGTATTTTGGCAAAATGTTGGGGTTTTATCATGTTTGTTACTGCTAGTGCTTCCAAGGTGTTCACTGATATATTGGTTTTACCAATATAAATCGTTTTTTGCAAGGACACTCAAGCATATACAGTCAGGTCCATAAATATTGGGACATCGACACAATTCTAACATTTTTGGCTCTATACACCACCACAATGGATTTGAAATGAAACGAGCAAGATGTGCTTTAACTGCAGACTGTCAACTTTAATTTGAGGGTATTTACATCTAAATCAGGTGAACGGTGTAGGAATTACAACAGTTTGCATATGTGCCTCCCACTTGTTAAGGGACCAAAAGTAATGGGACAATTGGCTTCTCAGCTGTTCCATGGCCAGGTGTGTGTTATTCCCTCATTATCCCAAATACAATGAGCAGATAAAAGGTCCAGAGTTCATTTAAAGTGTGCCATTTGCATTTAGAATCTGTTGCTGTCAACTCTCAAGATGAGATCCAAAGAGCTGTCACTATCAGCGAAGCAAGCCATCATTAGGCTAAAAAAACAAAACAAACCCATCAGAGAGATAGCAAAAACATTAGGCGTGGCCAAAACAACTGTTTGGAACATTCTTAAAAAGAAGGAACGCACCGGTGAGCTCAGCAACACCAAAAGACCCGGAAGACCACGGAAAACAACTGTGGTGGATGACCGAAGAATTCTTTCCCTGGTGAAGAAAACACCCTTCACAACATTTGGCCAGATCAAGAACACTCTCCAGGAGGTAGGTGTATGTGTGTCAAAGTCAACAATCAAGAGAAGACTTCACCAGAGTGAATACAGAGGGTTCACCACAAGATGTAAACCATTGGTAATCCTCAAAAACAGGAAGGCCAGATTAGAGTTTGCCAAACGACATCTAAAAAAGCCTTCACAGTTCTGGAACAACATCCTATGGACAGATGAGACCAAGATCAACTTGTACCAGAGTGATGGGAAGAGAAGAGTATGGAGAAGGAAAGGAACTGCTCATGATCCTAAGCATACCACCTCATCAGTGAAGCATGATGGTGGTAGTGTCATGGCGTGGGCATGTATGGCTGCCAATGGAACTGGTTCTCTTGTATTTATTGATGATGTGACTGCTGACAAAAGCAGCAGGATGAATTCTGAAGTGTTTCGGGAATATTATCTGCTCATATTCAGCCAAATGCTTCACAACTCATTGGACGCCACTTCACAGTGCAGATGGACAATGACCCAAAGCATACTGCAAAAGCAACCAATTAGTTTTTTAAGGGAAAGAAGTGGAATGTTATGCAATGGCCAAGTCAAATCACTTGACCTGAATCCGATTGAGCATGCATTTCACTTGCCTGAAGACAAAACTGAAGGGAAAATGCCCCAAGAACAAGCAGGAACTGAAGACAGTTGCAGTAGAGGCCTGGCAGAGCATCACCAGGGATGAAACCCAGCGTCTGGTGATGTCTATGCGTTCCAGACTTCAGGCTGTAATTGACTGCAAAGGGTTTGCAACCAAGTATTAAAAAGTGAAAGTTTGATTTATGATTATTATTCTGTCCCATTACTTTTGGTCCCTTAACAAGTGGGAGGCACATATGCAAACTGTTGTAATTCCTACACCGTTCACCTGTTTTGGATGTAAATACCCTCAAATTAAAGCTGACAGTCTGCAGTTAAAGCACATCTTGTTCGTTTCATTTCAAATCCATTGTGGTGGTGTATAGAGCCAACAATGTTAAAATTGTGTCCATGTCCCAATATTTATGGACCTGACTGTATACTTGCGTTGTTTCACAGTTCATAAATTGTTTAATATGATACACCTTCTGGAGGTCCGCATCAAAGATCCTCTAGCGCTGGCTTCAGATGACAATTCCCTGGTCTTAGTACAGGCTAATCTATCCCTTTCTCCAGGGCAAATTCTGCCTTATCTGCTCAAAAATAGAGCAAGAGAGGAAGACCGTGATTCCCATTGCACCAAACTGTCCCTGTAAAACCTGGTACACAGACATTCACTTGTCACTTACGACCCTTGGTTTCTTCCCAGCAGGCCACATCTGTTGTTTCAGGGCCCTGTATTCTATCATGCCCCACAGTCTATTAGCTTTAAGGGCATGGTTGTTGATGCTCAAGTTTTGAGAGGATCTCTGAGTCTCCTACTTTGCTGAAAGCAAGAAGAGCCACTTCCAGAAAGATCTACTGTGCAACCTGGAAAGCCTTTGCCTGGTGTGAATACAGGCAATTAACACTTGAGATTATGCTTTGCCTTACATTTTACCTTTCCTACAATCTTGTCTTGACTGACCTTAAGCACTCTCAAAGATTTGGGTTTTGGCTTTGTCCATTCCTTTTCAAAGACTTTGCACTCCCTTGTATAAGTCTTGCATTCAAGATGCATCTTGCATCAAGTCCCCATGTAGCATTCTGTGCGATTTCAACCCACCAGGGATATTAACCCTAGAAGACCTCTTCTGCAAAGTGGCCTTTCTGGTTTCGATCTTGTCCCTCAGAGCTGTCACTGAGTTTTCTTGTACGGAACCTTTGCACATCCTTCACAATGACAAGGTAGTCTTACACCCAAGACCATATTTTCTTTTCTAAAGGTGTTATCAGTCTTGCACTTCAGTAGAGTCTATCATTTTCATGCTGTGCTCTAAAGCATCAAAAAGAAATCCCTCTTCTTTGCCTGCATGTAGTCAGAGCCATTAGAGTCTACTTTTTAAAGGAGAAGTACAGCCAAAGCACAGTGAGTGGGGGGGAAGGAGACAGCGGTGACTGACAGTCACTGCTGCCTGCTCAAAGTGGTGGGGAGAACTGAGCGATCTCAGCCTTAGAGCCAGTGGGCAATGCTGCATCCCCCTTGGTAAGTATGATTTAAAAGATTAAAAAAAAAAAATCCCATACACAGCTGTGATCAGGAAGATGGATTTCCTATTTGTCTTTGCTAGTGACACCCTGCTTTCAAGTTCACCATCATTAGAAGGATAACAAATCTGATTGCTAGAGCTTAACCATTTCAATACCGGGCACTTTTACGCCCTTCCTGCCCAGGCCATTTTTCAGGTATCAGCGCTCTCACACTTTGAATGACAATTGTGCGGTCATACAACATTGTACCCAAACTAAAATGTTATCATTTTCTTCACACAACTAGAGCTTTCTTTTGGTGGTATTTAATCACCACAGGGCTTTTTATTTTTTGCTAAATTAACAATAAAAGACCGAAAATTTTTAAATAAAAACACGTTTTTCTTTTGCTTCTGTTATAAAAGTTTGCAAATAAATAATTTTTTTTCATAAATTTAGGCCGAGATGTATTCTGCTACATGTCTTTGGTAAAAGTCACCCAAATTAGGATGTATTTTCTAGTTTGTAGGAGAGTTCACAAACTATGGGATATATCTGAATATTGATCAATCCTGAAGTACTGACGGCCAATCTAATTTCTTGAGGTCCAAGAATGTCAGAATAGTACAGATATCCCCCAAATCACCCCTTTTTTGCAAAGTAGACAGTCTGACGTACTTCATAAGAGGCATGGCGAGTTTTTTGAAGTTGTATTTTTTTTTTTTTTTTTGTCATTTTTCGGAAATGAAAAAATTCTAAATTTTCACTTTTTTTTTTTTTTTTTTTACATACTGTCACCAGTGCAGTACAGCATCGTCATATAACTGGCATGGCGGTGATCAGGGACACTAACTGGTGACAGTATGAAAAAAAATATTTTTTTTTTTTTTTCATATTTCACTATGACCAAAGTAGTACAATGTTACCATAGTAACATTGTACTACTTTGGGGAAGTGATCAGTATTTTTTTTGTTTGCTTATTACTTTGCTATAAGCAAGAATTTACCTGAATGACATCGATTCATTCAGCGGGTTTTTTTTTTTTCTCCCCCGAGGTACACGGCCAGTGCAGATCGCGCCGCTGCGCAGCTCTGCAGGCGCGCAAACTGTGCATGCCCGAAAAGACGCCATATGGGGTCCACCCGGAAAGGTGAGGGTTTTTGCCGGCCGTCATTCGACCATAGGCCGGGCGGGAAGAGGTTAAACTGGCTAGGATAAAACTCCTGCACTTTTACATGACCCTTCCACCACATCAGTGAAAGGAATTTGTGCTTCTAATCAATCACTGGTAGGCTTGGGTTCCCCATTAGGCCTAAGAGACCGTGTTCTGGAATGAGAGAAATTAGCATGCACACACAGGTTTCCAGAAGACTATCTGATCTTTATTAGTAGATTCTTCTTCTTGTATTGTAACAAAGAAAATCATACAATAGAATTTCGCTTGATACTTGTCAAGGCTGTGAACATGATTTTTCTCAGGCCTTGAAATCAGTTACAAGTAACCAACAGTTATTTTCCCATGGGACAGAAGTATTTGACTTTTAACTATATCATAGCAGAAACAGGTGCTTTTAATACAAATAAATAATTGGATACTATCCCTACCTCTACCAAGGCTAAGCTAAGATAAAAAAAACAAAAGAATATTGTGAGTACAGTTCTATAGCACATAACTGACACAGCATATTTTCATTAACTCATTCTGGGTATAATACAAAAGCAATTAATCAAAATGGGATACAAAAAACAACATGGAGTGAGGATAGACCATAAGAAAAACATACATTTCCCTTCAAGAGTTTCCTGGACTTTCTGGCACCTGGTCTCTGTAACTCAGCTTTGTAAGGCTTTTTTTAAAGTTCTCTCAGGTTGATTACCAATCTTCTATAGATGCAGTGGCACTCTAAGATTGGGGTAGTGTTATAGGGGAGGCATCCGGGGGGGGGGGGTGTTTTTCAAAAGTTTTGCCAGTATCCAATTGCATGAATAATGCGCCCAGTGTCCTGTACAGTACTCCAAGATGGGGAATTTACAGTGTGTGTATATATGTATGTTTGTGTGTGTATATGTGTGTGTGTGTGTGTGTGTGTGTGTGTGTATATATATATATATATATATATATATATATATATATATATATATATATATATATATATATATATATATATATATATATATATATATAAAATGTGGTGGTGATTTTTTTTTTTTTTTCTTCTTTTAAGGGCAGATAGAAATGATTTGCTGTATAATTGATTGCACTAAAATGTATACTCTTGTCATGCTTTTATGTTAGGATAACAAAGTATGAACCTGATCCAGACGATGATGACTTTGTGACATGTAGCCAAGCTGTGTACAGTTTTAATACTGAAAAAGTAAAAAAGGTAAGTCTTAAAAGTGGACCTTTTTTCTCCTTCCCTAAAAAAAAAAAAAAAAAAAAATCACATTAACATGCTTGTGTGTATGTGAATTTGCCTAACATTATTTAAGAAAAACATTATTATTTTTTTTTTTGCGTTACTTACCGGTTTCCCACATTATGGTTTCCCTGAAGGCAATGGTGACGTAGCTGCTCAGATGCCCCCAGGAAGGCAACATTGCCTTCAGGAAAATCTCATACCTAAACTGCAAGATCTTGCAGCATTGTCATATTGCTTGTGCACAAGATGAAATGCATGGCACCGTGCTCATTATTCTGTGTATGTTCCATATAAAATTGCTGTATATTTGCCGGTTAAAAAAAAAAAAATCTCCAAGGTCTTGTGAGATCGCTGAAGCGTTCAGGTCACAAGTTTTATAGGTAAGAATGATTATTTCCACCTTTTTATATATTAAGTTTTTATAGAGTAGGATAGCTGGGGGGATCCTCTTTAACCAATTCAATACCGGGCAATTTTACACCTTCCTGCCCAGGCCAGTTTTCAGGTTTCAGCGCTCTCACACTTTGACAATTGTACGGTCATACAACATTGTATCCAAACTAAAATTTTATCATTTTCTTCACACAACTATAGCTTTCTTTTGGTGGTATTTAATCACCACTGGGGTTTTTATTTTTTGCTAAATTAACACAAAAAGACCAAATATTTTGAAAAAAAGTTTTTCTTTGTTTCTGTTATAAAAGTTTGCAAATAAATAATTGTTCTTCATAAATTTAGGCCGAGATGTGTTCTGCTACATGTCTTTGGTGAAAATGACCCAAATTAGGATGCATTATTTAGTCGGTAGGAAAGTTATAGAGTTCACAAACTATGGTATAGATCTGAATATTGATCAATCCTGAAGTACTGACAGCCAATCTAATTTCTTGAGGTCCAAGAATGTCAGAACAGTACAGATATCCCCCAAATGACCCCTTTTTGCAGAGTAGACAGTCCAACGTACTTCATAAGAGGCATGGCGAGTTTTTTGAAGTTGTATTTTTTTTGTCATTTTTCGGAAAATGAAAAAATTTAAAAAATTACTTTCACTATTTTTTTTTTACATATTGTCACCAGTGCAGTACAGCGTCATCACATAACTGGCATGGCAGTGATCAGGGACACTGACTGGTGACAGTATGGGAAAAAAAAATATATATTTTTTTTGTTTTTTTTATTTTTATTACATTTTTTAAGTTTTTTTTTTTTTTTCATATTTCACTATGACCAAAGTAGTACAATGTTACCATAGTAACATTCACAGATTTTTTTTTTTTTTTTTACACAATTTGCTTATAGCGAAGAATTACTTTGCTATAAGCAAGCATTTACCTGAATGACATCGATTCATTCAGGGTTTTTTTTTTTTTTTTTGTGCTTAGCTGTGATTTGGCCACAGCTAATCACATGGCATGTGATTAGCTGTGACCATTCACAGCTAGACACTAGTATACAATGGATGGCATGAATGAAGCCATCCATTGTATACAACTGTCATGTGACCTGCTGTGATTGGTCACAGCAGGTCACATGACACCGGCAACGGGGCCGATACTCAGATCTGTCATCGGCAGTGTCTGAGGTACATGACCGGTGACAGATCGCGCCGCTCTGCAGGAGCGCAATCTGCGCATGTGCGGGAGGACGCCATATGGCGTCCACCCGGAATGCTGATGACATTTGCCGCCCGCCATTCGGCCATAGGGCGGGCGGCAAATGGTTAATTGCCCATTTATTGACAATCTGTATGTTTTAACCACTTGCCTCCCAAACCTATTCTGACACTTGTCTCCTACATGTTAAAATGCTCTTTTTTTTGCTAGAAAACTATTTGGAACCTCCAAACAAATATTTTTTAAGCAGAGGCCCTGGAGAATAAAATGGTGGATGTTGCATATTTTTATGTCACACAATATTTGTGCAGCAGCATTTCAACCGCAATTTTTTTTTTTCTTCAAAGATACAATTTAATTAGTTTTTTAATCTGCATAAACAGAATATAATACCCAATTGTTTGGTAAAATCTAAAAGATGATACGCTGAGTAAATAGATGCCAAACATGTCACGCTTTAAAATTGCGTACACCCGTGGAACAGCGCAAAACCACAGTACCTAAAAAAAATCTCCATATGCTGCGCTTTAAAAGCCTTTACAGATTACCAGTTTAGAGTTACACGGGAGTTCTGGTACTAGAATTCTTGCTCTCTTTATAATGTTTGTGGCGATGCCTCACATGTGTGGTGTGAACATAGCATATGCTACACGACCTACGTATGTTTGCCTTTGCGCGGGGGGGGGGGGGGGGGCAATGGTGCTTTTACATTTCTTTTTTCTTTAATTTTAATTTATTTCAAATTTATTTTTTACACATTTCTTTTTTTTTTTTTTTAATAAATTTTATTGTAATCACAAGGGAAGAACAACATCCCTTGTGAGAGCATGGGCCGTGACAGGTCCTCTTTATGGAGACATTTCAGGTCTATTAGATCCCAGATCTTTCCTCTGGCCTCCAAAGCAGCTGATCAGACACAGATCAGTTTGATTGGCTGCTTTACTGGCTGGCCCCCGGCCAGTAAACACAAGACTGAAACTGGAAGTGACAAAATACTCCCCCAGTGGGATGGGCGAACTTGGGAAGGAGACAGAGGTGAGGAAAACCCTTCCCACTGCCTGTAAAAGCGATCTAGCAGTTAATTAGCTGCTAGGATTTCTTTTACAAAGCAGAATTGTTGGTCAAAAAAGGATACTGGGAAAATGCCTGTAGCTTCAGGCATCATCCGGTATAACCACTTCAACTTAAAGTGGTTGTAAAGTCTAAAGGTTTTTTACCTTTATGCATGAAGGTAAAAAACCTTCTGTATGCAGCAGTGCCCCCAGCCACCTTAATACTTACCTGAGCTTCATTCCAATCCAGCGATGTGAATGACAGCCTTGGCTGTTTTGAGTCTCTGTTCCGAGTCTCTGCCGCCTCATTGGCTGAGACAGCAAGCACAATCACAGCCAGTCAGACAATGAGAGCGAGAGAGGGGCAGGGCCAAGACACGGCTGCGTGTGTGAATGGACACACGGAGCAGCGGGTACTCCCATAGCAAGCTGGGGGCACCCGACAAAAAGGAGGAGCCAGGAGAGCCTGCGGGTGACCCAAGAAGAGGAGGAACCAGGCTGCTCTGTGCAAAATGGTAAGTGTAGACATGTTTGTTATTTTACACAAAAAAAATGAACCTTTTAGAATCGCTTTAAAGCTAGATAGATAGATAAAGAGAGCGAGAGATGTCCTTTGTCAGCAAGTGGTTAGGGTACTAACTGTTAATATGGAATAATTTATATTTTAGTAGTGATACAGTTTATTGAACTATTTTTACTCTATATGTAACCTTAAATTGAAAGTCCAGCCATCACCTCTTTCTAGCTTTGGATAGAAAGATAGGTTTGAAAGTATTTTTATTTATTTATTTTTTTTGCTGTCCATGTCCTTACTGGGGCAATATCCTTTCACTTCTTTAGAAATGAAGCTGAAAGTGGCAAAGTGTTATCACAACTTGTGTTCCCACTAGGGGTATTTTCCTTTACTTCACTGCAACTGAAAAATCTTAGAATTCCCTTTACTTTCCGTCCTGGTGACAGCGGTTTTCAAGAAGGAAAGTAAGTTAGTTCACTAATAGCAACATGGCAATTAAAATAAGACCTAAGTTATAGTTCTATTCAATGTTTTTTCGAACAAGGGAACTACAAAAACACATTTTAACTATCTTAGTTGCATCAGTTCCCCATGGTATAGGGCAGTGATGGCGAACCTTTTTGAGCCCGAGTGCCCAAACTGCAACCCAAAACCAACTTATTTCTTTCAAAGTGCCAACACTGCAATGAAACCTGAATATCGAGCTTTTGGTTTAGAAAAAACAACTCGTACAGTAGTGCAAACTAATTAACAGTACAGGGATGACCAGAGACTGCGGACACAGTACAGGGATGACCAGAGACTGCGGACACAGTACAGGGATGACCAGAGACTGCGGACACAGTACAGGGATGACCAGAGACTGCGGACACAGTACAGGGATGACCAGAGACTGCGGACACAGTACAGGGATGACCAGAGACTGCGGACACAGTACAGGGATGACCAGAGACTGCGGACACAGTACAGGGATGACCAGAGACTGCGGACACAGTACAGGGATGACCAGAGACTGCGGACACAGTACAGGGATGACCAGAGACTGCGGACACAGTACAGGGATGACCAGAGACTGCGGACACAGTACAGGGATGACCAGAGACTGCGGACACAGTACAGGGATGACCAGAGACTGCGGACACAGTACAGGGATGACCAGAGACTGCGGACACAGTACAGGGATGACCAGAGACTGCGGACACAGTACAGGGATGACCAGAGACTGCGGACACAGTACAGGGATGACCAGAGACTGCGGACACAGTACAGGGATGACCAGAGACTGCGGACACAGTACAGGGATGACCAGAGACTGCGGACACAGTACAGGGATGACCAGAGACTGCGGACACAGTACAGGAGATGACCAGAGACTGCGGACACAGTACAGGAGATGACCAGAGACTGCGGACAGTACAGGGGATGACCAGAGACTGCGGACAGTACAGGGGATGACCAGAGACTGCGGACACAGTACAGGAGATGACCAGAGACTGCGGACACAGTACAGGAGATGACCAGAGACTGCGGACACAGTACAGGAGATGACCAGAGACTGCGGACAGCACAGGGGATGACCAGAGACTGCGGACAGCACAGGGGATGACCAGAGACTGCGGACAGCACAGGGGATGACCAGAGACTGCGGACAGCACAGGGGATGACCAGAGACTGCGGACAGTACAGAGATGACTGCTGACCTTTGGGGAGGGAGAGGGAGCGGGTACCTGAATTTAACAGGTACCCGCTCTTCCGCAGAGTTTTTTTTTTTTTTATCTTACCTGTTCCTTTATCCAGCCGCGCGCTGTCTTCCCGGCTTCTGTAGTGTGGGCGCTCGTCGGACAGCCGGATGCCCAGTGCGCATGCGCGAGAAGCGCTGCGCTTTGTGATTGGTCCGGCGGCTTCTGGGATCTGTCATGTGTCCCAGGTACCGCCTTACCATTCACAAAGAGCACTGCTTCTTGTGCATGCGCACTTGGGACCCGGCTGTCACGCACACTACAGCCGGGAAGACAGCGCGCCGCTGGATTCTCCTGGCGTGCCCACAGACAAGGCTCGGCGTGCCGGCTGTGGCACGCGTGCCACGGGTTCGCCATCACTGGTATAGGGTGACAACTGTCTTGTGCTCCTGCATTGTTCTTCTGTCACATGTTGAGACTGTGAGCAGTTGTGCTAACATACATTGCATGGGCATAGTCCATCTTTATCACTATGAGGAAGCCAGTCCAGAGCAATAAAGTGCAGCCCACATTAGAACATGTAGACATGAAGATGCTGAAAGATGCTTTAGGAGATCAGCAGCACGGAGATGCAAGTAAAGCATAAAAAAATTGCATGGCAATCAACTTTAAGGAATATATTCTAAATGGTTAGCACTTCCGCCTGGCAGCACTAGGGTCGTTGGTTCAAATCCCAGCCATGGCACCACCTGACTGGAGTTTGCATGTTCTCCCTGTGCCTACGTGGGTTTCCTCCGGATACTCCGGTTTCCTCCAATACTCCAAAGACATGCTGGTAGGTTAATTGGATCCTGTCTAAGTTGTCCCTAGTATGTGTATGTATGAATGTGAGTTAGGGACCTTAGATTGTACACCGCTTAGGGACTGATGTGAATGTACAATATATATGTAAAGTGCTGCGTAAATTGACGGCTCTATAGAAGTACCTGAAATAAATAAATCAAAGACAAAAACTGCAAAAAAAGTTACTAAGGGGTTTAACCACTTGCCGCCCAGCCACCGCATTAAAACGGTTGCAGGGCGGCACGGCTGGGCAAAACCACGTTTTAAAACGTAGTTTTGCTAAACATTTAGGCGCGCGCTCGCCCTACCTGTCCCGCGGGTGTCAGCCGCCGGGTCACGGCCGGTGATCGCTGACAGAGAGCAGGGGGCATTGTTTACACACAGCCCTGCTATTTGTCAGTTCCCTGACAAGCTGAAGAGGGAGAGAAGAGTTTCTCTCTCTCCCGATCAGCCTGCCCCCGTCCAGCACACACCCCCGCACAGTGAAAAAAAATGTTAACCCCTTCCTCCCCAGTGCCATTAGTACAGTGTCAGTGTTTTTTTTTTTTTTCACTAATCACTGTATTGGTGTCACTGGGGATTTCAGTGACCCCAAGTCAGTTCCCCCCCAGTGTCAAAATGTCCGCCGCAGTCCTGCCATAAGTCGCTGATCGCCGCCATTATTAGTATAAAAAAATTTAAAAATCCCAGTATCTTTCCCGCCATTTAGAAACGCTATAACTTTCATGTAAACCAATTAATTTACACGTAGTGGGATTTTTTTTTTAGCAAAGACATGTCGCAGAATTCATTTTGGATGAAATTTGTGACAAAATTTGATTTTTTAATTTTTTTTTTACTGGACATGTTTTATAGCAAAAAGTCCAAAATATTGTTTTTTTTATTCTCAAAATTGTCAGCCTTTTTTTTTTTTTATAGTGCAAAAAATTAAAAACGCACAGGCGATCAAATACCACCGAAAGAAAGCTCAATTTGTGGGAAAAAAAGGATGTAAATTTAATTCGGGTGCAGTGTTGCATGACCGCGCAATTGTCAGTTAAAGTAACGCAGCGCCGTAACACAAACCTCTTCTGTAACCGCTTCCTGACCACCCTACAGCAGAAATACTGCTACAGGGCGGCATGGGTACGCAAAATCACACACACACACACACACACACACACATAAATATACATATATATATACGTGATTTGCGCTCCAGTGGTTTTCACGCCCCTCCCAGATAGCGTCAGATTGCCCGTCAGTACACCAGTCATCACATTTAACCCCTTGATTGCCAGGAGCACGCTCATATACAATAAACCTCCATTGCTAGTATAGTGTCTGAACGGATCAATATCTTTGATCAGGTCAGCACTATACCAGCGTTCACATTAGTATAGCGTCCCCAAAAACACAGCGTTAGCGGGATCAGTCCCATGCACCTGCCAACACCTACGTTTACCCCCCCTTCTCCCCCAGCAAGTGCAGTGTCAGTAGGTCACTGTCACTTGATACATTGCACACAAAACCGCAGTGTTCTCAGAATCAGGCCTGATCTCTGTTAGCACTTGCCGGTAAATTTTGATGACTCTCATATGCAGCAGAGTGCCAGTACTAGTGCCGCTCTAAATTTTGGTGAACTGGCGAGTACCAGCAGTCTAGTACATCCTGGTCTTTCACATACCTCCTTGAGTTTTGGAGCTGTTTTTCACGGAATATCTGTATGCGTTGATTGTGGATCAAAGCAGTTTATATGCACAACAATTTATCGCCGCCAACCCAAATTCAAACTTTTCCACACCATTCGCATGGAAACTCATTACGGTTTTCAAATTTACATTTTTTTTGGGCCTAACTCTCAACATGGGCATTACTAAAAGAAATGAATTGCGGTTGTATTGGTCCGCAGACCCGATTCATCATATGCCGTGTTCTCTGCTGCCATGGCCAGGCATAGATATGAGAGTATAATGTGTTTTATGCATTTCAGCGACAATACACTCTGTCATCCTCGGGGTAACCCTGAATTTGACCGGCTCCACAAAATTCAGCCCCTCGCAAATCACCTTAACCTAAAATTTGCAGATGTCTATACTCCCCAGCAAAACATCTGCGTTGATGAGTCCCTTATTAATTTTTCTGGTCGCCTTGCATTCAAACAATTTCTCCCCTGCAAGCATGCCAGATATGGGGTCAAGATGTAGAAGACCTGTGAGAGGACAACAGGCTATACTTATAAGTTTCGGATTTACGAGGGAAAAGATAGTCACATGGAGCCCCCCGGATGCCCAGACTACATGGGGAGCAGTGGCAAGATAGTTTGGGACTTGGTGTCATCATTTCTCCATATGGGGTACCACTTATACGTGGACAGTTTTTATTCAAGCGTGCCACTATTTAGACATTTATTCAATCTTGGAACTGGCACTTGTGGCAAAGTGTGACCTAATTTTTGCCCACTATTAGAAGTGGGTGGATGCAGGGCGGTATATTCTAATGGTGGGCATACCACACACTTTTTATGGCAGAGATTTCTTCTCATTTTTTCATTCAGTCCACTGGCTGCATACCAAAAAAAAAAAACAAAAACATAGCATATATAACCAACAAGGACCAGCGATGTACTGGTACATCACTGGATTTGAATGGTTATACCAGGATGATGCCTACAGCTGCAGGCATCATCCTGGTGTCGTTTTTTTTTCAGCCGGTGATCGGCTTTCATGTAAAAGCAATCCTAGTGGCTAATTAGCTGCAAGATTGCTTTACAATCAGTGGGAGATGATGTACCCCCTCTGCCTTCCACGGCCTTCTCGGGCAGTCCCGTGCCATCAGGGGAACCTGAGAATGCAGCCGGTGTTTCTGCCAGCTGACCATAGAGCTGATTGGAGACCAGAATGGTGCCAATCATCTCTATAGTCTAAGAATTCGGAAGCTACAAGCATTTCATCACTTCATTTTCGCAGGATATAAACCGCGCCATTTGTAAATTGGGAAAGCATCTGATGACACCGATTTTTGGTTTGATTAGATAATGTAAGGGCAGAGGAGATATCTAGAGTCTGATAGACCCCAGATTTCTCAAAAAAGAATATATGACAATGCCCATTGAAGTTATAGGTGTTATTTGCATTCCCTGTTATAGCATTAAAAGTGATTAAAAAAAAATGATGGGTACAATGTAAAAATAATTAAAAAAAAAAAAATCAAAATAACTAAAAAAAAAAAAAAAAAAAATTGCCCCTCCCAATGCGCGCACACCTGTGTGCACAAGCCTTGACCCTGTGCCGTTATGTAAACAGCGGTTGCCCCATGCATGTGAGGTATTGCCGTGAACGTCAGATCAAGTGCAGTAATTCTAACACTAGACCTTCTCTGTAAATCTAAAATGGTGGCTTTCAAAGGCTTTTAAAGCGCTGCCTATGGATATTAAAAATGTTTGCAGTTTGTCGCCATTGAACGGGGCATGCGCAGTTTTAAAGCATTTCATGTTTGGTATCTATTTACTCTGCGTACCATTATCTTTTATATTTTACCAAACAATTGGCCAATATATTGTGTTTTTGTGCATTAAAAGTAAAAAAAAAAGTGTTTTTTTTTTTGTTTTTTTTTAAATTGCTTTTGAAAAATCGCTGCGCGAGTACTATGTGCCATAAAAAATTGTAGTACCCACCATTTTATTCACTAGGGTGTCTGCTTTAAAAAAAATATATAATGTTTGGAGGTTTAAATTAATTTCCTAGCAAAAAATACTAATTTTTTTCATGTGAACAAAAAGGCTTGGTCTTCAGGTGGTTAGAAGAGTGAATGATGTGTGGCATAAACTTCTAATGCTGGGCATAAACCGCCCCCACCCCCCAAAATGACCCCTTTTTGGAAAGTAGTCACTCCAAACTATTTGCTGAGAGGAATGTTGAATCAATAGAAGAATTTATTTTTTTACCACAAGTTTTTGGAAAATGACAAAAATAAATATATTTTTTTTTTTTTACACAAAATTGTCACTTAAATGATTTACTGCTCACACATGCCATGGTTATATGTGGAATTACTCCCCAAAATACATTTTGCTACTTCTCCCGTGTATGGGGGTACCACATGTGAAAGACGTTTTGGCAGTCTAGCCAAGTACAGGACCCCAAAATCCAATAAGCACCTTCAGGCTTTCAAATGGCTTTATTTCCTCATTACACTTCCAGAGTACCTATCACAGTTTCGGAGGCCATGAAATGCCAGGATAGCACCTAACCCCCCCCCAAATTACCCCTTATTGGAAAGTAGACGCCCCAAGGAATTTGATAAAAAGCACGGTAAGTATTTTGCAGATCTCATTTGTTGCCACAAGTTTTTGGAAAATGAAGAAAAAAAACAAAAACATTTTTTTATATTTCAAAACCTTGTGAGAAAAAATGAGATCTTCAAAATACTCACCATGCCTCTTTTTAAATTCCTTGGGGTGTCTAATTTCCAGAAGGGGTCATTTGAGGGGGTTCGGGGCTATCCTGCCATGTCAGGGCCTTCAAAACTGTGATAGGTAGTGAGGAAGTGTAATGAGGAAGTTACGCACCTTCAGGCATTGGTTTCAGGCAGTGGTCATTGGATTTCAGGCTCCTGTATGTGGCTAGACTCCCAAAAAGTCTCACACGTGGTATCCCCATACTCAGTAGAAGTAGCAGAATGTATTTTGGGGTGTAATTCCACATATACCCATGGCTTGTGCGAGAAATAAATCATTTAAATGACAACTTCGTGTAAAAAAAAAACAAAAAAAAACAAAAACAAAAAAAAGATTTTTTTTTTTGTAATTTTCCAGAAACTTGTGGAAAAAAATAAATCTTCCATGGACTCAATATGCCTCTCAGCAGATAGCTTAGGGTGTCTAATTTCCGAAAAGGGGTAATTTGAGGGTGTTTGTACTATTCTGGTATTTTAGCACCTCAAGAAATGTGATGGGCAGTAAGAAAGTAAAAGCTATGTAAATTCCATTATCTACACCATAGTTTGTAGACGCTATAACGTTCACAAAAAGCAATCAATATACACTTATTGGGATTTTTTTTTAACCAAAAACATGTAGCAGAATACATTTTGGCCTAAATTTATGACAAAATTTTAGTTTTTTTAGATATTTTTTATGACCAAAATGAGAAAATATTGTTTTTTTTCACCAAAAAAATTTTTTCTTCAAAATTTTTCTGGTTATAGCGTCAAACATAAAAAGTGCACAGGTGATCAAATACCACCAAAAGAATGATCTATTTGTGTTAAAAAAAGGACATAAATTTCATTTATGTACCGTATTGCATGACCGCGCAATTGTCCGTTAAACTAGCGCAGCGCTGTATAGCAAAAAAATTTCGTAAATTGCAGTATCTATACCATAGTTTGTAGACGGTATAACTTTCACACAAAGCAATCAATATACACTTATTGGGATTTTTTTTACCAAAAACATGTAGCAGAATACATTTTGGCCTAAATTTATAACTAACTTTGAGTTTACTATATATTTTTTATAGCTGAAAGCAAAAAATATTGTTTTACTTCAAAATATTTGGTCTTTTTTTGTTTATAGCGTGAAAAATAAAAAGCCCACAGGTGATCAAATACCACCGAAAGAAAGCTCTATTTGTGTGAAAAAAAGGCCGTAAATTTCGTTTGGGTGCAGCATTGCATGACCGCGCAATTATCAGTTGAATTAGTGCAGTGACGAGTAGCAAAAAGAGGCCTGGTCATTAAGGGGGGTAAATCCTCAGGAGCTCAAGTGGTTAAAAAAAAAAATAGTTCAATCACCATCATTATCGCTTAAAAAACATGGTTTTTAAAAAAGATATTAGTAATAGCATTTGTTAATGTTTTTTGTGTTGTGATATTTTTTTCTTTTTGCTATTTTTTTTTGTAGGAAACTGGGTGGAAAAGTGCAATTTGCCCAGACTATTGTCCTAATATGTATGAAGATATGCAGAGTCTTGCCAACATACTCCAATCTGACATCGGGCAAGATATACGTGTCCACAATAGCACTTTCCTATGGTTCATTCCTTATGTTCAATCGGTCATGGACCTTAAAGACTTAGGGGTTGCTTACATTATGGAAGTGATTCATCACCTGTCTTCAGAAATAAAGGTCATCTTTACTCAGTCAAGTAACCAATGTGACAAAGTGACCGAATTCTTTGTCAGAGTCTTAGTTGCTGTCATTGAACTGCATCGAAGTAAAAAGTGCCTTCACTTCCTCTGGATCAGCTCACACAAATGGGTTGAAGCCATTGTCAAGTGTGCCCTCCTTCCAGTCAAAAGCCAAAGAGTTACATCAACCTCGGCATTACCTTCTTCCCCTACTTCTCAGACTCCTTCCTCTATGCAATTTGCTTGCATGCAATTAATTAGGAGCCTTTTACGGGAAGGTTTTCAGTTGGGACAGCAAGCAGTTTGCAAACAATATTTAGACAAATTCAACCTGATTATCAGAGGAAATGTATTCAGAAACTCAGATCTTAGTAAGTCTGAGGTTCAGGGATTGCAAACCTGTCTCACTCAAATCATTAAAAGTATTAAAGATAAGGTATGCAGCATTCCTAGTTCTTCTGCTGATCAAAGCTCAGCAAGCCTGATCCAGGCTGTACCCTTTATTAAGACAGAAAGAATGGATGAGGAATGTTATGAATCCAGCATTAATTCTCCACATAGTTTGCTTGATGTTCCCCTCCATCCCTTAGAATGTAGGGAACAATTAAAAATGATTATAAAAAAAGAAGAACCTGACGGTAATGTACACCTAAAGACACAGATTAAAAAGGAAAAATTAGATGATGCAAGTACTTTCATTTCTGCCCAGGAGGTACCAAAAAGACTGCATGAAGGATGGCAATTTAAATTATCTAAAGTAATTGAAAAAGCGACAAGTTTGAAGCAAAACACAGTAGATGTAGTGCCTGAAAGTAAAATAAGCAGCAGTGAAGTTAACTCCAACCCAGTACAAAAGCCATATGAAAAAGCAAAAATTTACCATAATGAAAGCAAGTCAGATGATTTAAGTGACAGTGATGAAAACATATCTCGGAAAGAACGTTTCAAAAAATGTGTGGACAAAAGTCAACAGACCACTCATGGCAGTCTTCCTGTAAGTGAGCATTTTCAAAGACTGTCCTTAGGCAACAACCCAGTAATTCGACCCATAAAGAGAGAATTTCAAGGGGTCGCTGAGGTCAGCTCTTCCAGCTTTGTTGAAAGCAATGCTGACACTGTAGTGGACAATGAAATGGATGATGATGCTCTCCCCTTGTCTGTGGTTAAGAAAAAGCTTCTAACGAAAAATTCCAAAAAGTCAGCTCTTATAAACATTCAAATGAACCACAATTGCAATAACACAGCAGAGGTGACCCAGAAAAAAGATTCAAATTTTTCTGCTGATTCAAATCGGCAGGTATCTGATGTACCTGAGTATTCTTCAATAAAGAGGAAAGTTAAAGGGGCAACCAGAGCTATTGGGGATGATCATATTTCCGTCAAAACAGAAATTGATAGTATCATAACAATCTCAGATGACACTGACCAAGAAGAAGAAGAAGAAGAAGAATCTTTTTGCAAATCTGGTCAAGATACTTCAGAAAAACTGATGCATAGACCAGAACAAGTTAAGTCTGAGCCTGGCAATCCAAGTTTTGAGGAGTATGGATCACAATGTTTCGAATTTGAAACTGAGGATGATATATATTCTGTGTGGACTGACTCACAGTTGGAGGAGAAGCCTAATAATGTCCAAGAAAATAAATCCTCAAGGCCAGAGACCAGTAGTATTGAGGACTTGGACCAGAACAATGATTTCAATCAGTGGGGGTATGACACGGACTACGTTTCTGATGAAATGATAGCAAATGCAGCAGAAAATGCAGAACAGCAATTTAAACTATCAACCTCTGCTGCAAACACTCAGTCTAGAAAGGAGCACGGTGTTAAAGCACATGAAGCTGTGAATTCCAGCATGTTTTATGGAAAACGATCCCATGAGTCTGTCACTGAAAGAGGTCCTAAAGGTAAACGGCCCAAATTGGCTAAAGAACCATTTTCTTTCAATGCCAAGAGTAGAAACACAGACGCTCCAACAACACAAAGAAAACTGCAAACTGCCAAAGCAAACAAAGCTGAAGATCTTTTAAAGGCTCAGGGACATGTCAGGAAGAATGGAAGCCCAAGTAAAGGTTCCCTTGCTGTGGTCCCACCAAAGAAACTACACAAGTGTCCTGAACCAACCTCCACTGTCGAAAAGCTAAGGCTAAAAAAGCCTCCCCGCAGAGCTTTTGACCTGTCCCAAAGATCCCTTGATAGCTTGGCCGAATTACGAAATTATGGCAAATCTGCAGGATTTGTTGAGACTAAAAAACCTAAATCAAAACTTATTTCACCACAGTCAATTTTAACAAAAGGTAATAAGTTGTTAGCTTGCCAGGATCAACAGTTTTATCGACAGTCCAGGCCTAAGGATACAGAGAAAAGGAGATTGAGTAGTGGTTCTGAAAACAGTGGCAAAAATGCAGGGATGCCAACAAAGGAAAGTGGACACAAGCCAGGGGATCAGACCTCTCTTCCAGATCAACTGAACAGAGCAGAGAATCTAGAGAGGCCAAAACAGGAAGAACCTCAGGGATGTGGGCTTATGGATGCAAAAAAAAATTACATTAGCATTTCTGAAACAACTAAAGATACTGAAACTAATGACCATCCTGTTGCTGACTTGGTGCCGCAGTTGAATTCTCAAGAGAATGACCATGCTCAGTCTACCATGCCAACTACTCCTTATGATCACAGAGATAATGATGATGATGATGATGAAAATGACTTGTTTTTAACACAGGCAGATCCAATTGATATGGATTTGTGTTCGCAGTTAGAGACTGACATAAGTGTTGGCATACCTCAAGAAACGTGTCTGTCCAATGTTGATCATTGTCCATCAGTTCCTCATCTGACAGATGTACCAAAATGCAGTTTTAAGGACTGCACAGAGCTTGTCACAGTTTCTGGTGATAAGTGTCAGATACAGTCTGCTCCTGAGAAAAAAGAGGATCACATGTTTGCCCGACCTGGTTTGCCCCCTTCTCTTCAAAAACCAC
This sequence comes from Staurois parvus, assembly GCF_062004578.1. Lineage (NCBI taxonomy): Eukaryota > Metazoa > Chordata > Amphibia > Anura > Ranidae > Staurois > Staurois parvus. The sequence goes on along the minus strand of NW_028317950.1, from coordinate 17,230,282 downwards.
ACAGACCTTCCACTGCTAAAGTTTATAGTTCTGGGACAACCTCTCGAACTGCCAGTCTCACAAAAGATCTCGAAAGCCTCCCAAAGCACCTGCCTACTGCAAAGGCAAAAACTCAGTCATCAAAACCATCTGTGCCTAGAACAACTATGCAACCTTCTGTCCAAAACAAAGCTCCAGTGTCTCAGAGTACAAGCAATGTTCTGAAACCTCTGATCAATCAAAACAACATCCCCATACAGTGCAGTTCTAATTCTATTCAAAGAACTGGAATGAATCCTCTTGCTTCTTTCCGAACACCACATAGGGACCAGACCTGGTTGCTGCGAGAAGTTCTGAACTGGAAATTTGATATGTTTGACAACATTGCACAGTTTGGGCCCCCCAACAAACTTTGTCAGTTGCCATTGTTAAAAGTACCACTCAGATTTTCAGATTATGAGGAGTACTTCACCGTCTTTTGCCCATTGATGCTCCTGAACACTTTTGAATCGGTAAGGCTTTTTTATTTTACTTTTTTATTTCAATGAAGGGAATTTCTTTATTTCTTCAGGGCACATTGTAAAATAAGTCAGATAAAACCCCTCCCTTTCCTATGAGCTCCAGTGTTTGTGCTAGTGTCCTAAGCCAGCCTTAGGTTAGCTAAATCTCAGCTGGTTCAGCAGGGACCAGCTGAGTATCGATCCATCTATAGACAGGCTTGTTGTACTGAAGTAGATCCATTGATTGACTTCAGTACAACCAATCTGTTTGATTTTTTTTTTTTTGTGTGCGATTACTGCTGACAACTATAGCCACTGGCAGTAATTGTGTTCTGATGGCAGGAAAGGCTCCCTGCTGGCAGAACACAATAGCTCTGCAGAAGGCATTCCCCATCAACATGTAATGTGGGGAAACCAGTCAACTGTAAACAGAAGTCCAAACTATATAATGAATGAAATCTGAGTACAGAGTTTTTCTGGCATGAAAACCTATAGGTGGGACTGCACTTGAAAGTGCCCTCATGTTTTTAAGGTTTTCCATTCCAAACAAAGGCAGCTCCCTAGAATCCAGTGGGCCCTTGTAGATGATCTATATATTGGTAGTTGCTTTATTCAGCCTCTAGGGCCAAAGAAAGGTTGACTTGTGTAAGTTCCAAGTTGATCCAGCCTCAAGCTGGCCATTCACATATAGATTATTTTTATTCACCCTGTGGGCTGAATAAAATCTACAGATGCTTCCATCCACACTATACAGTGGGGTTGGATGACTCTCCCTGCAGCTATTGTATTTTGACAGCCTTTATTCCTGACAGCTGAGCAGAACAGCCGGGAAGAAAATGTGAGTATGTGGGGCTGGGGGAGGGGAGAATAGACAGGTTTGCTTGGTTGTACCAGTCTCCAGTGGAATATTGGGTACTGCAAAATTATGTTTCTGGATCATCAGATCCCATGATAGCACAGGGGTTGAAAATTTAATACACTGCATTTCTGGTAAGCTGCAATGAGGTATAAAGATATTTTTGTCACTTTTTCCTACAGCTGGCACAGGAATGGGCAGTAAAACAACCTTCACTCACTTCCCATTTGTGTAAGCTTCACTTGCAAAATTTCTGCTCGGAAAACCAGATGTACAGAGGAGAATTCCAAGGTGAGATAATTTTAAGATATTGCATTTGCTTAATTTTCACTTTGTTCAAGAACAATGCTACCCTGATCAAGTTTGAAAATCTTTACATCTCCAGATGCCTGCTGTCAAATAAGCAGATGTGTGAGACTTGTGTTTTAACTACATGCCGCCCAGCCACTGTACATATATGGCGGCAGGGCGGCACTTGCAGGCAAAACCACGTTTTTAAACGTGTGTTTTGTAAACAAATAGGGGGCGCGCGCGAGGCACGCCGCCCCGCCCCCCCCCCCCCCCCCCATTTGTCCCGCCGATCACCACCGCAGATGTGAGTCGCCAGGTCACAGCCGCTCCTTAGCGGCTATCTCCCGGCAATCGGCGGCAAATAGTGACAGAGAGCACAGCTGCAGTAGCTGTGCTGTCTGTCACTTCCCTGTCAGCTCGAGGATGAGCTGATCGAGAAAGAAGAGTTTCTCTTTCTCGATCAGCCTTGTCCCGTGCAGTACACACCCCCGCCCCCTAGTAAAACACTCCCCTCACTCCTATAACCCTTCCCTGCAAAATAGTTAACCCCTTCCTCCCCATTGCCATTAGTACAGTGTCACTGTTTTGGTTTTTTTTTTTTGCACTAATCACTGTATTAGTGTTTTTGGGGATGTCAGTGACCCCAAGTCAGTACCACCCAATGTCAGAATGTCCGCCGCAGTCCCGCCATAAGTCGCTGGTCGCTGCCATAAGTCCCTGATCGCCACCATAATTCGCTGATCGCCACCATTATTAGTATAAAAAAACCTATAAATCCCAGTATCTTTCCCGCCATATGTAAACGCTATAACTTTCGCGTAAACCAATTTACGCGTATTGGGTTTTTTTTTTTTTTTAGCAAAGACATGTCGTAGAATGCATTTTGGCAGAAATATGACTAAATTTTATTTTTGCATTTTTTTTTTTACTGGACATGTTTTATAGCAAAAAGTCCAAAATATTGTTTTTTTTTTCCTCAAAATTGTCAGCCTTTTTTTTATAGCGCAAAAATTAAAAACCGCACAGACAATCAAATACCACCAAAAGAAAGCTCAATTTGTGGGGAAAAAAAGGATGTAAATTTCATTTATGTACCATATTGCATGACCACGCAGTTGTCCGTTAGACTAGCGCAGCGCTCTATAGCAGAAAAATGGCGTAAATTGCAGTATTTATACCATAGTTGGTAGACGCTATAACTTCCACACAAAGCAATCAATATGCACTTATTGGGATTTTGTTTTACCAAAAACATGGAGCAGAATACATTTTGGCCTAAATTTATAACCAACTTTGAGTTTACTATATATTTTTTATAGCTGAAAGTAAAAAATATTGTTTTTCTTCAAAATTTTTGGCTCTTTTTGTTTATAGCGTGAAAAATAAAAAGCGCACAGGTGATCAAATTACACTGAAAGCTCTATTTGTGTGAAAAAAAGGACTTAAATTTAGTTTGGGTGCAGCATTGCATGACCGCGCAATTATCAGTTGAATTAGTGCAGCGCCGAGTAGCAAAAAGAGGCCTGGTCATTAAGGGGGGGTAAATCCTCAGGAGCTCAAGTGGTTAATGTGTCTTTAAATAGTTCATTTGTCAAAACAGAGTTGGTGTGAGCCCTGCTTAGCCATTCACAGGAAGCTTTGTATTCTATGAATGAAAACAAAGCTTCCTCTGATTGGCTGAGGAGGTGATCATTACACTGATCGATGCGGATGAAGAAATCTCCCTGCCAAAAACAATGTTAAAAATATATGCTGAAGCATATGAGCGATCCACCCCCTGACCACCCAAGGCCCCCTGGCTTGGCCATATATGTTCTTTTTTCAATTGCGGATGAAAAATCTCATCCAACAGCGCTGCACACACATATTCTGAGAGCAAGACCCTGTTGCTGTCAGAATAAACAGATCGGTGCTGCATTCCTGCAAAGAAAACAGCAATGGTGAATAATAAAACAGTATTTCAATAAAACAACTATTTGTTTTTTTTTTATTTTTGTTTTTTTTTTAATTTATTTTGTATATTTTTTTTCACTTTTTTAAAAAAAAAAAAACAAAAACAAAAAAAACCTGTAACATTCAGATATTAGGGTCTCCTAAAATGCGATATCCACTTTCCTGACTACCTAACATTGTTCGAAACCCTGTGTATATTTGTGCCCTAGACTGTGCCGTGCTGTACCCTAGGCTAATACTCCACTAGCGTACGGTAGTGACGGAAGCAGTCCTTGAGGCAGAGACCAGGTTGAACAGGACAGGAGGGACAAAAAAAGCAAGTGTCACGCCTAATTCAATGTCTGCTACAGACAAAACTTCTTTTTGGGTGACTTTTGGGTTGGGGTACCAGGAATGGCATCGGGAAAATGCCTTTCATGCAGCCCGGTCACTTTATCTGCGTTGGTGGTTTGGGCCACAGCACCTTCTGGATACAAAAGAGCCATGATGATCTCTTTCTGGAATTTTAGGAAGAATCCACTTCTTCCAATTGCTTTGTAAAGCACAAAAGCATTGCGCAGAGCCAATTGAAAATAAATAGACCCTTTTTGTACCAGTGTCTGGCTTTATGGGAAACAAAATACGGATTCATCATCTGGTTGTTGAAGTCCACCCCTCCCATGTTAAGGTTATAGTTGTGGACACAGAGGGGCTTCTCAACAACACCAGCGGCTGTAGAAATTTGGATGGTCATGTCTGTGTGAATGGGACTCCACGTGACTGTTTTCCCTTGTAAATCCAAAAATTACATGTATAGCCTGTTGCCCTCTCACAGATCTTCTACAATTTGACCCCATATCTGGCACGCTTGCTGTGGAGAAATTGTTTGAATGCATGGTGAAAAAATTAATTAGGGACTCAACACAGATGTTTTCCAGGGGTATACACACATCTGCAAATTTCTTGTTATGGCGATTCACAAGGGGCTGAATTTTCTGGGCTAGTCATATTCAGGGTCACCCCGAGGACAACAGTGTATTGTTGTTAAAATAGCCATGGTAGCAGAGAACATGGGCATATGATGAATTGGATCTGTGGACCAAGACGACCACAATTAATTATTTATTTATTTATTTTTTGTAGTAATGCCCATGTTGAGGATTAGTCTCAAAAACTTTAAATTTGGAAACTGTAATAGGTTTCCATGCAAATGGTCTGGCAAGGTTTGAATTTGGGTTGGCAGCGATAAATTTTTGTGTGTATCAATTGCTTTGATCCACAACCAATCCATATAGATCTTCCCTGAAAAACGGCTCCAAAAATTAAGGGGAGTAGGTGAATTTGCTGTTTCCACCTGAATTCCGGGTTGGGCAGTGAATGGGGGAAGTACAGGTGCTGCAGAATTTTTGGGTTGCCAATCCAGGATTTGCAAGCACATCCTGAAGGACACTGGGCTCCACAGGCCTGTGTTAGAATTCTTTGGTGGCTGTGGGACACTACTTGTACTTACCACTGCACCAGCTTGTACTGCACTTTTGGGACACGCCACATCATCAAGTGATACTGCAGTACTGGTATGAAAAAGACCAGGATGTACTAGTCGCTGGTGCTTGCCAGTTCACCAAAAGGTGGAGTGGCACTAGTACTGGTACTCTGCTGCATATGAGAATCATCATGCAATAGTACCACCTCAGCAAACTGGGAACGGGGTCTGGTACACCTGACCTCATCGGCTGAACTATGTCAGGGTGCTGCTGCTGTCTACAGGTTCGTATTCTGAGGTGGTTTCTGTCAGTGAGGCTTCCCCTTCACTCTCATCTGACATGCTCATAATCCTGTAAGCTTCTTCACTAGTGTACCTTTCGTTGGACATTTTGGACACTAAATTTATAGGTACCTAGTGTGACTCACGGGAAAAAGAGCACTTGGCTGTTAGGGACTGCTTGAACCGCTACACAACAATTTTCCTGCTAGTGCTAGCAGAGCTCAGGCCTGATCTTGCTAACCCTGCAGTTTTGTATGCAATGTATCAAGTGACAGTGATCTACTGACACTGCATTTGCTGGGGAAAAATGGGGGGTGGGGGTTAAGCGTAGGGACAAATTTCAGATGCTGGGGCTAATCCTGCTAACACTGTTTTTGGGGTCATTATACTATTGTGGACACTGATGTAGTGCTGATCTGATCAAAGATATTGATCTGTTCAGACACTATACTAGCACTTTTTTTTTATAGAGTGATTCTTAAAGTATGTTAATCATTAAACCGCGCCAATTGATGCTTTTAAATATTCAATATTATAGCCAATCAGCTGCCACTTTAAATACTATGTAAAACTTATTCCAAAAAATACCACTCCTAATATTGTTGATAATTAGCGGTACATTATATATATATGTGTCACATTAATTCCTTTTGATGGTCTCGATGTGCAAACTCATTTACACAGATATTAAGTGACATAAATTATATGTGACATAAAAATATGTGACAAAAAATATACAAATTTTATATGATATAATAGTGCCCACAAAACACCGTAAATATAAGTCCAGTGTAATTAATGCCAAAAAAAGTAAAAAAAAAAATCTTCCACAATGTGAATCCCCTGTGACTCCCAGTGCAGAAATAAACCACGTGCTGTGCCTTTCATACACCCCCTCTTAGGTGTGCACTCACCAGAACATAGCCTTTTAATGAGCCTTATTGCATAAATTCCAGAAATCGGGATCATCAGAACACAGCCTTTTTTCCACTTTATACAGACTCCAAATTGTTAAGACCGGGAGGTTCCTCCAATAATCACCCATGATAAGAATGGTAACCAGGATCATAATATATATTCCTCTCCATAGTTACATAGAAAGAGAAATTCACTCCAATCGTGTATTACCAAGGTAAACAACTTTAATAAGCCACAATAGTGCACTTACAACATTCCAAAAATAGTTAAGCCTTATTTAAAATAGCCTTTCAGTGAGACAGATATCGCAGATGCTCTCACCACCTCTGGATCTGCCGGACAGAACGCCGTCTCGTCACTTCTGGTTGCGCATCTGCATCACTACCGGTCCGCCGCACCATCACACCCTGACATACGACGAAACATGTCGGGGTGTGACGGTGCGGCGGACTGGTAGTGACACAGATACGCAACCGGAAGTGACGAGACACCATTCTGTCTGGCAGATCCGGAGGTGGTGAGAGCATCTGCAATATCTGTCTCCCTGAAAGGCTTTTTTTTTTTCTATAACGTTTTATTAGGAACAAGGAAACCGTACAGGTCAAAAATACAACATAAGGGAATACACATACAGAAAGGCATACACTTTTAGGCAATAAGAATAGTCCGAATCCCACAATCAATGTACATCCAGTGCATCCATAGTAAGAGAGGAGTTGTTCCAAACCACAGTTTGGATGGAGGGCTGTCCATGGGGCATAGCTGTCTATCTGATCTGGAAACCTAAAATCTTAGATGGTTAGAGATTGGGGTGTGGCATAAAATCAGATAGGTCTACGTAGGAGGGGATTGCAGGTCTGAATTTCTAGTAGCTGTTGAGCTGATCAAGGGGTACGTATCTTACTTTCGAGGGTGATATGTGAGCATAACAGTAACAATATGAGGTAGTCTAGGAGAGTGTGTACGGGAGAAAGCTAATGATGGTGTGATTTGTGGGAGAGGAGAGAAGAGAAAAAAAAAAAATAGAGCAAATTTGGGGAATAGCATAGAAGGGGGGGGGGGGAGAAGGATCACATACTAGAGGTGACTAGGAGAGGGGTGGGAGAGAGGGGGAGGAGGATGAGGAGGGGGGAGGGAGAGTAAGGGGGATAGGGGAGGGAGAGAGTAAGGGGGATAGGGGAGGGGAAAGAGTGAAAAAACAAACAAATCAAAGAAAGATAGAAAGAGAAGGAAAAAAAAAAGGTGGGGGTCTTAGGGAATAACCCAAGGGGTCGGGACTGGGATCAGGTCATCAAGGGCCTGACAAGAAGGCGGGTCTCATGTCCATTAACGAGAAATGAGAAGATTGCTTTGCTTGGGGGGGGGGGGGATCCAGTGAATCAATCGGACAAGCAAGCGAGCAAAGGCTCCAAGATCGGGGGTTAGCAAGGAGGGAAGTCCATAATAGAGCGATATTCTGGAGTCGTTTGGAAGGGGATCCAACAGGCCCATGTGTGCGAGAATTTCGTTGGGTTGTCACGGGATGATTCTATGAGTTCCTCCATCTCTGATACTCTATTCAGACGAAGCATCCAATCTCGAATCGATGGGGGTCGGGTAGACCTCCATAGGGCTGGTATGATTAATTTAGCTGCATTTAACATATGCATTGCTAGCGACTTGAAGTAGAGGCACCTGGGGATCGAGGTATGGTGGAGGAGATGCGATGGACCTCTTTCCTGAAGGGTTGAATGGCAGGACAGGACAGGACCACCAAATGTGCAGAAGTGAGCCATCCTCGGAGTCACATCTCCAACATGATTTGGGTAAACTCGGGTTAAAGCGATGGAGTCTGGAGGGGGGTCCTATACCATTTGGAAACCAGTTTATATCCATTTTCTTGCGTAGATACGTTCAAGGAGCCTTTGTGAGCATAGGTGAATATTTGGTCCCAGTCCGAAGAAGATAAATCGATGTCCAAGTCTCTCATCCATGCTCGACAGGCCAGGATTGTGGAAGGGAGTCAGTCTCCAAATAGGAGAAGATACGTGGTGGAAACCAAATGTCGTTGGGGTTCCGTTTTGGAGCAAAGAGCTTCAAAGGAGGTGAGAGGGCGGGTCCATTTATTGTGGTGGGGTTTAGAGCAGAGGAAATGTCTTATTTGGAGATATGCCCAAAAGGGGAAGGTATGATGCTGCATGGAGGGGATGAGTGAGGCTAGGGTCTTCAATTGGCCATTACAAAAGAAGTGTTTTGCAGCACATGTTGGTGAGGCCAATGGTTCACTAGAAAAGATGAGTGCAGGCCCGGTGGGAAATCCAAGTTCATGCGTAGGGAGGTAAAAGGATTAGGGGCATCAGAAATTAAAGCCGCTTTGCGTGTCGACCGAAAGATCTTCAAAGTCGCTCCAATCAATGGGTGTGTATGGAGTATCATGGGGTTGTGTTTCTGCGGGAGTGCCAAAGGAGAGGGAGAGAGAGAATCCTCGAGGTAAACCCAGGCTTTTGTGGACGTGTGGACAGGCCCAATGATATTTTTGGAGATCTGGGAGCCCGATACCCCCCTTGGATTTGGGGAGGGTCAATTGTGAAAAGGAAATACGTGGCTGTTTGAAACTCCATAGGAACTGTGAGCAGATTTTCATGCAAAGAGCAAAGAAAGTTGGTGGCAAGTGGATAGGAATGGTCTGGAAGAGGTAAAGAAGGCGCGGGAGGATGTTCATTTTAAGGATTGCGGCCCTTCCGAACCAGAAAAAACATGGGCGGTTCCAATTGGAGGTGTCATCCTGAATGGCTCGAAGGGCAGGGACAAAGTTTTTAGCGTATAACTGCTGGAGAGTATTAGGGAGCTGTATGCCGAGATATGTAAGAGCTTCCGTTTCCCAAATGGGAAATGTGATTTACATGCAGCGACCACCTCCAGTGGAAAGGAAACATTTAGAGCACAGGATTTGGAGAAATTAATTTTGAGATTGGAGAGAAATTGAAAAGAATGCAAATCATTAATAAGGTTGGGCAATGTGGTTCTGGGTTCCGATTTAAAAAAAAAAAAAAAAAAGTAAATTATCATCCATGTAAGTGGCAGTTTTGTGCGTATGTCCCTTGACAGAAACTCCCTTGATATTGGGGTTCCTCCGGAGTTTACAAAGCAAGGGTTCTAGCATTAGGACAAAGAGAAGTGATGAAAGGGGGCAACCTTGGTGTGTGCCGTTTTTGAGAGGACCTAGTGCGCTCAGTGAGGCCTGAAGGTAGTCCCAGGCCACCCTGTCAAATGCTTTCTCCGCGTCCAGGGAAAGAAGGAAGCCAGGTTGCTGTGAAGAATGGAGGAAGTGGAGTATATTCAAGGCCTTAGTAGTGTTGCCTCGCTTCCCTTCCTGGGATGAAACCAACTTGATCTAGATTCACCAAGGAGGGGGATCAGCGGGAGTCGATTGGCCAGGATTTTAGCATAAAGTTTAACATTGACAGTCAAGAGTGAGGCCGAAAACTACTAACTAAGGTTGCGTCCTTTCACCCTTTTGGGTATGACAGTGATATGGGCTTCCAGGAAACGATGTGGAGAAGCAGAAGGGGCATTGAAGGCCTCAAGACAAGGATCCCGCAAGGTGTCTATGAATGTCTTGTAATAGGCAACGGGGAGGCCATCCGGGCCTGAGCTTTTACCAGGTTTCATTTGTTTGAGGGCCATTCATCAGAGGAAATGTTTCGTTCAAGGTCCTGTGCAAGGTCATCAGAGATTGCGGGTGGGCTGTATAGGTGTAGGAACTCCAAGATCAGGGTGGATCTAGATTTTTCTGATTTAGTTGGAGGACGTTCCGGTGTTAGGTTGTAGAGGGCGGTATAATATCTTTCAAAATGAGAGGCAATATGGCTGTTCGAGGTGGCCACGGAGCCGTCCGCACCACTTATTTTGTGGACTGTTAAGTTGGCTTTTTTTGGAAGGAGGGCTCTTGCCAGGAATCTGCCACTCTGCATACTCATAAAAAAAGCTTCAGGGAGATAATAAATCTGCACTTGACTGCCTTACCGAGTTCCAGCATCAACTGTGAGTGGGTAGTCTTGAGTTCCTCTAAGGTCGTTTTAGCCTGGGTATGTTTTATGAGCCTTTTCGAGGTAGCTGATTCGGCCCAGTAAGAATTTTATGGACGCCTGTTTCTCCCTTTTACGTTTGGTTGACATCGCAATGAATCGGATAACACATTTATGTGCTTCCCACTGGGTTAAGGGAGAGGTGTCAGAAGTTTGGTTGGTCAGGAATACTTCCGGAGTATGGAGCATAATTCAGCCTCATTTGCTACATCAGCTAGGAGGGACGCATCCAGTCACCATACTTTAGTACGGGAATGTTTTTCAGGGAAGGTCATGGAAATGGGATGGTGATCCGAGAGGAACAAAGGATCTATGTAGAAAAGGAAGGTCCACTTGAGAGAGAAAAAGGTAGTCAATTCTAGAGTATTTGTTATGTGGAGCGGAAAAGAACGTCTAATCTTTGTCGTTCAGGTGGAGCACTCTCCAAGAATCATGGAGTTGGAGATCTTGGAGTTGGGTATGAATCTGACGCAACTATAAGGCAGAAACGAGGAACCTGAGGAGGATTCTAAAAGTGGGCATAGAGGGACATTGAAGTCCACCCCCCCAGGACCCTGTACCATGTGATCAGCTGTAGCCAATCACAGATCACTAGTATTTTGAACAGTCATGATCTTAACCCATTCATGACAGTTCAAAGGAAGCATTGCATGAGCAATAATCTTTATTGCTCCTGCAAACCAAAGTGTAAGAAAAAAATTAAATAAAATCCCTCATCACCCCCCCAGATTAGTACAGTGTTACTACAGTACATTGCACTGCTCTGTTTAAAGTATTTTTTTAAATAATAAAGAATGTTAAAAAAAAACAAAAAACTGAATTTTGTTTTTTAAAAGTCTCAATTTTTTTTTGGCAAGTGGCAGCTCTGGGCAAAGCATCACTTTCTATTTCCGCTTGTGAGCTTGCATATGTGCGCCCCTTGCTGCCACCCCTCACCCCCCCCCCCATCCCGTCAGTCCAGGGAGAGAAGAGAGAACACCGCACTGTGAGCAAAAGCACTACATTTTACACACGCATTAGATTAGCACATTTGATCATCCCGTCACCGAGCAAGTGCCTTTAGTACAGTTTCAGTATATAGAATTTTTCACTGATCACTGTATTACTGCCACTAGCAACATTAGATAGTGTCAGGGTCAGTTAGTACCCCTCCTAGCCAGGGTCGCACTCACGTTATAGGTCGCTGATCACCCGCATTACTAGTATAGCGTTTATAGGGATCAGTATATTGATCACGAACAGAACTATACTAGTGCCTCCTTAGTATAGTGTCTCCAAGAATGCAGTGTTACCAGGATCAGCCCAGTTCGCTGCCTGTACTAGCGTTTAGCCCCTCCGCTGTTTTTCATGCAAATTTGTAGAAATTGATTGTGGGCCAAATCAACTTATATGCACAATACACGCAAATTCAGCTCTTGCAGACAACAAGCATGGAAACCTATAACTGTTTCTGAATTTAAAACTTTTTTGGGCCTAACCCTCAATATGGGCATTACAAAAAAATATTAATTGCGGTCATATTGGTCCACAGACCCAATTCATCATATGTCCATGCCCTCTACTATTACATACATGCTATGCTGTACAAGGACCAGCAACGTACTGTTACGTCGCTGGACTTTGGTTATACCAGGATGATGCCTGCAGCTCCAGGCATCATCCTGGTATCGGGTTTTTTTTTTTTTTTCTTTTCTTCCGCTGGTGGTCTTCTTTCATGTAAAAGCAATCTTAGTGACTTAAGTGGTCAGTGAATTAGCCACAGGATTGTTTTTACAAGCAGCTTCCTTCTACAGCTTTCTCAGGCTCTTCCGTCCCAACGGGGAACCAATGGTGCCGCCAGCTGACCATAGGGCTGATCGGAGACCTACGAGCAATTAATCACTTTGGTTTTGCCTTATATAAACAGCGCCATTTTAAAATTGGGAAAGCATCTGATCTTGGTGGCACCAGGAGTCATGTGACTCAGGAAAAGGTAAACCACATTCTGTCTGGGGCAGAACAGCATGTGCCATTTCTATCTGCAGTACATATTCCATGTATAGAAAGCTGGCAGGGATTTTTTTCCCGTCGTCAGCATCTAATACTGGGGCAGTGGTCCCTGCATGTCTAGGCGTTTTCGGCAATCTGCCAGCGTTGGGGAACTCTGCATGTGGATCTACTAGCTTCCAGGTTCTAGTTGGACAGGTTGTGTGCAGGACTAGAGTCCCACTGGCAATGGAGATAGATGCACTGGTAACACCTTAAGGGACCAGTTCTCTCTAATCTATACCTTTCTTCCCAATTCAACTATTGCCACGTTTTTTGCACAGGATCAGGGAGGTGGTAACACTGATAATAGTTGTAGCCCTGCCTAGTCCAGGAGGGCTTGGTACACCAAAATAGTGAATCTGGCAGTGGATGCTATTGAAGCCCAGGACTGGAAAGATTGGGGGGAGGGAGAGGGTCTTGGGTCCTGTTATCGCTGCACTGTTAAGCACTAGGGAGGCCGGCTCCAGGGAGCTTCTGTTACAGGACCTGGAAATCTTATTTGCCTGGTGTGGAGCTAGGAAGTGACACCTGCAGAAAAATGTGATTGGGAGAAATTTGTACTTTCTCCAATTGGGAAGGGAAATGAAATTGGCCTAAGTATCATTAAGGGTCAGATTTCGGCACTATCAGTTTTTTTCCTAGAGACGGTTTTTCTCACTCGTACCTAGTGCAGGGTGTAACATATAGTCCCGCCTATCAGGCCACCCTTGTATCCTTGGGACTTGAACTTGGTTTGAAGGTGGCTTCTACAAGGACAACCAAGACCAAGTCGAGAAACTCTGTTAGTACTTTGACTTGGAACGTGGCTTCTTGGTGTTGCAGCATGATAACTTGATGTTGCGTCCTCATCCATCTTTCTTGCCTAGAGTGGTTTCTAGTTTTCACTTGAATCAGGACAGTGTCTTGCTTTTCAGCACAGGTCAGGAATACTGGTTTGTGCTACCAGAAAGCCCAGGAAGGGTAGGTGACATCCAGGTCAACTATTTCTTCAGGTGAGAGTGCACTCTACCAAGAGTGAGGGGGTATCTTGGGCTATCTGCCTTCAGGTGTTTGTGTCTCCAGGTTTGCAAATCTTCTACATAGTCTTTGGTACATACATTCAAAGGGCTTTTCCAGGAGGATGTCAAAGCCACGGAGGATACTACCTTTGGCCACAGTGTTCTGGACAGTAAGGTAGGCCTTTTTTGGATTGATGGCAGTGGTTAATCTGGTGTCTCCTACCCCTCAGATTTTATTGCTTTGAAACATCACATGTAGTCATGATTATAGCCTGCTATGTGTCCCGTGATTTACGATAAAGACTATTAGATTTTTTTTCCCTACATACTTACCTGTAAAATCAATTTTTTTGAGTATATCAAAGGACACAGAGGTTCATTCCCTCTTCCTGGGAATTCATTGCTTGCTACAAAACTGAGGTACTTCCTGTGTAGGAGGGGTTATATAAGGGAGAACTTCCTGTTTGATCTGCCAGTGTCCATTTCCCTATAAGTGGTGCATAACCACATAGGCATGATTATACAGTGAGTAACAGAAGTATTTGAACACCCTGCAATTTTGAAAGTTCTCCCACTTAGAAATCATGGAAAGGTCTGAAATTCACATTGTAGGTGCATTCCCACTCTGAGAGACAGAATTAAAAAGAAAAAAAAAAACAATTCAGGAAATCACATTGTATGATTTTTAAAGTATTTATTTGTCTTGCACTGCTGAACATAAGTATTTGAACACCTGAGAAAATCAGTGTTAATATTTGGTACAGAAGCCTTTGTTTGCAATTACAGAGGTCAAACATTTCCTGTAGTTCTTGACCAGGTTTGCACACACTGCAACAGGGATTTTGGCCCACTCCTCCACACAGATCTCCTCTAGATCTGTCAGGTTTCGGGGCTGTTGCTAAGCAACATGGAGTTTCAGCTCCCTCCAAAGATGTTCTATTGGATTTAGGTCTGGAGACTGGCTAAGCCACTCTAGAACCTTGATATGCTTCTTATGGAGCCACTCCTTGGTTATCCTGGCTGTGTGCTTAGGGTCGTTGTCATGTTGGAAGACCCAGCCACGACCCATCTTCAATGCTCCGACTGAGGGAAGGAGGTTGTTGCTCAAAATCTCACAATAAATGGCCCCATTCATCCTCTCCTTAATACAGTGCAGTCGTCCTCTCCCTTTCGCAGAAAAGCACCCCCAAAGCATGATGTTACCACCCCCATGCTTCACAGTAGGGATGGTGTTCTTGGGATGCAACTCCTCCTTCTTTTTCCTCCAAACACGACGAGTGAAGTTTAGACCAAAAAGTTTTACTTTGATCTCATCTGACCACATGACTTTCTCCCATGCCTCCTCTGGATCATCCAGATGGTCATTGGCAAACTTCAGACGGGCCTGGACATGTGATGACTTGAGCAGGGGAACCTTCCGTGCAATGCATGATTTGGAACAATCACGGCGTAGTGTTCTACCGACAGTGACCTTTGAAACTCTGGTCCCAGCTCTCTAAATGTCATTGACCAGCTCCTCCCTTGTAGTTCTGGGCTGATTCCTCACCTTTCTTATCATCAGTGATACCCCACGAGGTGAGATATTGCATGGAGCCCCAGTCCAAGGGAGACTGACAGTCCTCTTTAGCCTCTTCCATTTTCTAACAATTGCTCCAACAGTTGAGCTATTTTCACCAAGCTGCTTGGCAATTGCCCCATAGCCCTTTCCAGCCTTGTGGAGGTCCACAATTTTGTCTCTGGTGTCTTTTGACAGCTCTTTTTGGCCTTGCCCATGGTAGTAGTTGGTGTCTGACTGACTGTGGGGTGGACAGGTGTCTTTAAAGAGCTCAGACAAGCTTGATGTCCTAGAGGTGTTCTATTGGATTTAGGTCAGGCGAGCGTGGAGGCAATTCAATGGTATAAATTCCTTCATCCTCCATGAACTGCCTGCATACTCTCGCCACATGAGGCCAGGCATTGTCATGCACCAGGAGGAACTCAGGACCCGCTGCACCAACACAGGGTCTGACAGTGCGTCCAGGGATTTCACCCCGGTACCTAATGGCAGTCATGGTGCCATTGTCTAGCCGGTCTGTGCATCCCTCTATGGATATGCCTCCCCAGACCATCACTGACCCACCACCAAAACGGTCATGCTGAATGATGTTACAGGCAGCATAACGTTCTCCAGACCCTTTCATATCTGTCACATGTGCTCAGTGTGAACCTACTCTTATCTGTGAAAAGCACAGGGCGCCAGTGGTGGACCTGCCAATTCTGGTGTTCAATGTCAAATACCAGTCTAGCTCTATGGTGCCGGGCAGTGAACACTGGCCCCACTAGAGGATGTCAGGCCCTTGGGCCACCCTCATGAAGTCTGTTTCTGATTGTTTGGTCAGAGACATTCACACCAGTGGCCTGCTGGAGGTAATTTTGTAGGGCTCTGGCAGTGCTCATCTTGTTTCTCCTTGCACAAAGGAGCTGATACCGGTCCTGCTGATGGGTTAAGGACCTTCTACGGCCCTGTCCAGCTCTCCTAGAGTAATTGCCTGTCTCCTGGTATCTCCTCCATGCTCTTGAGACTGTGCTGGGTGACACCGCAAACCTTCTGGCAATGGCACATATTGATGTGCCATCCTGGAAAAGTTGGACTGTCTGTGCAAACTTTGTAGGGTCAGGGTATCGCCTCATGCTACCAATAGTGACACTTATCCTAGCCAAACGCAACAATAGTGAAAAACCATCAGAAAAGATGAGTAGGGAAAAAAAATGTCAGTGGCTTCCACCTGTAAAACCATTCCTTTTTTGTTTTTTGTTTTTTGGGGGTTTTTTTTGTGGGGGGCACAGTTTCATACCTTTTTTGGCTCTGTATGCCACCAGAATAAATTTAAAACAAAACAATCCAAATTAATTTGAAGTTCAGACTTTCAGCTTTTAACCACTTGCCATCCGGCTGCTGTATATAAACGTCGAGACGGTGGCAGTCCAGGGGCACGTTGCCGTTCATAAACTGCGCCCACCATTATGGACTGTGCACGCTCCCTGGGAGTGTGCAGCACTGAGATCCGGTGCCGGCTGTGTCCTGTGTGAGGCCCCGATCATGTGATCACTGATTGGCCAATCAGTAATCACATAAAGAGTAGTAAGCAAGATGTCACTTCTGACATCATTGCTTACTACGTGTGAAATCTGTGAATGATCACAGAGGTCACATGGTACAAGGCTATTCACAACAGCCTTGTACCATGTGACAAGCTGTGACCAATCACAGCTCACACAGTAGTCTTCAATGGCTGCAAGAATGTAGCCACAGAGAAAGAGAAATGATTGCTTTTACAGCCTTTATGGGTGTAAAAGCAATTCGTGTAAACAAAAAAAAAAAAATCTTCATCACCCCCCACAAGTAGTACGGTGTCACCATGGTGACACTGTACTGCTAGAGTGACCGTATGAAGAAAAAAAAACAAAGTATTAAAAAAAAAATTAAAAATTATAATTTTTGGTTGTAAACTAATTTGGGTTATTTGTTTTTCCTAAAAAGATAACAATACAATTTGGCCAAGATTTATGATGAAATATTATTTATTTGCAAAATTTTATAAGAAACACTTTTTTCAAAATGTTTGGACTTTTTCATTTATATAGAAAAAAAAATCCCAGTGGTGAATAATTACCACCAAAATAAAGCTTTATCTGTCTCAAAAAAATGCTAAAAAAATCATATGGGTACAGTGTTGCATGACCGCTCAATTATCATTCAAAGTGTGATCGCACTGAAAGCTGAAAATTGGCCTGGACAGGAAGGGGGTAAAAGTGTCCGGACTGG
This sequence comes from Staurois parvus, assembly GCF_062004578.1. Taxonomy (NCBI): domain Eukaryota; kingdom Metazoa; phylum Chordata; class Amphibia; order Anura; family Ranidae; genus Staurois; species Staurois parvus. The sequence continues at coordinate 17,213,143 of NW_028317950.1, read as the reverse complement.
AAGTGGTTAATTTTTTTTGCACAGTCCCTCTATTTTCAGGGGCTCAAATGTAATTAGACAAATAATTATAATCAAAAATACAATGTTAATTTGTAATATTTTGTTGAGAATACTTTACTGGCAATGACTGCTAGAAGTCTGGAACCCATGGACATTACCAAAGACTGGGTTTCTTCCTTTCTGATGCTTTGCCAGGCTCTAACTGCAGCTGTCTTCAGTTGTTCTTTTGTTTATGGGTCTTTCTGCCTTTTAGTTTTGCCTTCAGAAAGTGAAATGCATGCTCAATTGGATTGAGATCAGGTGATTGACCTGGCCATTGCAGAATATTCCACTTTTCCTTCAAAAGCTCCTGGGTTGTTTTTGCAATGTGTTTTGGATCATTGTCCATCTGTACTGTGAAGTGCCGTCCTATCAACTTTGATGCATTTGGCTAAATCTGGGCTGACCGTATATCTCTAACACTGAAGAATTCATCCGACTGCTTCTGTCTTTTATCACATCATCAATAAACACCATTAACCCAGTGCCACTGGAAGCCGTGCATGCTCATGCCATCACACTGCCTCCACCATGTTTTACAGATGATGTTGTGTGATTTGCAGACCAATTCCACAGTGACAGAACCTTGTACAATCACAACACTTTGGGCTCATTCACTCCATGGTGTATGACAAGGGTATGACAAAATCAATTTTTCTCTATGTACCCTGTTCACACCACAACACTAGTGTCATGTTCAGATTTTTTTTCTGTGCAGGAATCTGCAGCATGTATAAAACTCATTGAGGCGTGCATGAAAACTGATATAAACTTATGTCTCTGCAAGTGAAATCTGCACGTCAGTTTCCACCAGTTTTCCTGCACATATAATGTGAACGAGGCCTTATAGAAAAAGGTAATTTGTAATAACTGTAAAACCTTTCTTCAGTAGTTCCTTCGGAGATGGGGGTCCCATGTACTTTAAGTTCATAGAGGTCAGGGTTAAAAGGTAAACATTACGTGAAGTTACATTTGATGGTTAGCTACTCCTAGCAAGCCTTATGCTTTCAAATCTAGTGAGAGGGCATTTACCCAATGGTCTACTGTGTTCCTCAGGAAACTAATGAAGAAAATTATATTTATGGTGGGTAAAAAAATCATGCTGCTATTCAAAATCAAGAAAGTGCACCTACTCTGACACTGTTCTTTCATTATTTTCGATCATATAATTCTAACTATATGCTTGAGATGATTGTGGCCGTATTCGTGCACTTGCATCAGAAACTATATAACTATATGCTCCAACTTGTGTATTTTATCCCAATAGTCTGGATTCGAAATATGGATTTGAACATGCAGTGGCTCCCAAAAGAAGGCGATCTTGTATTCCTGATAGTGCCTGAGTCTCCAAGCACATCGCCCAAAGAAGAGAGTGATTTACAAGCACCCCCATTTTACCACACAGGACATGTTTCCCGCTTCATACGCACGCAATACACACAGACCTGTAAGTACTGAGCAGTTAGTCTTCTGAGAATGTGTGTTTCGCTAATATCATGCTTAACCTGGTGACATTGCTGCATTCTCTGTACTGTCTTGCAGTGGAGAAGGAACAGTACACACTCTGTGAGCTGAGCATTCACACCCATGGAAATCTTTTAACATACTGCAAACAGCAAGTACGGTGTGCAGTGATTGGCAGCTTGATAACCACTCAGAGGCAGTACAAAGCTCTTATACAACTGCAGAGGAACCCTTTATTTAAGCCTATTATCTATCCTACCATGAATGATTTCCTTCCACGAAATAAGCTTGAAAACAATGGCAGTTGGGTAAGTCATTTTTCCTTTGCAGTTTGTACTAATGGTTAAAAAGATGTTGCTGGTCATTTGAATATTTTATGAAAATTATGATGGCTATCATATTGTAATGTTTTGATGACCTCTATATGATTATATACACTAGGTACACTTGATCTAGTACACTACTCAAGTTTATAATACCAATGTTATACCATTATGGGAGATCTTCCCATGATCTGAATGTACAGTCAGGTCCATAAATATTGGGACATCGACACAATTCTAACATTTTTGGCTCTATACACCACCACAATGGATTTGAAATGAAATGAATAAGATGTGCTTTAACTGCAGACTATCAGCTTTAATTTGAGGGTATTTACATCCAAATCAGGTGAACGGTGTAGGAATTACAACAGTTTGCATATGTGCCTCCCACTTGTTATAATTGTTAAGGAAGAACTTCCTAAAAATGGGGACTATCCCTATAGTTGTTACAGCCATTTCCTGTCTGAACAGGACTTTGATTATCCCAGTGGTGTCCTTGTGCTTCCTGTCACTTTTGGTTTGACAGACCTTCACACTACACTGAAGCAGCTTCTTCCTCCGAAATCATGGCCAAAGGGACCCTATACTGAAATGAATAATGGTTACATCATTCAGGTGCTAAAATCTTACATGGAATCCGCCAAGTTGGTATTTGCTCCCTCCATATAGGGAACCTTTCGTCCTCTGCGTAACTCGTTTAATGTGATAATAAAATAGTCTTATAATATAAAAGTGTTCAGAAATCGTGCAGGCTTGACTTGGTCAGGTCAGCAAATTCATGCTTCATTCATATAAATTCATAAGTGACTTCCATTCAGAATCCGTGTGAGCACTCGCCAGATGCAGATTAGGTGGATCTGTCAGCCAGCCTGGATCAAGGATCCCTCCTCTGGACACCAGCCTCCTCTGCAGCCACGCTTCCTCTGTGGGTCTCTGTGATCTTAGCTCAGATCAGAGCCAAATGATAAGAATTGCCTCATAGTGTAGTACTTAAAATAATCAAATATTCTACTAAGCAAAGCACAAGTGACTGATCAGCCACTCTCCAAAATGGCCGCCAGACCTTCGTGCGGCTCTGGCGGCGTGATGTCACGACGTTATGGCTCCTCCTTGACGCATTTCGTGCCAATGCACGTTATCAAAAGGGGTAACGCACAAATTTGCTGACCTGACCACGTCAAGCCTGCACTATTTCTGAACACTTTTATATTATAAGACTATTTTGTTATCACATTCTATTATTGTGCTTGATGCGCAATATTCACCTGGATTCATAATTTCATTACTGTATTTCGCATTATATATATATATTATAAGTGATATTAAATCTGCAATTTAATAGCCTCAGAGGTTGGCTGTGAAGAAGAGGCGAAGCCCTCGAAATGCATTAGCCTGTTGGAAGTCTAGGGTTCCAATTGCGGATTTACATGTAGTGTGGATTGGACACCGCTGGGCTGTGTGATGTGCCTCTGACGTTTATGTGCGTACAACAGCTACATTTTTACCATTTCAATAAATATTTTTAATGATAATGCACTAGGCCGGTGCACCTTCTGTTAGTTTTCTTTGTATCCAGTGCTATTGAACTACCCCGGTCCATTGAGGGCAGCATGGAGTGCATATTCCAGGACATCCGAGATATAGCCAAAGCCCTAGCTGAGTCCAACCCCAAGCGCAGGAGTATTAAAGTTTGCTGTGTTAAATCCCAGATTTGTCTGACAGGTTCTGCCCTCCATTCTGTATTGGTTTTGACCTTAATCTGTAAAATTGTAGCAGAATGGGTAAGTACCTATCAATAAGGATTTCTCTATCACCAGGGTTGTTACAAGCATCTATATCTGATGTTTATACAGATGCACCGAGTACTCTGTTTAAGGTGCTTGGATACTTGGGCCATTACCAAAAAGAGTCTGACTTGCTTGGCCTACAAGAGGCATTCTTTTTGGACCTGCATATCCACACAGTATTTGGATACCTGTGTCCGTCAACAGACGAGAAATTAAATAACATTTTTGACTAGCAAAAAAAATCCTTTTCTTGGAATCCTTTGAAAGACAAAGATCCCACTCCTATGTTTATGCTCATTCTCTTTGTAATTTGCGACAAATTGAGTCATGCTGTGTAGAGGAGGTGGGGGCTGGCCTACATATTTTTTTTGCATGCCAGCTTCTAATGTTCCTGTAGATGGCAGTATAATCTGACAGTTGTTGAATTTCTTTGTCCCTAAATTTTACAGAGTTAAAAAATGCTAATGTTCTCTGTAAGCTCTCTGGTGACCTTCAACAAATGTATACACAAACTCAGTATTCTTTGGTGACCTCAGAATGATACATGTTGCAACCCTAGCCTAACACAAGCCCTCCTCAAAATAAATTGGTGACCTCACTTATAGGTGTGGGGTGACATCTATTGGCATTTGTGTCAGTTTGGATCTGAGACGTCCTGGACCTCTGGGTCCAATCTGTAGTTTTAAAGTGGTACAAAATAGAGTTTCTAAATTTGCCCCTTTCCTCACTTTTTTCCTTCCAGTCTGCCGGTTTCAGGCCAAACAGAGGCAGATTTTATGACCCCCTTGCAACAACTTTAGACACATGGAGTGGTTGTACTAATTCCTTTTTGAAGAAAGTTTTTATTCAAACCTATTCCCAAAACCAAATGTCAAAATATATCCAATACAGGACTTAAAATCTAAACAGATGTTTTAGTTTACCAAACTTTTGGTTGGAATCAAGATCTGTCACTGCATCTCTAATACAAATGGAGTTTCTGGCATCAGTAGACACCCAAGATGCCCATCTACACATCCACATTTCCCCTCACATCGTTTTCTGCATTTTGCTGTGGAAGACGAATGCTATAATTTGTAGAAATACCATTTGGGTTCTCCTTTATACCCTGAGTGTTCACAAAAGTACTTGCCCTGCTTTGGGCTCTTCTGTAAAATTTTGCTTCACAGTTACCTGGATGACCTTCTGTTGATGGACTTCTCAGTCATGACCTTGGCTACCAACATGCAGAGGACAGTTCAGTGTTTTCAAACCTTTGGCTGGGTTATCAACATTCCAAAGTCTGTTCTCCAGTCCTCACACCATCTGGAGTACCTGGGGTCTAATCTTAGGCACAGCCCAAGCCAGAGATTTTCTTCCCCAAGAGAAGGTTATTTTTCTAAGGTCCCACATGGGGCCCCTACGGTCAAAGCTGCAGTTCTTAACTCTCTTCTTTATGAGGATTCTGGGTTTGATAGGTAGCCTTTTCCCTCGAAAAGTTCCTTTTACCCAGTTCAGCACATTTCAATCCAACTTCGTTATGTGGAACAAGCAAATTGGCAAATCTGCTTTGATTGCTCAACTCAAACAAAGCTCTCCCTGATTTGGTGGATCTCCAATCCTGCCTGTGAATGAGGAGTCTTTTCTTCACACTCCCTGGAAGGGTGACAATGGGTGCTGTTTTTACATGCTGGGGCAGAGTTTAAAATTCTCTTACTGTCCATGAGACCTGGGCCCCACAGGAGTACAGACTTCCCTCCAATATCCTGCAACTGAAATTCTCTACAACACTGGACCTCTCTCCTGCAAGGTCACCCAGTCAGTGTACAGTGAGACAATGGCACAGCAGTGGTCTAAATAAACCGTGAAGGGGCACCGTAAGTCAGGCTGCCCTAAAATAAACAAGACTGATACTACCCTGGGTGGAAAGTCACATTCCATCTCTCTTGGCCATCATATCCATGGAATGGACAATTCTGAAAAAGATGAGGAAAACCAGATGCGGACATCCTGGCCTCCAGGTTCAACAACATAAACACATTGTAACCAAGACCAGGGATCTTCTAGACTTTGCAGTGGATGCTCTAGTGATTCCTTGTGCTCAGTTCAAGCTGGTGTATGCTTTCCTCTGATAAAGATATTTTCAAACTTCTGCAAGTTGGGAGGAAAGGGTTCCTTTGATCCTTACTGGCCCAGATGAACGTAATACATATACATACTCAGACTTATGGCAGATGAGCCTTGGTTTCTTCCAAACAGACCAAACTTACTGGCTCAGGATACCAACCCTGCTTCTTATTTGCTGGCTCTAACAGCATGGCTGTGTCCTTAAGGATAGGGGAATTTTTGACTCTGTTATTACCACCACACTCAGACCAAGAAAATCCAACTCCTGTATGATTTACCATGGAAGGCTAACTTGACCTGGTGTGAAGACAATAAGTGAAGTCCCAGCAAGTACTTATAGCCTTTCTTCAGTCTGGCCTTGACCAGCATCTGGCCCTGAGTATTTTTTATCCATTTTATTTTAGAAATGTCTTGCTTCACAATCTCCCATCAATGGATTTGCTCATGTTAATCCCCACCACTTCAACCTCTAGTCTCACCAGGGTTTCTCAAACCTGGTGCTATCTGTACCAGAGACCTCCCTATGTACCAACTGATATTCCGTTGGAAGACTCACTTGCAAGGTTGCCTTCCTAGCAGCCATTACATCTGTTGTGTTTTTGAGTTAGCAGCTTTTTACTTGTGAAGAGCCCCTTCTTATTTTACTCAAGGACAAAGTGGTTTTGAGAGCAAAACCTTTCTTCCTATCCAAGGTGTTCTCTTTCCACATCGAGTTTGTTTACTTCCCTTTTTCCTGCCCCAAAACATGACAAGGAAATTGTGACGGAACGCCTGTCACCCAGATTGGGTGGTTCCGTCAGAGAACAGCTTCCTCGCCACTGGGACACAGGACCAAGGTATTAAAGCTGGGAATTGCTGCCAAGACTAGTTGAGACTAGCTTAGATGCCAAGCTGGAACTCTTTATTGAACAGAAAACACAGGTTTATATGCACTCCAGAAATGGGGCCCATCCCCTCATGAACTTTAAAACAAATATTACACTTTGGGATAAACATCTCACACTGATTAGATAATGAGGTGAGGCTGACATTGGTCTAATCCTATTATGTAGGTAACTCCAGAAGAACTTGCCTACAAACAATAGGTGACTCAATTAACTTAATTGACAATGGAAATGCACACCTAGGTGGAACAACATCTTAGAGTCGATGAGTCTTGGAAGGAGGGGGTTTGAAGCAGCCAATGTTAGTTTGGGCACAGAGACCCAAAATCTGTATCTTTGGTCCTCCAGTTCTCAGAGTCTGTGTGTTTTGGGACATGGACTTGAATCTGAAGGTCCCTCCCCCCATCTCTCCCAGCCCCCCAGGTACACATCAAAGAATAGAGCCCCCTCAGATGCCATGGCCATGGTCAGTAGACAAGAGGCTAGCCTGCAGTCCCCTCCAAAAACCCCTGTCCCACGTGGGTCTGTCACAGAAATCACCCTGCATTGCCTAGAATGGTCAGAGCTGTTGGGGTCTACCCAAAAGCCACAGCCTCTATTTGGAAGACTATTTCCTCTGTGTCCTTCCAGAGGGCTCGTAGAGGGCATACTTCTTATTTCATCATTGCCAGGTGGATCAGACCTCTTATTTCTAGGGCTTATGCCATTAGGTACAGAGTTCCTTCTTTCCTTATCAGTCGCACATTCCACCAGGGCTGTTGGTGTCTATTGGGTTCTTTAGCATCAAGCATTCCAGATTTGCAAGGCAGCCGCCAGGTCCCACGGTTCTATCAGGTAGATGTTCAGGCCTCAGGCTGATGCACGCATCTGTGGTAAAGTGCTTAAGGCTGTCATCTGTGTGTTTTTTTTTTTTGTTTTTTTTTTGTTTTGTTTTTTTGTTCTTTAAGCCTTGCTTTCTTTTTTGGCTGTTCTGTTTGCTTTGTTGTTACCTACCCCTCTTAATAAACGTATTACTTGTGTATGTCTCATGGTCTAATAATACAAGTCCTGTACTGTATGATGAACAGGAATTGTGAATTACCTGTGTAAATTACTTATCTTGGAGTATAGTACAGTACATGTCCCTCCTCTCTCTGTCTGATAATTCCTTCTTTCTTGCTAAAATACTGGAGCCTCACAGAATGGGCAAGGTTATATGGTGCACTCTGGGGCTGTTCCTAGCAAGATTTTTGCGAGTATGCAGTCTGAAGGTAGCTACATATAACCCGTGGTTTAAGAATGAGTGCAGTACTGTATTTACAGTCATGTCAAAATTCCTATTTTGGGTTATTACTTAAGTGTAGAATTTTGGCTATGCATTTGTCAACAGAATGTATCTGACCTTATGTCTGATTACATATTCTGTAAAATGTCACTAAATGCAAACATTTGTTCTTAGTTTTGGATAGAAGGGTGAGGGATTAGGACTTTTGTCAGGTTTTATTGCAGTCTGTGCAAAAAGATGACAACCACCACAATTTATATCTAGGGGAGGGATTTTCTGCATTTCTGCCATTTTCTGGGTTGCTTGATCAGATCTCTGGTTCTCACTGGGTTGGAACTCCTGGGACTTGAGCATGGGTGCTCTTCTTTCCATCCTCCCCTTTGTGTAAGGATGGGGCATTGAAGGGAAGTCCTCAGGATGAGGAAGGAGTGGAAGCTGTCAAGGATCGGGAATCCCTGTAGATGAGAACCAGGACGAATTCTGGGGTCTGGGGCTGTCTCAGTCATGGAAGACCACAGTGGGCTTCCTTGTGGATGTGGGACACATTAATGTGAAGTTACCAGTGCCAGAATCCTTTTCCGCTGTAGTCACTGGTTTTGGGTCTTGGCAGCAGCCAAAAAACGCAAAATCCTTTCCAGTGCACCCTCTAGTGCAGGTGTATAATGCCAGTTTGGGCTTACCCAGAGTTCACCACTGACCGGTTTTTGCTCAGCAGTACCCCATGGAGGAGGAATTCTACAAGGAATGGGGTCCTCTGGCTGTTGACTCAACCATTTCCTCGTCTAGGTCTTAAAGACACCATGAATAAAGGGTTAGAGGCCATCTTTAGAGTGCCTTTTTCTCTGGTAGGAGTGACTCTGCAACCTGCGGTGGGAGTTTGCCAAGTCTTTTAAATCTTAGTAAAGCACATGCTCCGTTCCAGAGTCCGACCTGGAGGATCCTGTCATTTGGCAGTTCCTGGAAGGTTTTCCAAGAACCTTGCGTTTCTTCTCTGTAAATTCCCATGAAAATTCCACATTGTAGCTTTCAAAGGTGAGGTCCATGTCTGTCAACGTGAAACGAATCTAATGGCTCAAGTGTTGCTGCCCTTTAAGGGGGAACGCTTGTTTGGACCATCCTTGGATTTCTTCACCTAGAGGGTGCCTGGGGAAAAGCACACTCTTATACCTTAATGAGAAGGTAAAGGTGACAAGTCAGAAACTGGTGATGGCTTCCGAATCCAATAGGAGTTCCTTTTTAATAAGCAACAAACCTTGGGCTGTAAGTACAACCCTATGTCATAAGTTTCAAAAAAGTGGATCCCAAGTCCTTCAGTTCTGGAGACTCCTCGCAGTGATGGGATTCCTCAACTCTGCAGAGCAAGGAGACAGCAATTGTCTTTGGCCACCTGCACCCAGGAAGTTAGACTGGGTCTGCAGGGTGGTGTCCAGAGGCTACAAGCAAGAGTTTTACTTAATTTCCCCTCCACGCTTTATGCTTTCAAGGATATCTTTGGACCCCCACAAAAAGTGATTTTCTTTGTAGCTCTGGAAAGGCTGCTGTTCTGAGAGGTTATTGTGCCAGAAAAGGAGAGATTTCACAGCTTTTTTTAACCTGTTCATGGTTCCCAAGTCAAATGAAGACAAACTGCAAATACAGATACAATAGACAATTTAGCAAGGAAAAAGGGTCTATCCCTGCACATATCAACACAGACCAGTGAATATACAGTCATGGCCAAAAATATTGGCACCTCCTGCATTTCTGTCAAATAATGCACCACTTCGCCCAGAAATTTGTTGCAGTTACAAATGTTTCGACATTCTCATGTTTATTTCTTTTGTTTGTATTGGTATGACACGAAAAATTGAAGAAACCTAAAAAGCCAAATCTGACATATTCCACCCAAAACTCAAAAAGTGGACTGTACAAAATTGGCACCCTCTATTTCATATTTGGTAGTACATCCCTTGGAAAGAAAATAACTGAAATCAGTCTAATCTAAATACCTTTTCTCATCAGCAGTTAGAGCAGTCTTGTGGCTCCTTTCAGTGTCCAGTAGAGCACTAGTTAAACCTTGTAGGAGGAGTTTTCTTTCTGTTCTAGAAGGATAGAAATCCCCTGACCCTCTGTCTGGACAGTGCTGATTGGCCCTGTGCTGATCACATGCACTCTCCCAAGAAAAAAAACACTCTAGCAATATACACCAAACTGAGCATGTGCATGCCTACAGTTCAAGCTGGAAATAACTGGGGGTTGCTTGAAAAAAGGGGAGGAACAGAGAAGAAAGGATCAAACAGCCTTTTTACACCATGCAGAGGATTAACCCCTTAGGTTCCACAGTGAGTATAACAAGCATGCTTTACTGCATATACAGACTGGTTTTACTGTTGTGGGTTTAGTAACACTTTAAACTATTTCTGGGTGCTTTTTGACGTGTGCTTTGGGTCATTGTCCTGCTGTAAGACCCATGACCTCTGATGGAGATCCAGCTTTCTGACACTGGCCACTACACTGTACCTCAGAATTCTTTGGTAGCCTTAAGATTTCATATTGCCATGCACGCGGTCAAGACATCCAGTGCCTGAAGCCGCAAAGCAACCCCAAAACATCAGTGAACCTCCACTCCAAAATGTTTGACTGTAGAGACTGTATTTTTTTCTTTAAAGGCCTCCTTTTTTCTTTTTCTTTTTTTTTTCCCTGAATACAATAGAATGATGGGCTTTACCAAAAATCTGTAATTTTGTTTCATCTGTTCGCAGCAGATGCTCTCAAAAGGATTTTGGCTTCCTCAGGTAAGTTTTGGCAAACTCCAATCTGGCTTTTTTATGATTGTGTCTGCCGTAGGGTCCTCCTGGGTCTCCTACCATAGCGTCCCTTTTCATTCAGATGGTGACTTATAGTGTGAGCTGACACAATTGTACCCTGTGCATGAAGATCAGCTTGAATTTGTCTGGAAATTGATCGAGGTTGTTTATCCACCATTCGAACAATCCTTTGTTGCAAATCTTTGATCAATTTTTCTCTCTTGTTCATGTCATGGGAGATTAGCTACAGTGCCATAGGCTGTAAACTTCTTGACAATGTTGCGCACAGTGGATACAGGAACATTAAAGTGTTACTAAACCCACAAGAGTAAAATCAGCCTGTATATGCAGTAACGCACGCTTGTTATACTCAATGTGGAATCTAAGGGGCTAATCCTTTGCTTTGTGTAAAAAGGAAGTTTGATCCTCCCCCATCCTCTGGAACTCACTGCCCCAATCCATCAGACTGTCGCCTTCTCTATTCACATTCAGGCGCTCCCTCAAAACCCATCTCTTCAGGGAAGCCTACCCCACCCTCACCTAACGGCCATCCTCCCTCATTCCTCCTACCACTTCATCCCCCCCCAGCCACTTCCTACTGTACCTTTACCCCCTCCCTCCTAGATTGTAAGCTCGTAAGAGTAGGGCCCTCTTACCCCTCGTACGCTGTCTGTCTTTGTTGTACTGTGCCATGTATTGTCCCCCCCTATTGTACAGCGCTGAGCAAACCCTTTGGCACTATATAAACTCGTAGTAATAATAATAATAATAATAATCCTTCTCTGTTCCTCCCCTTTTTTCAAGTGACCACTACTTATCTCCAGACTGAACCATAGGCATGTACATGCTCTGTTTGGGGTGTATTGCTAGAGAGGGTTTTTTTTTTCTTGGGAGAGTGATCAGCACAGGGCCAATCTGCACTGTCCAGACAAAGGTCAGGGGATTTGTATACTCCTAGAGCAGAAATAAAACTCCTCCTACAAGCTTTAGCTTGTGCTGGGCTGGACACAGAAGTCACAAGGCTGCTCTTATTTCTGATGAGAAAAGGTATTTAGCAATTTAAATTTACTAAAACAATTGCATTTCCATGTTCTGTGTACTGTGGGAGACTAGATACAGTGGATGCAGGGTTCTGGATTTAGTAACATTTTAAGATCTCTGGAGGTGGACTTGTGACCTTGAGATTGCCCATGTTTTTTTACAATTTTTCGAATCCTCAGACAATTTCTCTTCTCCAGGCTCAATGTGGCACACAGAGACACAACAGAAAGGTCGAGTCAACTTATCACCATTTTAACCACTTGCCCTCCGGAGGATTTACCCCCCTTAACCATTAGCCGCCCGGCCAATGGCCGTTTGGCGGCTTGAAATGTGCTCCTGTATTCCGGGTGCACGCCATTTGGCGTGCTCCCGCACATGCGCGGTTGCAGAGCAACGCAGCAGTGCGATCTGTCACCGCCCGTGCACCTCGGACACGGCCGATGACAGATCCGAGTACCGGCTCCCGTTGCCGGTACCATGTGACCTGCTGTGACCAATCACAGCAGGTCACATGACAGTTGTATACAATGGATGGCTTCATTCATGATGCCATCCATTGTATACTAGTGCCTAGCTGTGAATGGTCACAGCTAATCACATGCACATGTCATGTGATTAGCTGTGACCAAATCACAGCTAAGCACAAAAAAAAAAAAAAAAAAAAAAAAAAAAGCTGAATGAATCCATTTCATTCAGGTAAATGCTTGCTTATAGCAAAGTAATTCTTTGCTATAAGCAAATTGTGTAAAAAAAAAAAAAAAAATACTGATCACTTACCCAAAGTAGTACAGTGTTACTATGGTAACATTGTACTATTTTGGTCATAGTAAAATATGAAAAAAAATCTTAAAAAAATAAAAAATGTAATAAAAAATTAAATATAATAATAAAAAAAAAAAAATTAAAAAAAAAAAATATTTTTTTTTCATACGGTCACCAGTCAGTGTCGCTGTTCACCGCCATGCCAGTTATATGATGACGCTGTACTGCACTGGTGACAGTATGTAAAAAAAAATAGTGAAAATAATTTTTTTAATTTTCCGAAGAATTATGACAAAAAAATACAACGTCAAAAAACTCGCCATGCCTCTTATGAAGTACGTCGGACTGTCTACTCTGCAAAAAGGGGTCATTTGGGGGATATCTGTACTGTTCTGACATTCTTGGACCTCAAGATATTAGATTGGCTGTCAGTACTTCAGGATTGATCAATATTCAGATCTATACCATAGTTTGTGAACTCTATAACTTTCCTACAGTCCAAATAATACATCCTAATTTGGGTTATTTTCACCAAAGACAAGTAGCAGAATACATCTCGGCCTAAATTTATGAAGAAAAATTATTTATTTGTAAACTTTTATAACAGAAACAAAGAAAAATGTGTTTTTTTTTTCAAAATTTTTGGTCTTTTTTTGTTAATTTAGCAAAAAATAAAAACCCCAGCGGTGATTAAATACCACCAAAAGAAAGCTCTAGTTGTGTGAAGAAAATGATAAAATTTTAGTTTGGGTACAATGTTGTATGACCACGCAATTGTCATTCAAAGTGTGAGAGCGCTGAAACCTGAAAAATGGCCTGGGCAGGAAGGTGTAAAATTGCACGGTATTGAAACGGTTAATGACCAGACCTCTTTTTGCTACTCGGCGCTGCACTAATTCAACTGATAATTGCGCAGTCATGCAGTGCTGCACCCAAACTAAATTTACATCCTTTTTTTCACACAAATAGAGCTTTCTTTTGGTGGTATTTGATCACCTGTACGCTTTTTATTTTTTGCTCTATAAACAAAAAAAGACCAAAAATTTTGAAGAAAAACATTATTTTTTTTTACTTTTGGCTATAACAAATATATAGTAGACTCCGTTATAAATTTAGGCCAAAATGTATTCTGCTACATGTTTTTAGTAAAAAAAAATCCAAATAAGTATATTGATTGCTTTGTGTGGAAGCTATTTTTTTTTTTTGCTATACAGCGCTGCGCTAGTTTAACTGACAATTGCGCGGTCATGCAATATGGTACATAAATAAAATTTATGTCCTTTTTTTTTTTTTTTTTTTTTTTTTTTTTACACAAATAGAGCTTTCTTTTGGTGGTATTTGATCACCTGTGCACTATTTATTTTTGGTGCTATAAACAAAAAAAGTTTTGAGAAGAATTTTAATAAAACAATATTTTCTCATTTCTGTCATAAATATCCGAAAAACTAAAATTTCATCATAAATTTAGGCCAAAATGTATTCTGCTACATGCTTTTGGTAAAAAAAAAAATCCCATTAAGTGTATATTGATTGTTTTGTGTGAAAGTTTTTTATAGCATCTACAAACTATGGTATAGATAATGGAATTAACACAGCTTTTACTTTCTGACTGCCTATCACATTTCTTGAGGTGCTAAAATACCAGGATAGTAGAAACACCACCAAATGACCCCTTTTTCAGAAAGTAGACACCCTAAGCTATCTGCTGAGAGGCATATTGAATCCATGGAAGATTTATTTTTTTTTACACAAGTTTCTGGAAAATTACAAAAACATTTTTTTTTTTTAACGCAAAGTTGTCATTTAAATGATGTATTTCTCACACAAGCCATGGGTATATGTGGAATTACACCCCAAAATACATTCTGCTACTTCTACCAAGTAGTGGGGATACCACATGTGTGAGACTTTTTGGGAGCCTAGCCACATACTGGAGCCTGAAATGCAATGGCCACTTTGAAAGCCTAAAGGTGCGTAACTTCCTCATTTCACTTCCTCACTACCTATCAATTTCGGAGGCCCTGAAATGCCAGGATATCACCCCACCCCCCGTGAGCTCTTTTTGGAAAGTAAACACCCCAAGGAATAGAGGCATTGCGAGTATTTTGCAGATCTAATTTTTTCTCACAAGGTTTTGAAATCTAAAAGGGAATAGAAAACATATATGTTTTTGTCTTCCTTCCAAAAACCTGTGGCAACAAACGAGATCTGCAAAATACTCACCAAGCTTCTTATCAAATTCATTGGGGTGTCTACTTTTCAAAAAGGGGTCATTTGGGGGGCTTGGCTAGCCTGCCAAAAAGTCTCTCACATGTGGTACCCCCATACTCAGGAGAAGTAGCAGAGTGTGTTTTGCGGAGTAATTCCACATATTCCCATGGCATGTGTGAGCAATAAATCATTTTAAGTGACAAAAAAAAAAAGTCATTTTCCAAAAACTTGTGGTAAAAAAATTAAATTCTTCTATTGATTCAACATGCCTCTCAGCAAATAGTTTGGGGTGTTTACTTTCCAAAAAGGGGTCGTTTTGGGGGGTGGGGGCATTTTATGCCCAGTATTAGAAGTTTATGCCACACAACTCTTCTAACCACCTGAAGATGAAGCGTTTTCTGACACTTTTTGTTCACATGAAAAAAAAATTAGTATTTTTGCTAGGAAATTAATTTAAACCCCTAAACAAATTTTTTTTTTTTAAAGCAAACACCCTAGTAAATAAAATGGTGGGTGCTGCAATTTTTTATGTCATATAGTACTCGCACGATTTTTCACATGCAAATTTAAAAAAAAACTTTTACTTTTAATGTACAAAAACACAATATATTGGCGAATTATTTGGTAAAATCGAAAAGATGATGGTATGCCGAGTAAATTGATACCAAACATGACATGCTTTAAAACTGCGCATGCCCCATGCAATGGTGAGAAACTGCATACGTTTTTAATATCCATAGGCAATGCTTTAAAAGCCTTTGGAAGCTACCATTTTAGATTTACAGAGGTCTAGTGCTAGAATTACTGCCCTTGATCTGACGTTCACGGCGATACCTCACATGCACGTTGCAGCCGCTGTTTACATACTGGCGCAGGGTCAACGCTCGCGCACGCGGGGAGGGGCTAGGGTGCTTTTTTTGTTGTCTTGATTTTTTAAAATTATTTTTACACTGTCCCATTTCATATATTATTTTTTTTTTTTATAATCACTTTTAATGCTATCACAGGGAATGCAAATAACTATAACTTCAATGGGCATTGTCATGTATTCTTTTTTGAGAAATCTGGGGTCTATCAGACTCTAGATATCTCCTCTGCCCTTACATTATCTAATCAAACCAAGATCGGTGTGATCAGATGCTTTCCCAATTTACAAATGGTGCTGTTTATATCTTGCGAAACTGAAGTGATGAAATGCTCATAGCTTCCGATTTCTTAGACTGTAGAGATGATTGGCACCATTCCGGTCTTCAATCGGCTCTATGGTCAACTGGCAAAAACGCCAGCTGCATTGTCAGGTTCCCCCGATGGCACGGGATTGCCCAAGGAGGCCGTGGAAGGCAGCGGGGCAGAGGGGCATGCAGCCAGTGGGCTGAATGGGAAAAAGAGAAGAAATCTCTGCCAGAAAAAGTGTGTGGTATGCCCATCATTACAATATACCGTCCTGCATCCACCCACTTCTAATGGTGGGCACACATTAGGTCGCATGATGCCACATGCGCCAATTCCAAGATTGTACAAATGTCTAAATAGTGGCACTTTTGAATAAAATTTGGCCACGTATAAGTAATACCCCATATGGAAAAAGGATGACACCAAGTTCCAAACTATCTTGCCACTACTCCCCATGTAGTCTAGGCATCCGTGGGGCTCCACGTGACTATCTTTTCCCTCGTAAATCCAAAACTTATAAGTATAGCCTGTTGCCCTCTCACAGATCTTCTACATCTCGACCTCATATCTGGCACTCTTGCAGGGGAGAAATTGTTTGAATGCAAGGCAACCAGAAAAATTAATGAGGGACTCATCAACGCAGATGTTTTACTGGGGAGTATAGACATCTGCAAATTTTTGGTTAAGGTGATTTACGAGGGGCCGCATTTTGTGGAGCCGGTCAAATTCAGGGTCACCCCGAGGACGACAATGTGTTGTCATTGAAATGAATAAAAAACATTATACTCTCATACCTATGCCTGGCAATGGCAGCAGAGAACACAGGCATATGATGATTCAGATCTGTGGACCAATACAACTGCAATTAATTTTTCTTAGTAATGCCCATGTTGATGGTTAGGCCCAAAAAAATGTAAATTCGGAAACTGTATTGGGTTTCCATGCAAATGGTCTGGCAAGGTTTGAATTTGGGATGGCGCCAATAAATTTGTTGTGCATATAAATTGCTTTGATCCACAATCCATGCATACAGATATTCCGTGAAAAACCGCTCCAAAAAATCATGGGGAGTAGATAAATTTGCTGTTTCCACCTGAATTTCGGGTTGGGCAGTGAATGGGGGAAGTACGGGTGCTGCAGAATTTGTGGGCTGCGAATCGGGATTTGCAGGCATATCCGGAAGGATACTAGTGGATCTATGTGTCTGTGTGCGACTTCTTGGTGGCTGCGGGACAATACTTGTGCTTGCCACCGCACCAGCTCGTACTGCACTTATGGGACTCGCCACGTCACCAAGTGATGCTGCAGTGCTGGTATGTGAAAGACAAGGATGTACTAGGCCACTGGTGCTCACCAGTTCACCAAAAGGTAGAGTGGCACCAGTACTGGCACTGTGCTGCATATGAGAGTCATCAAAATGTACCGGCAAGTGCTAGCTAAGATCAGGCCTGATTCTACGAACACTGAGGTTTTGTGTTCAATGTATCAAGCGGCATTGACCTACTGACACTGCACTTGCTGTGGGAGAAAGGGGGGGGGGGGTAATCTTAGGGGCTAAATGCAGGTGACAGGGCTGATCCTGCTAATGCTGCATTTTTGGGGACACTATACTAATGTGAATGCTGGTATAGTGCTGATCTGATCAAAGATGTTGATCCAGTCAGACACTATACTAGCAATAGAGGTTTATTGTGTATGAGCGTGTTCCTGACAATCAAGGGGTTAAATGTGATTACTGGTGTACTGACGGGCAATCTGACGCTATTTGGGAGGGTCGTGAAAAACACGGGAGCATGAATTACTTGTGTGTGTGTGTGTGTGTGTGTGTGTGTGTGTGTGTGTGTGTGTATATATACAGTGGGGATCGAAAGTTTGGGCACCCCAGCTAAAAATTTGTATTAATGTGCATAAAGAAGCCAAGGAAAGATGGAAAAATCTCCAAAAGGCATCAAATTACAGATTAGACATTCTTATAATATGTCAACAAAAGTTAGATTTTATTTCCATCATTTACACTTTCAAAATAACAGAAAACAAAAAAATGGCGTCTGCAAAAGTTTGGGCACCCTGCAGAATTTATAGCATGCACTGCCCCCTTTGCAAAGCTGAGACCTGCCAGTGTCATGGATTGTTCTCAATCATCGTCTGGGAAGACCAGGTCATGTCAATCTCAAAGGTTTTAAATGCCCAGACTCATCTGACCTTGCCCCAACAATCAGCACCATGGGTTCTTCTAAGCAGTTGTCTATAAAACTGAAACTGAAAATAGTTGACGCTCACAAAGCTGGAGAAGGCTATAAGAAGATAGCAAAGCGTTTTCAGATGTCAATATCCTCTGTTCGAAATGTAATTAAGAAATGGCAGTCATCAGGAACAGTGGAAGTTAAAGTAACATCTGGAAGACCAAGAAAAATATCAGACAGAACAGCTCGCAGGATTG
Source organism: Staurois parvus (assembly GCF_062004578.1). Taxonomy (NCBI): domain Eukaryota; kingdom Metazoa; phylum Chordata; class Amphibia; order Anura; family Ranidae; genus Staurois; species Staurois parvus. Next base: position 17,194,860 of record NW_028317950.1, on the reverse strand, counting down.
TGAGAAAAACAATTCAAAACCCACGTTTGACTGCACAATCCCTCCAGAAAGATCTGGCAGACACTGGAGTTGTGGTACACTATTCCACTGTAAAGAGATACTTGTACAAATATGGTCTTCATGGAAGAGTCATCAGAAGAAAACCTCTTCTACGTCCTCACCACAAAAATCATCGTTTGAACTTTGCAAATGAACATATAGACAAGCCTGATGCATTTTGGAAACAAGTTCTGTGGACCGATGACGTTAAAATTGAACTTTTTGGCCGGAATGAGCAAAGGTACGTTTGGAGAAAAAGGGCACAGAATTTAATGAAAAGAACCTCTGTGCAACTGTTAAGCATGGGGTTGGATCAATCATGCTTTGGGGTTGTGTTGCAGCCAGTGGCACAGGGAACATCTCACGAGTAGAAGGAAAAATGGATTCAATAAAATTTCAGCAAATTTTGGATGGTAACTTGATGTCATCTGTGAAAAAGCTGAAGTTAAAGAGAGGATGGCTTCTACATATGGATAATGATCCTAAACACACCTCGAAATCCACGGGGGATTACATCAAGAGGCGTAAACTGAAGGTTTTGCCATGGCCATCACAATCTCCTGACCTCAACATAATTGAAAATCTATGGATAGACCTTAAAAGAGCAGTGCGTGACACAGCCCAGAAATCTCAAAGAACTGGAAGACTTTTGTAAGGAAGAATGGGCAAAGATACCTCAAACAAGAATTGAAAGACTCTTGGCTGGCTACAAAAAGCGTTTACAAGCTGTGATACTTGACAAAGGGGGCAGTACAAGATATTAACTCTGCAAGGTGCCCAAACTTTTGCAGACGCCATTGTTTTGTTTTCTGTTATTTTGAAAGTGTAAATGATGGAAATAAAATCTAACTTTTGTTGACATAAGAATGTCTAATCTGTAATTTGATGCCTTTTGGAGATTTTTCCATCTTTCCTTGGCTTCTTTATGCACATTAATACAAATTTTTAGCTGGGGTGCCCAAACTTTCAATCCCCACTGTGTGTGTGTGTGTATGTATATATATATATATATATATATATATATATATATATATATATATATATATATATATATATTGTAAACAATGCAGCCCTCATCCCTGTCGGTGTTTGCCGGTAATCACCAGCCGGGGCCCGGTGATAGATTCCCAGGGGCACCTCCCCTAACCGGAAATGCAGGATACCGTTTATATTCGTGATCCTGCGCACAGGGGCCGCCTTGTCTCACTATATGTACTGTGGGCGGTCCCCTAGTGGTTAACTCACTGCCGGTGTGATTTCTCTATTGTCACCACCTGTTCATTGATACAGGTGAGTTTAATTACAAGAGCATCACAAACTTGGAATAAAATTATTTCTTACAATTTGGAGAAGGTGGCAATAATTTTTTCCATTCCATTTTTGCAGTTTTGGGTAAAATGTCAGATTTTGGCTTTTTGTTTCTCCCCTTTTTCGTGTCATACCAATATAAACAAAAGAAATAAACATGAGAATGCTTAAACATTTGTAATTGCAACAGTTTTCTGGGCAAAGTGATGCATTATCTGACAGAAATGCAGCGGTGCCAATATTTTGGGCCAAGACTGTAGATGTATGTATACACATGTACAGGAAGGACTATATGTATTGTGTACATACATAAAACATGGATAAAATTGTAGTACAAAATTCTAATTTTCTCCTCCTCCTCCTCCTCCTCAGCTTCCCATCTCGAAGGAGTTCAACAGTGACCAGAGAAACGCCATTGAGAATGCCTATGCTATGGTTACACAGCACCCCCGATTGCCAAGAATATGTATGATCCATGGACCTCCTGGCACTGGAAAGTCAAAGACTATTGTTGGCTTGCTCTATAGAATTCTCATGGAGGTACATAGCTTTCTACAGTTCAGTGCAAAGCTGTTGTGGCTCTTCAGAGTTATATCAAAGTTTACTTAAAAATGAATGTTTAGTGGTTTTGATAAAATGTTTATTTTTTTCAATATGAGGAATAAAATAATTCAATTTTTTTAAAAATATTGTACATGGATCTTTTGGCTAATATTTATAAAGTGGTGAATGTGTCATTCTCTGGACATCGCTGCAGGTGTATATTTCTAGTTCATGTGTTTTTAAATTTACACTGATTGATTCACCTGCAGTGAATGTTTTGGTAAATGTAATTCACAGCTTTATACCTACAGTTGCAAGAAAAAGTATGTGAGCCCCTTGGGATTACGTCGAGTTTTGCATGAATTGGGCATAAAATGTGCTCTGAACGTCATCTAAGTCACAACAATAGAAGAACACAGTCTGCTGAGCATAATACTACACAAACATTAGATGTTGCCATGGTTTAATTGCACATAACAAGTAAACACTCACAGTGCAGGGAGGAAAAAGTATGTGAGGCCCTAGCTTAATGACTTCTCCCAGAGCTAATTGGAGCCAGAAGTGAGCCAACCTTGACTCCAATCAGTGTGATATTGGATGTGTTGCTGACAGCTGTCCTGCCCATAAAAAACACACACCTGTTTTGGGTTTACTGGTTTCAAGAAGCACTGTCTGATGTGAACCATGCCTCGCAGAAAAGAGCTCTCAGAAGACCTACGATCAAGAATTGTTGACTTGCATGAAGCTGGAAAGGGTTACAAAAGTATCTCCAAAAGCCTTGATGTTCATGTGTCCACGGTAAGACAGACTGTCTACAAATGGAGAAAGTTTAGCACTGTTGCTACTCTCCCTAGGCCTGGTCGTCCTGTAAAAATGACTGCAAGAGCACAGAATGCTACATGAGGTAAAAAAGAATCCCAGAGTGTCAGCTAAAGACCTACAGAAATCACATGCTAACATTTTTGTTGACACATCTACAATAAGGAAAACATTAAACAAGAATGGAGTACATGGGAGGACACCACGGAGGAAGCCATTGCTGTCCAAAAAGAATATTGCAGCACATTTGAAGTTTGCAAAAGAGCACCTGGATGTTCCACAGCACTACTGGCAAAATATACTGTGGACAGATGAAACCAAGATTGAGTTGTTTGGGAAGAACACACAACACTATGTGTGGAGAAAAAAAGGCACAGCACTCCAACATCAAAACCTCATCCCCACTGTAAAACATGGCGGAGGGAGCATCATGGTTTGGGGCTGCTTTGCTGCCTCAGGCCCTGGACGGATTGTTGTCATTGATGGGAAAATGAATTCCAGAGTTTATCAAGACATTTTGCATGAAAACGTACGACCATCTGTCTGCCAACTGAAGCTCCGCAGAGGATGGGTGATGCAACAGGACAATGACCCAAAGCATACAAGTAATTCAACAAAACAATGGCTGCAACAGCACAGAATACGCCTTCTGGAGTGGCCCAGTCAGAGTCCTGACCTCAACCCGATTGAAATGCTGTGGCATGACCTTAAGAGAGCGATTCACACCGGACACCCCAAGAATATTGCTACACTGAAACAGTTTTGTGAAGAGGAGTGGTCCAAAATTACTCCAGATCGTTGTGCAGGTCGGATCTGCAACTACAGGAAACATTTGGTTGAGGTTATTGCTACCAAAGGAGGGTCAACCAGTTATTAAGTCCAAAGGTTCACATACTTTTTCCTCCCTGCACTGTGCATGTTTACATGTTATGTGCAATTAAACCATGGCAACATCTAATGTTTGTGTAGTATTATGTTCAGCAGACTGTGTTCTATTGTGACTTAGATGACATTCAGAGCACATTTTATGCCCAATTCATGCAAAACTCCACGTAATCCCAAGGGGTTCACATACTTTTTCTTGCAACTGTATTTATACATATTTTCATATGACATCAGCAGGTGGAGCTCTAGCGCCCTTTTACATGTGTTGCTGTACCTCCTTACTAGAGATGGACTGATCTCTAACCTGAACAAAGAACTCTCACTTATTTGTACTTCATTGAGCTTTGGGCAAGGTCATTACCCATCCTGCAGCTCACAAAAGTACAAAATAGTGGGCGTTTACGTTAGAGATGAGTGTGGAGACTGCCAAAGCTCATCTTTACTCTTTTGATGCTTTATGAGAAACTCAAATTTACAGGCAAGTGATGAGTTAGTAGTGATTCCTTTCTCTTCCTGCTGTTCTTTTGAGTGGCTGCATTCAAAATTCCAGTCAGAATTGGAGGCAAATGGTTTGACATGTTGCCTTCAGAAATATTTAGGACTCTGATAATTCTGTGTTATTCGTATATAATATGCAGTAAATGTGTATTTGTAAAATCATTTTAAGGAAATAGAATAAAAAGGATAAAATATTCGGTTAAATGTAAAGATCTCAGAACTGACATGCAATCATTTTAGTTTCCATTAACCCTTTTGCTGCCCAATCCATTTTTGCATTTTATGCACAAGCATTAAAATTAACCCTGTAGACATGATAAAACCTCCAAACATATTTTATGAAAGCAGGGAACCTGTAGAATAAAATGGTGGTAACTGCACTTTGTCCAAGGATATTAGTGCAATTTTCTGTTAGGAATATGCTAGTTACTTTTAGGGCATGCAAACACAATATATTACCTATGTTTTATAAAATCTAACAAATGAGGCTGTGCCAAGTAAATACCCAACATGGCTAGCCTTAAAGCAGATCTATGGTCAAAATGTGAAATCATTTCCACATTGTATTTCAATTCTTTCTAGCCTATGCCTAATAATCTGCATGCTCTTGAAGTTTGTAAATTTTACTTTGTGAAGATCCCCACAAATTTGCTTCCTTGAATTGTGTGACACATGTTAACTATGCCCTGTAAGTAGACACTGCTGTGTCACAGAATTCACTGAGCCTGCTTTCTAAACTACAGTAGCGCTGTGAGGATGAGTTGCAGGAAACTTAGTCAGTATATGGGTCTCTACATGCAAGCAGCAAGGTATTACGGGATATGTTGTCATTAGAAACTGAAAGTAAACCGAGGAGAAGCTGCAAAGCATGCAATGCAGGTATTTCAGCAAGTTTTGGAAAGAAATGGTTGGTCAGTACACAGGCAGAACTCACTACATTAAAGGATATTTTTCAAGTAAGCGTATATTGTATTGTCAAATATACAGTAACCATTGTTTGTATTGCCATTACAATGCTGATGTTAAAAATAAGTGTGTACTGTGACCCCAGAGTTCCTTTAAACTCCTGTGAAATGATGACAGATTTTGTTATTGCATTCTCCATGTCACGTCCTATAAGCTACACTTTACAATTTCTTTCTTCTGTAGAATAGCAATTGCCTTGACCCCTATATAATGGAGATGAAGCAATTTGACATGTTTGTAGTGCATATAAGGAGAGTAGTATAGGTTGACAAACATGGCTCCCTCCAAAGATACAGCAGAGGCATGATGTGGCAACCCTGTGACAGGAAGAGTGTTTGCAGGATTACCAGGTGAAAATAAAACAAAAGAAGCAAGAAAAAAGAAAACCAGCCACCATACCAAGCAATATGTTACATTTTTGGTTTTGAATTTTAATGCACTTCCCAGTGAATTATGGCCCTAGAAGTATTGCTCCCACCCCTGCATATGCAGCAATATTTAACATGTAGTGCAATATTTTTTTTCCATATGTAGCTGCACCCGACACGTGTTTATGTAAGTGCATGTATGTAGGGGTGGGAGCTTTAACAATGTTTGGGTTTTTTATTTTTTTTTTATGTTTACTTCAAATTTGTTTCTTACTTCGTAACTTAATCATAGTAAGATGGGACCAACAACACCACTACAGTTAAAACCTCCATACCCAGTGAGAATCCAATTGACACAGGTGCAGGTTAAACATCAATTGACGAAAACACAATAATGATACCTGAAACTTCACATCACATAACCAAAAATAAGATATATATTCAAAGTAAAGCAATATGTAACTTTGAAGGAGAGACCTGGTGTCCACAAATAAACAATACTCCTACTTTGAGGAACAAACTAATGTCCCATCTCTTATTTAATTCTCGTGGTACTCAAGTATCCAGTTTGTGGATCCACCATGCATCTTGCATCCACAATTTCCTATCATAATCACTACCCATGACATGTTTAGTAACCTTTTATAGACCATAGAATTGGAAACCAGATAAACCACCTCCACAGATATCCTTGAAATGTTGAGACACTGCATACAGGTGATCTGCATTGCAATTGGTGGTTGCTGTATAGTGATTGCCAATTCTTGTTCTTAACAGGCGAATCGTACATCCTACATACTGTAGTGAGCACACTGCATAGGATTGTATAAATTAGATTAGATGTGCCACAGTTAATCTTTGGCAAAGTCTCTCTATTTGCCATGGACTGAACTTGTGTTATCTTAAAGTGGTGTTCCAGCTGTTTGTGTTTATTAAAAGTCAGCAACTACAAAAACTGTAGCTTCTGATTTCTAATAAACATACACTTGCCTGTCCCGGGGTCCAGCGATGTACTCACCCACGCAGTCCCTTCTCTCCTTCTGTCCTCCATGGCACCAGCATCTCCACCAAATCGCCCCTCTCCTGGAAAAGGACGAATAAAGCAGAGCTTTACTGGAAGTTAGGCAGCTCATTGAGGTATGCATCAATGTAAACAAAATAGTTCCAGGGTCTCCCAGGTATCATTGCTAGACTCTTCCATGTTACGCAGTGTGGCTCTAAGGTCCTCCAATAAGGCCTTTGTTGGAGGATCGGCACTCCAACAAATTGGGATGCAGGCCTTCTGAATCTTTAGGGAGGTTTTTTTTTTAATAAGTCGCTCTGTCGCGTGCAACAAACAGGCCGCCCGGTTATCACGAAGTGAGTTGCTTAATGGCAGTGGTTACATCTTGCCAAAACATCTGAGTTCGTGGACAAGTCCAAAAAATGTGGTGCATGGTCCTGCCCTCCGCTCCGCATCGCCAACCTATGTCGAGAATCTGGGGAGAGATGCGGTGAAGCAGGGAAGGGACCCTGTACCATCTAGTGAGAATTTTGTAACTGGTCTCTTGGATCCTAGAGAACTTTTAGGGAAAGTGGAGAATTTTATTCCCTCTGACTAGGGGAAAAGCTTAGGCCTAAGTCGGATTCCCACTTGTTGAGAAAGGAGGGTATATAGTCCCAAGGAGATAGAGCCAGGGAGAGAGTGACGTACCAGTTCCCCTCTGTGGCACATTGTTTCAAATCCAGTAAGCAGACATTAATGCCTGGAACGAGAGAGCACCTGCGAAGGAAATAATGTAGCTTTAATCTGCCCCAGAATTCTAAAGGAGCATCTGCAAGACAGGTAAGATCTGAAGCGATTAACGTTCCCTCTGGGTTCAGAAAATCCAATAAATGGGTGTTACCCTGAATTTTGAGGCAATGGAATTGCTCCTCATATAGGCCAGGAGTGGAGTCTGTGTTGCCTAGAATGGGGAGCAGGGAGACTGGACCTTCAAAACATTTCCTGTGCAACCTGAAGGGTACTACCCAGGGTAGGGTGCGTACAGAGCTCCCTAGGTAGAGGAAATGAGATACAAGGCCAACTCAAAGCAGTGCACTGAGACTCCAACTTCATGGAAACCCAGAATTTAGACTCCTCATGGCAATGCCAGTTGAGTATCCTGGTGAGATGTGAGGCCGTTTGATAGGTTTGATTATCTGGGAAGGCTAGGCCTCCAGATGACTTAGACAGGGATAGGCTCTGTAGTTTCAGACACAGTCTCTTGTGAGACTAGATATAATTTTGAAACTGGGAACAAATATTCCGAAAAAAAACTCAGCGGCAGACAAATGGGAAAGGCTTGCAGCAAATGGAAAATTCGGTTAAGCACGGTCATTTTAATAGCACTGCAACAACCGAACCAATTCAGCGTTAGGGAGTGCCAATGTAGCAGGTTCTCTTTAGGATTAAGAAGAAGGGGTTCAAAATAGAGCTTAGAAGGGTCAGATGTTATATTCGTCCCAAGATACCTGATCACATTTGGGTCCCATCTGAATGGGAAAGAGGGCCACAGACTACGAATTGTGTCAGGGGCCATGGAGAAGTTGAAAGCGGAAGACTTTCCCAGGTTGATTTTAAAAAGTGACAATGCCCCGTAATCTCTGAGGAACTGCAGAAGAGGCAAAGAGGTAAATGGGTCCGTGACAAAAAAGATTAAGTCATCAGCAAAGGCCGCTACCTTTATGCTCTCCTGAGGGTTTTTCGGTAGCCCACAATGTTGGGATCAGCGTGTACTAAGCAGAGGAAGGGTTCCAGAGTGAGAATGAATATAAGGGGAGAGATGGGGCACCCGTCTCGTCCTGTTTGAAATTGGAAAGAAATCCAATCTGATCTCATTAACTTTCACAGCAGCAGAGGGCGAAGAATATAGTGCTGATATCCAGATCAGCCCAGACATATGTGCTCCATGGTAGTCTGAATAAATGACCAATGAACCCTATCAAATGCTTTGTCACCATCCATAGAGAATACCATAAGCGGATTCATAGTGGTTCCGGCAGCATGAATTAGATTAATGAAACTGATCGTGTTGTCTCGTGGTTCACGTACAGGGACAAAGCCAGCTTGGTCCTTGTGAATCAATTGAGGAATGTGTAGCAGCAGACTATTGGCCAGAACCTTCACAAAGAGCTTTAAATCTGTATTTAAAAGGGCAGTAGCTGCCGCATTGAGCAGGGCCCTTACCCTCTTTAGAAATGAGAGAAATATATGCTCTAAGGGCATCTGCTGGCATGAATTTCCCCCGTACCAGGGAGTTCAGCACCTAGACCAAGCGCGGCGCAAGGATGTGGGAAAAAGTGTTAAAGTAGGCAGCAGTCAGGCTATTAGGTACCTTTTTCGGTTTAGACTGAGAACACCTCACCTATCTCCTCCTTGGTGATTTGGGAGTCCAGTTGTTTGCGGACGGAGAGAGGAAGGGATGGCATGCCCAAGGATGTTGTGTACGCACGAATGTTTGAAGAAAGGACTCGTGACGAGTCAGGCGCAGGCGAGGGATCCAAGTTGTACAAGCCATGGTAGAACAGGAATTCTGCTGCCATATTTTGTGAGGTGGATAGCTTGTGACCGGCAGAGGAGGTAATATGGGGTATTCAAGTCCAAGTGCGGGGGCTGCGGAACACTTCAGCAAGAAGGGTACCTGGCCTGTTGGAAACCATGAGAGTTTTTGTTTCACTTTGTAGAAGAGGAGAGAGTTGAGTTCCTCAGGAGTTTTAAGGAGCTTGCAAAAGATGGAATTTGCTATGCTAGCTTTGTGAGCACTTTCAAGACGCGGCAGACGGGCTAACAGAGGTCCACCTGCAGTGTCCTCTGCCTCTTCAGTGCGCTCCTATCCTGATCAAGGCACCCCGGATCAAAGGTTTGTGAGCTTCCCAGACCTCTAGAGGATTGTCCACCAAGCCATCACTGAGAATGAAATTATTCAGACAGAGCAGCCTCCAGTGTCTGGCGGACATCGGATGACTGGAGAACGGCTTCATTAAGTCTCCACAATGGAGGACTCCGAGCCGTGGAGCCCAAATGTAGAGTAAAAAGAATTGGGGCATGGTCTGACAAAAGGAGGTCCCCAATCTGTGTCGACTGAACCCGGGGTAGTTCTTTATAAAGAATCAAGATGTGATTCAGGCGAGAGTAGGATTGATGGACTGCGGAGAAGAACGGATAGTCCCTATCTCCAGGGTGCGATAGCCGCCAGGGGTCAACGAGCTGTAAAAGATGAAGTTCTGCCTTTTAATCACTTGAGGCGAGAGTATGTGTCAGGGATCCAGGTATGACCAGAGATGTGTGGACTGACACAGGGAACAGCAGGCTTCAGAAATGATGAAATAATAAAATTTATTAAGAGCTGCACATATATACAAACGCAGTGCAAACAAAAACCAAACCTTAACTAATATTAATATGTACAAGTGTAGTCAGGGCTGGAGAGGTGGTGTAGTCAGGGCTGGAGAGGTGGTGTGGTCAGGCAGGCCGGGTCAGGAACAATCGGGCAGATAAGGTACAACAGAAGCAGGCAGGAGAATGGTCAGGAATAGCCGGGGTCGGTGCAGGCGGAGTTCTAGCAGAGTCAAGCAGGCAGAAGACATGATACAGGAAACAGGATCAGGACAACAGGGCACATGGGAAAACTCCAAGGCACTGATTGCAGGCCTGGTACTGCTTAAATACACCTCCTGCAATCAGCCTCAGATGATGGCTTGATTGCAGGAGTGAAATCCTGGCTGCTGAAAGCACCCGCTGGCAAGCACCGGTACTGCAGCCCATACAGCAGGTGAGCCCCAGCACCACCAGCGGTGAGTCCTTTCCTGACAGTATGATAGATGAGACGTACCCTTGGAGACATTTAGGGCTGGATCCATGGCATAATTAAGATCGCCATCCAAAAATCAAGGTCCCCTCCATGAATTCAATTAGATTAGGTACCAATTCCTGAAGGAAGGGATGATGATCCACATTGGGAAAATGGACGTTAGCATGGGTAACCAGCAAATCACCAATTTTACCCTTCACGAAAAGGAAGCGGCCTTGTGGATCCTGCTGCACAGTGGTGAGCGACCAAGGAGCCAAATTAGCCAGTAAAATACTCATTCCCTTCGATTTTGAAATCTGTGGTAGGCTGTCGGAAAGGCTCTGTTGGTAAGCTTAAGGACATAGTCAAACTTAGTGTGTTTCCTGGAGGAAAGCCACTCGTGTTACTTTGTTTTTCAAATAGAATAAAATTCTGGAATGTTTTTTGGGTACACTGAGGCCCCAAACATTAAAGGAGGTAAACTTAAAGGCACTTAAGGCCATCTCTGGGGACCAGTGGAGCGAGATGGTAGGATTTAGTGGCCGGGATGGTGGGGGAGGGGGGGAGTAGAGTGGATGGGGAAAGGTAAGGCAGAAGGAGAGGAGAGAAGAGAAAGGGGTGGGGAAAAAGGTAACTGGGCAGGAGTAGTCTAAAGGTAACAACAAATTCCCTAGTGGAGCCCCGTAGTACTCCCCAAGGAAATACCCTGTTGGGCATAGTGGGAAGATCCAATAGCAGAGAAACAGATGCAGGAAAAAATTGTCAAAAGCACTACTTAAATGTCTGATGGAGAGAGATCAAGTAACAGACTGGCCATTGGCCTGGGGAGTTGAGCAAAGAGAGAGACAGGGAGCTGAGGGAGTGAGATAGTGGGAGGAGACACGTGGTGCCATGCTCCCGCGCAGGGTGACCCTGCTCGGCTTACAGGTAAAAATGACTTAACCAGATACATTACAATAGAATACAACACATGTTACGAGTCAGTGCCAATAAAGCTATACTTATAGTGATCACGTTATATCATTGTCAGGAGGGGAGAAGAGATGCCATAAGCAGATCCAAGGGGAAGGGGCGATGAGTGGCCCAAAAAAGGTTTTGCCTATTCCACCTGTGTACAGAAGGGAAGGATGAGACCAGTTTTGAGGGCGGGAGACCCACCTGTGGAGAATAAAAAAACACCACACAGAAACAAATCTAAAACAATGGACATGTACCTTAATTGATGAACTGGAGGTGGTTCTGGGGGAACTCTAAAGTCTATGGCTGTAGAGCACAAATAGTACATAGGTTTACAGAGTGGCAATCACGACTGATCTATACGTGGGCAAAAATGCAGAGGCAATACAGGAACCAATAACGAGTGGTGCTAGGCATACTGAGAAAAGGCTAATTGCCCAAAGTGAGTTCTAGGGTAATAACTGAAGTGTTCTCTGAGGGAGAGAGGTGAAGAAACAACTCACTGTTTACCAGGTCAAGTACAATGTTCGCCAGGGAGGTCGATGCCTGATAATCCGCCCCATCCATAAAGTTGAGCGAGGGGACAGCAGAGAAGATCAATCTTCTTCGAAGGCTGGGGTATGTCTGGGTGGGTCGCTGCTGGATGGACAGGATCGCTCCCTGCGGGTCCTCTGTGATCTTGGTAGAGGGAGGATTGGCAACTCTGTGCGGAGAAGGGACTCCAGCCAATCTGGCATGAGACAGCAGGACAGTCTAGGAAACGGGATAGCAGCTGCAGCTGTCCTGGGGAGCACAGCTGGGATAAACCTTGATGGTGCACAATAAGGTGGAAGGGATGGCCCCATCGATAAGTCACCCTGGCTTCCCTGATAACCTCCAGAAGGGGGCGCAACAAGCCCTGCATGACGTAAGTCTGTCGTGATATATCTAGGTACACTTGAACAGTGGCACCATCAAAATCAGTAGGCCCCTTGGACCAGGCTCTACGCAATTTTTTTTCATTCATACAGTAGAAATGCCCCCTGCACTGGACATCTCTGGGGGGAGCTGGTGATGCAGGAACCGTTGAGGCAGTTGGAGTGGGTCCTGCACACTGTGAACTTGGTCCAGCTTGAGATCTGTCGTTGATGGTTTGTCTAAAAGTAGGTTAAGCATGGCTGCCACTGTGAAACGCAGGTCAGCACCCATGGTTGCCTCGAATACCTCGCAGGTGGAGATTGCTCTGTTTCCTGTATTCCCCATCGTCCACTTTTTAGATGGAGATCAAAGAGATGTGCCCTCTTGCGATTCTAGTGCCTCCAGCCAGGTTTCCACAGTGGATGTAGAGGATTCAAGCGCGGTTACTTGCCATCAATTTACTGCTTAATGTCATGGATTTCCTTTGTCAGGGCCATCACTATGGAGGATGCCATGCCACATGGGAGGTCATCTAGCAGCTCCCTGATGTCCTTGTCCCTGAGAGCTCCCGAGGCCTTGAACCTAGTGGAGCCCGGTGGGAGAGTCAGCCCACGGCAACACAGGGGACAAGATGGGTAAGTCTGGGAGGCAGGTGTGCGAGGGGGCTGCTGTGATCTGCGATCCCTGTGCAGCGGGTTTCTTAGGGGCAGATGGAGGACCGGCTGCTCCGACTCGCAGCGGAGTGGAAGCTGGAGCAGGGGCCCGGTGCTGGTGGAGGAAGTAGTACAGTGGTGGCGAATCTATGGCACACATGGTGCAGTGGGCTTGCAGAGCCCTCTCTGTTGGCAAGCGAGCCAAGTTGCTCCAGCAGCCGAGCATCGGATCTCGGCATACATAGGGGCCATGCTCATGTTCAGAAAGCAGTAGTAGAGTAGCAGCGCCAGACGAAGACGTCATGAGCCGCGTTTTGTCCGAGTTTTTGCATGGTCGGTGTTTGTGCTGGTGGTCAGTGGAAGCTCTGTTGTGTTTTTCTTTTAATCAAAAGATGTTAATGTATGGGTTGATTTTTCTAAACTAAAACCTCAGTATTCAGGTTTAATTGCAGTGTTAGCTTGGGTTTTGGGTTGCAGTTTGGGCACTCTGTCTTTAAAAGGTTCGCCATCACTGAAGTAGTGGGTTATCTCCGTGGTCCGAGGATCCCCTATGGCTTGCAATTTCCTCCAATCACCCGGCATAGACTACACTTGACTGGTGAGACTAGCTGTCCCAGGGCCCGAACCTTGCAGAGCTCTCACAGAAGCGTGCTCACACCTCCATGGCCAAACCACACCTCCTATATTTCTTTCTTTTATCATCGTAGATCTCAGTTGTTTCATTTAACAGCAAATGCCAGGTGCTTTTGGATGCTAACCGGTATCCCATAAAGAATAGGGACTCCAGATATACTGTACCTGTTCTCTTAACCTCCTTGTAATGACTTCACTGTCTTCTGCAAATGTTTGCTCACTTGAGCAGTTGCGTCTCACTCTTAGGAATTCCCCTTCAGTGTATGGAAAGGGTGGCCGCTGCTCGGCAACAGAGTGGAGTTACCAGAACATACCTTGTGGAAGTTTCACATTACCTATAACACTGTCCCCTTCCAGTGTGACATCCAAAGAGTGTATTTTCTCCCTATTACATTCCAAAGTGAACTGCAAATTAAGATCATTGCAATTCAATATACAGCAATACCTCGGTTTTCGAGTTTAATTCGTTCTGCAGGACTTTTCGTAAAGCGAAAAATTTGTAAACCGAAACGTCGTTTCCCATAGGAATGCATTGAAAACCAATTAATCCGTTCCGGAGGTCAGAAAAAAGTAAACGCTACTAAAATACCACGAGTATTACAATACCACAAGCAATACCACAAGTCATGCTGTATTTTAGTAGTGAAAACTATGTGTTCCCCACTGACAGCTGAATGTAAAAGAATTGCTGGCAATTAAAAAAAAAATTATTTAAAAACCAGCATGGGGTCCCCCCTCCCATCCATACCAAGCCCTTCGGGTCTGGTATGGATTTTGAGGGGAATTCCCATTGCAAGATAAAAAAAAAAAAAAAGAAAATGGTGTGGGATTCCTCCCAAAATCCATACCTGACCCTAATCTGAGCATGCAGCCCGGCAGGTCAAGAAAGGAGGGGGGATGAACCACTGAACCATACCAAGCGACATGACCTCAACATGGGGGGCTGCTTTAGGGCAGGAGGGCTCCCCCCCCCCCCAAAGCACCTTGTCCCCATGTTGATGGGGACAAGGACCTCTTCCCCACAACCCTGGCCGGTGGTTGTGGGGGTCTGCAGGCAGGGGGCCTATCGGAATCTGGAAGACCACCACGCCATTTTTTTTTTTTTTTTACATTTTGGTATGGGAGTTCCCCTCAAAATCCATACCAGACCTGAAGTGCTTGGTAAGGATGGGAGGGGGGACCCCACGCCATTTTTTTTATTTATTATGGTGCCGGTTTTTAAATGTAATTACCGCTTTTTTTTTTTTTTTTTTTCTTCACTATAGCTTAGAAATTCAGCTGTCACTTCCCCCCAGCTAAAAGAGAGAGAATTTTCTTTTGGTTTATTTCCCCAAGTTAAGAGAAACAATGTTTCCTTTAAGTTTCTTAAAAGAAACAGAGTTTCTGTTAACTCCGGGGAAAGTGACAGCTAATTCTGAATAGTGAAGAAAACAATAAAGCCTACAATTGCATTTAAAAATCGGCACCAACATACACTTCATATTGCAAAACAAATTTGGAAAAAAATTTTGGTAACAGAGCCATTATTTTCAATGGCTTTTCGTTTGTAAACCGAAAATTACGTTTAAAAAGGCGTTTTGTAAACCGATGTATTACTGTATCAACACATTTGGAGATGGCTCTTGGGTCTTGGATCCTCACCAAATCAACAGCAGATCATCTGTGTAGCACCTATACCATAGGATGTAACACTGGAAAATATTATGCTCAGCAAAGGTAAACTTCTCTTCCCATGTCCCCATATATAGGTTCGTTAATGAGGGTGAAAATTTGACCCCACATTGATGCCGCACATACTTGCAAGAAGTATACTCTATCAAAATACCACTGTACATCTGTCATCTGATTGCCCTAACTTGAAAGCCACTTGACAGGTAAAGGGCATGCTCATCCTAAGGACTCTAATTAACAGCAGTAGTAATCCCTCAAAAGGGACCTCTCCACCACTGAGGTTGACCCCTCTTTAATTGAACAGGTGGAAGAGATATTTGGAGCCTTGTGCTTCACCTGTAATGGCTTGCTACAAGCTTCTAAACTACTGTTGGTCATGCAGATACTCAGAATACCCTGGTTAAGGTGTGGGGATGCCGATGACCTTTCTAAAGACCATCTGACTCGTCTGGCCTTTCAGGGATGTTGTCTCTTTAGATCTACCCTTGATACCAGTGTACCTCCATATAACCTGATACAAGCATACTAGAGCATACACCTGCTTAACTGCAGGAGATTCAAGGAGAGGTTGTTGTGAGTCTCACCCTGCTCATTTGTCCACTTCTATGGCAGGTACTCCTAGGACCACATAGCCTTTCTTTGACTGCTTACAAGGCTAAAAGTCAGACCAGCTAAGTCCACTGCCTAACCTTCCCTCAGTTCTGACCCTCTGCTTCAGACTTCGTTTCAGCTGCAGTTCCAGACTGGGCTTTTTCTCAGTTTCCCCATGAACATGCTAGTTCTTCAGTAGTACCAGGTATCCCTGATGTCCTTTTTGTTTGCCCCAGGCCTCCAGAGGAAAGTCTGTAATTCAGTTCTGCTAAGTTCAAATCTTCCAAACCCATAAACCATTCCTCCTCACTATGAGGTGATGCCCCTACTTTCCTTCATTTGGTATAACCTGCACATACGTCCACAAAGGTTAGTTGACTTCCACCCTGCTCTGGTGCAGCTGCTGTGTAAAGCGATCATAGTCATGTTTCAGAAGAATTTCTTGCCTTGCTAGACATCAAGAATACCTGCTTGCATGTCATCATTTTTCCTTCACATCGATTCCTGCATTTTGCATTGGGCACCCAATGTTACCCTAACATTGCCCTTTTACTTTGAAGCAGGTGCAAGCTCCCCTGCTTTTTTCTACTACACTGTTGAAGCATTCCTATAGTGGGATACCTGGGCAACCTACTGAGGGCACAGACTGCTAGCCATTAAAATTGTTCTTGCTCTGCAGAGGTTCAGGTAGATCCTAAACCTCCAGAAGTTGGTAAGAGCTCCAAACTCTCTGCTCCCATGTCTGAATGCTACAGTCCAGGAGCCAGCCAACCCTTTTTTTTTTCATGAGGGTTCTGAGCTTAATATTGGCTTCTTTCTAAGCAGTTATATGACCATTTTCATAGCAGACTATTGCATGTCAAATTTTGGCTGCGTGAGACCAGAAGGCTCAGTTTCTTGACCATCACTTGCACCTTACCCCCTAAAACTGGGCTTGCCTGGTTATCCCTTCAATGATAACTCAACTGCAAGAATCTGACCAGGATTCAGTTGGACAATGCCATGGCAGTGCTTTGTCACCCATTGGAGGAACCAGATGTCTTTCTGTTCAGAGACACTGATCAGATTCTGGCTAGGGTTGAACTACATGTTCCAGCACTGTCTGCTGTGTACTTCAGTCATGGAAAATTGTCAAGCAAGCTTTCTCAGTTGTCAACAACTGATCTCAGAAAAATGGTCCCTTCACCCTGAGGTATTTCAAGACCCTCTTCACAGATGGTGGATGCTGGAGGTGGACCTCCTGGCTTGCAGGTTCAGCAACAAGCTGAAGAAGTTTTTTTGTTTTTTTTTGTTTTTTTTTTAGTCTAGAGATCCTCTTCGTAGTGGATGCTTTGGTGACTTGGTGCGATCAGTTTCTTATGGTGCAAGGCAAGGAATTTCCATTCCATAATGTATTAGATTTTCTCTTCGTGCTTAACAAGGATATTCTATACCAGAAAGTTCTCAGTGAGACGAATCCTGTCTTTTGCAGTCTGGTCTGGATCAACATTTGTCCTTGAGTTCCATGAAAAGCCATATCTCCACCCTAGCAATTTAATTTTTTCAAAGACTGCTTGCCTTTCACTCCTTAGTGAAGTTTTTGTACAGGGTGTCTCTCATATTATTACCCCTATATGTTCCTCAGTGACACTGTGGGATAGCAACCTGGTTCTTTCAGTTCTTCAGAAACCACCATTTGAACCACTTAGGGATTTTATTGGCCTATTCACTCACAAGGCTGCCTTCCTGATTGCCATCACCTCTGCAAGGCAAGTTCTTGAGTTGAGGACATTAAGATCCCTATCTTGTGCCACGCTGAGACAAGGTTGTCTTGGGGCCTGAGGCCTCTTTTCTTCCCTAGGTGGTTTCTTCCTTTTTCTTTAACCAGAATATTGTTCTCCCATCTCTATTTCCATCTCCATGGCATTACAAGGAGATTTCTGTCCACTGTCTGGATGTAATACGTGCTGTTCAAGTCTGTCTCTCAACTACAGATTCCTTTAGACCTACCATTCAAACCTTTCCCGGTCAAGCGCACTCAACTACATAGATCTTAGTGCTTCATGGGATTTTTAGCATCGGGCATCTTTTCTCTGATTTGCTAGGCTGCCACCTGGTCTTCTGGTCACACATTCATTCTGTTTTAGCAGGTGGATGTTCAGGCCTCATTTGTTTCCAGCTTCATATGTATGGTTCTTCAAACTGCTCTGTAGGCAAGATTTTAGCCTGGTCTATTAACCTGTTGTGTTTTTGTGGGCCTGTTAGAGTTTTGTTTATGGTGTTGCCTACCTTTTTAGATTGACTGCTCCTGGATGGTTTTCTGTTTGTACCAGAATTGCTTCACCTGTATCCCTTAATGTTTGATTTAAGAATACCGGATTTTTGACTTGCTGGAAAATCATTGACTTGTAAGGTAGAGCTACACAGAAGGTCATATAGATTTAATCTAATTTATGTTTTTTCTTCTTAAATTATAGACCTGGTATGTAAACTTAAACTACAGTAACAGTGATCTTGTCTCATATCTACAGAAGCAGAGAAATATTCCTGATCAGAACTTCAATGCCAAGAACAAGAGAAACCGAGTACTTGTGTGTGCTCCTTCCAATGCTGCCCTGGATGATCTGATGAAGAAGATTATATTGGAGTTCAAGGAAAAATGTCATGATAAGAAGAATACTCTGGGTAGGCATATCTTGAATGGCTGTATGCAGTCTTTTCTAGTGTTGAACCAGGGCATATATCTGCTGGGAAAAAAAAGGTTGCCCTAGACTAGGGTCTAGCAGTAGTTGCAAATCGGCATAGCCTGTGAGCAGCAGTGGAACTTTCTAAATAGATATAATTGTAAATACGTGGCTGAAAGTGGAGAAATGAATCAAAGGATCAACATTGCCTCTATAAGTAGACCCCTAGTTATAGTTTTGCAATGCTTAAATCTTTTGCTCATAAAGGGGCATTTAGCAGAAGTGGCTGCTTTTTGGGTACAAGTAGCCATGTCCTGTAGTTTAGAGACTTTGAGTGTCAGAATGCTCCATGTGTCCATGTGCACTATTTTCTACTTCCTTCAGCATATAGGAAGTATTGTCCTGCTTGCCGCTTCTGCTTTGCTAAACAGTCATGTTGGACTCCAGTCTCTGGCCTACTCCCACTGCCTGCCTACAGAGACTCTAGTCACTTCTGGCCAACCATCCCTCAAAGGTGACCAGCTGCCTGGGTTTGTGAGTACCAGAGACCTTGCCTCATGCCTTGTTTAGCTGCATGACAACCAAGAGTTTGCAGCACATTGACCTAATGATTATAAGGCCCCTATCATCAGAGTTTAACTCCGTTGGGTGAGACACAATCTCTTATAGTATAGTGTGACCAACAGTTGGAATTCCTCCTCAAATCCCTGTTCTCTGTCAGGTTCTGCCCTCCACTCTGTTTTGGCTGTGACCCTAATCTGTCAAATTGTGACAGAATGGATTAAATCCCTCAAAAATGATTTCTCTGCTACTTCTAAAGTACATGGAGTAAATGTTTTGAGCATTATGATTCAGTTGTGATGGTTTGTTAGAAGTGCCTAAATTTGTGGACTGCATGGGTCCAATGTCCTTACAAACGTGCAGACCACTCTAGTTAGAATGCTGGGACACAGATGCTGTATCCAAGGTACCCCTGATTTCATTTGATGGTTAAAGTTACTAAACCCATGACCTTGCATTCATTATATCAGGTCTTCCACAGTACACAGAACATGGAAATGCAATTACAGTGCCTTGAAAAAGTATTCTAACCCCTTGACATTTTCCACATTTTGTCATGTTACAACCAAAAAGCGTAAATGTGTTTTAGTGGGATTTTATGTGATAAACCAACACAAAGTGGCACACAATTGTGAAGTGGAAGGAAAATGATAAATGGTTTTCAAAATTTTTTACAAATACCTGAAAAGTGTGGCGTGCATTTGTATTCAGCCCACCCTCCCGGTAGTCAATACTTTGTAGAACCACATTTTACTTCAATTACAGCTGCAAGTCTTTTTTGGGTATGTCTCTACCAGCTTTGCACATCTAGAGAGTGAAATTTTTGCCCATTCTTCTTTGCAAAATAGGTCAAGCTCAGTTAGATTGGATGGAGAGCGTCTGAAAAGCAATTTTCAAGTCTTGCCCAGGTTCTCAGTTGGATATAGGTCTGGGCTTTGACTGGGCCATTCTAACACATGAATATGCTTTGATCTAAACCTATCCATTGTAGCTCTGGCTGTATGTTTAGGGTTGTTGTCCTGCTGGAAGGTGAACTTCCGCCCTAGCCTCAAGTCTTTTGCAGACTGCAGGTTTTCTTTTAAGATTGTATTGTATTTGTCTCCATTCGTCTTCCCATCAACTCTGACCAGCTTCCCTGTCCCTGCTAAAGAAAAGCTTCCCCACAACATGATGCTGCAAGCACCATGTTTCACGGTGGGGATGTTGTGTTCAGGGTGATGTGCAGTGTTAGTTTATCATCACACATAGAGCTTTGCTTTTAGGTCAAAGTTCAGTTTTGGTCTCATCTGACCACAGCACCTTCTTCCATATGTTTGCTGTGCCCCCACATGGCTTCTCGCAAACTGCAAACAGGACTTCTTATGGCTTTCTTTAAACAATGGATTTCTTCTTGCCACTTTTCCATAAAGGCCAGATTTGTGGAGTGCACAAAGTTTTCCTGTGACAGTTTCTCCCACCTGAACGGTGGATCTCTGCAGCTCCTGCAGAGTTACCATGGGCCTCTTGGCTGCTTCTCTGATTATGCTCTCCTTGCCCTGCCATGTCTTGGTAGGTTTTCAGTTGAGCCATACTCTTTCTATTTTTGGATGATGGATTGAACAGTGCTCTGTGAGATGTTCAAAGCTCGGGATATTTTTCCCCTTTCGTCTTTCAGGACAGCACCTTGAGAGACCTCGGCTCCTCCCCACCTGAGAAAACACCTCCACCCTAAATAAAAAGTCTATGCTCCCCTCCGACCTCAGTTCTGGTGTTTCCTCCGGAGGGGAGACATCTTGAGGAAGCTCTCAAGGTGCTGTCAGGGGACAGTGTGCCTGAAGCCTGGAGCGAGTCCAGGGCCGGAGAGCCGGCTGTGGGGACTCGATGCAGCGGGAAGTGAAGGCCGGAGTGCCGGCTGCAATCCTCCCCTGGTGGGCTGCAGGGCAGGAGTGTGATCCCTGGGTGACAGGGCAGGAATACTAACCTGCCGGCTGCCCCGACCCCCTCCGGCGAGTTGCGGGTGTTGGGGCGGCCTCGGTGGAATCCGGTGAGGATCGGGGAAGAGCTCCGCTCCTTCCCACGCTGGCGGTCAGTGGAGCTTGCCGAGCCGGATGTCGGGAGACGGCAATTCCGGTGGAAAGGGCGAGGCTTCTTCCGGGGTCGTGGCTTCCGGCCGCGGCCCTATACACCGGCGGAGAAGATGGCGGTGCATGGCGGAACAGTGCCTGGGGGACAGGCTTCCGCTGAAGGCGACCACCCTCCTGGAGAATGTCGGGCGCAGAGGCACTCTGACCAGGCGAGGCCTGCACCAGCCAGACCCAGGTAAGGTGACTCAGAGGAATCCTCCCCTACCTGTGGGCCCCTAGCTCCTGGGATATTCCCAGACATTCTTGTGGTCAGAGGATTTTGGAGAGGGGGGGGGGGTTAGAACAAGTGCCCTGTGGGTGATAGGCTCTTTCTGCATCCTTTTGTCTTTCAGGGCAAGGCCCGAGAAAAACTTAAGCATCAGGAACCTAGGCGGAAATGCCCGTCCTGTAAAACGGTTCTTAAGGAGTCATGGAAGAAGGTTCTCTGTGGGCCCTATATTGACGGGTTAGTGAAAGAAGAGAGGCTAGAACAGGGTGACCTGGTCAAGTCGGTGAGACAGCTGGCCAGTACCTTTTGACTCGTTTAAAAACGTATTGGTAAGTTTAGCCATTCCCCAGGCGGCCCCCCCCCCCCCCCCCCCAGTGGCCCATCTCCTAGACATTGTCACAAACGTGCGTAACAGAGACTGACGCGGACTCCATCTTGCTAAGGGTATACATTTCTCCCTTATCCTTTCCCCTACCCCTCCCTCTCACTGAGAGGAGACATGTGACCTGTGTGTGTGTGTGTGTGTGTGTGTGTGTGTGTGTGTGTGTGTGTACTGGTTATGGGTCACTGGCCGGTCAAGGCATCTCTAGCTAGGTGCCGAGCTGTCTGTGGAAACTGTATCCTTTCTCACCTAGGAAGAGATAAGGCCAGCTTTCCCAAGAGAATTGGAGTCTCACTGACCAAAGTACCTGTGTAATTTCACACCTCGTAAAAACATAAGGGAGCCTTCCCAAGAGTTGAAAGGGACTCTGAGCTAATAACCTAGCTCAGCGCAGGTGACAGAATTAGATGAACACTTCTCAAATCCATTTTTCCCCTATGTCTCATATCTTGGAGTATGAGAGACTTACATAAAAACCGGACACCTCGTCAGATGGTCAATGAGCAGGCAAACAGTTTGATTGGTCACTCGCTTATCCCGGACCATCAGGGAAGCCGAAACATAGAACTCGTGAACCGTGCAATATATAAGTTCATAATTCATATCTAAATAACCCTCAGACTTGTCTGCATAATAATATACCCGCGGGTGGACTGGCTCTTGTGCAGATGGACAGTTATGGACCAAAATATGAATTATAAAAGATGTGGGCTCCAGTTTAGGGTTCCGCCTCACGATCCCTCCCTAAACAGGGGATCGGTCTTTTACTTCAGAACCACACCCTGCTGGGAAACTTTAAAACAGGCTGTCAAGACTAAGAGTAGTAAGTTGAAGACACCTTTAACATCAATATACCACCTGGGGAGACCTGTGCCTTTCGCTCTGAAACGTGATCTGCTTACGTCCAAGGCTTAATGGCAAGTAACTTAACCCTTTAACTTCTCCCTGTTATCTCTTTGCTGTGCTGTTTTCTGTATATGTGTGTGTGTGTATATATATCTATCTTAGTTACATCTTCTCTGTAAATAATTTTATTGCACCTGTTTGACCCTTTTAGTAATAAATCTTTCTTTCTGAAAGTGTTGAACTGTTTCTATAGCTCTTAATTGCAATTACGAATCCCTGCCTTTAAAGAGATGCTACTGTTTGTTTTAACCCTCTGTATAACAGGCCTGTGTGATGACCGTGTTATGCAGTCGATTACATCAACCAGTATAGTGTTATAGCTGAATGCTGAGTTTCCTCTTTCTCTGAATAAAAAGGAGGTGGTGGCAATGTGTAGGGTTAACTGCGTAGTTAACCTGACCCAGTAACAATCGATTCAGGCTGCTGGCACATCGATCTGTATCCATTAGCTGGAAAATCGTTGTGCAGGGTGCAGCTGGGTGTGCCATTGTTACGCACGTCACATTGCGGTTTTAGGTCGGCTAGCCCTTCGGTCACGAGCTTTGGTGAGAAGGTCTGGGCTCTGACGCCGTGATCGTGGCATAGTAGACGTCTCGATCGTGGGATCATCGCATGTTGGTGGCAGGACCCAGAGAGGAAGCCCTTTTTTTCTAAGGCACTTAAATGGAGGTTTCCATTCAGTGAAGACCCTGGGGCCTTATGGAACAAAAACCCTAAGCTGGACGCAGCTTTTTCCCAGACGGCCAGGAAAATAGATTTGGCGTTCGAGGACATGGGGGTTTTGCCAGACCTATTGGACAGGAGAGCTGAATCCCTCCTTAAAAAGGCGTGGGAGTCAACCCTGTCAAATTTTAAGCCCGCCATGGCCACGACTGTTGTAGCCAGGAACATGGAGTACTGGCTGACACAGCTACAAGCCCATATTGTGGCCGACTCCCCCAAAGAGAAGATCCTGGCATTGTTTGAGACATTACTGCAGGGAGTGGGGTACATCGCAGAGTCTGTGAGATTGGGGGCTAGATCAGCAGCTCTAACCAACTCAGCCCGGAGGGCCCTGTGGATTAAGACGTTGCAGGGAGACATCACATCTAAAATTAAATTGTGTGGCATCCCCTTCTCAGGTGATCTCCTGTGTGAACCTGGCTTAGAGTCTGTTTTGGACTGTACGGCGGACAGGAAAAAGTCCTTCCCCCTGAAGCGAAAGTTGCAGGATGTGGGGGCCAGGAGGTTTCATCCACCAAAAAGACAGAGCCTTGGGACAGAGGAGGACTTGGGGAGGGAGGGGCGATTTTTCGTCCTCCTGAACAGCCCCAGAAGCTGCAATGACTCGGTCCCCCCGGTGGGAGGAAGATTGGCAGCCTTCCTCCCACAGTGGGAAGCGGAGGTCTCCAGCCCTTTTTCATCCTGGACATCGTAAGGAGGGGTTACCAACTAGAATTCTCGAGACCCCTGCCAGAAAGATTGTTGATGACGAGCCTGCCCAAGTGTCCTCTGAGGGCCTCAGCCTTGCTAGACTTGCTTTGGGACTTAGAGGCACAGAAGGTGGTAGTTGAAAGGAATGATTTTCTTTTCCCCTCAGAGACCCCCGGTCTGTGGAGAGATTCCTGGTTTATCAGCAGAATTCTGGGAACACCCCTTGAACACGGGAATAACGGCTTATGTTCAGAGATGTTCAAAGTTTATTAGACATTAATAAGATTATATAGACTACAGATAATAATAAGGGAGGGGGGAGCGAGTTTCAAAACTGTAACTTGTAACTTTCCATCATGAGCTGACTACATGAAACATGACATATACATTTCTTGGTACAAATTGTTTTGGCTAACTTTCTGGAAAAGAGCCAGACAAAGACATTGTCAGGGTCATGTTGGCTTCTGTTGATACATCCTTGAACACCCAAAAACAGTTTCATTAAACTTTTAATATTTCTGCAAAAAGCTAACTTAATACTTAAAATGGCGTACATAATACAAAATGGAAGTTCTCTAGATCCTTTCAGTAGTGAGAGTCCCCGAAGCAGAAGTGGGAAAGGGGTTCTACTCCTACGTATTTGTGGTTCAAAAACCACCGGGGGGGCCTACAAACTAATCTTGAACTTGAGACCCCTAAACAAGTCCATATGGTACAAAAGATTCCGCATGGACTCAATCTTTACGATCAGAGCCCTCCTCCCACCAGGGGCCTTCATGGCCTCTATTGACTTGAAGGATGCATATCTACACGTGCCCATCGCAGAAGCCTCCCAGTGTTTCCTCAGGTTAGCAGTTCGGGGCATAGCAGGGACGCACCATCTTCAGTTCCGAGCCTTGCCGTTCGGACTCTCCTCCTCTCCTCCTCTCCAAGAATTTTCACCAAGGTGCTGGCCAAGGTCTTGGTTCCCATTCAGCTGAGAGGAATAGCGGTAGTAGCTTACTTGGGACGACCTGCTCCTATTTGCAGGCTCGGAAGTCCAGCTGAGGCGGAACGTTGCGGAGGTGAGGAGACATCTGGAGAACCTGGGTTGGCTATTGAACCTGGACAAATCCTGCCTGGTCCCCTCCCAGAGAATGACCTATTTGGGGTACATTCTAGATTCCTCAGGACAGAAGACCTTGCTAACCTCAGAAAAACTTGCCAAGCTAGATGGAGGAATCAGACTGTTGCTTGGGGAGCCATGGCGTAACTGTGAGGCAGGCCGTGTCAGTGTTGGGACTGTTGACTTCGTCCATGCCAGCAGTTCAGTGGGCAGGATTGCATCTTCGTCCCCTCCAACTTTTTATTCTAAGGGTCTGGGACAGACAGGTACGGTCCTTAGATACCCGGATTCTCGTCCCCCCCCCCCCCCCCCCCAGTGTAAAAAGATCCCTGTGGTGGTGGAGGAAGATGGACAATGTGACTCAGGGACTGTTATGGAGTTTTCCAGTGGTCTGGGAGGTCACGACGGATGCCAGCGCCCAAGGTTCGGGGGCCCACCTAAGGGAGTCTGTGATTCAGGGAGAGTGGTCCCCAGGAGAAAAAAGGGAATCCTCAAATTGGAGGGAGTTGAAAGTGATATTGGAAGCTCTCTGCTCTTTCCAGAGCAGGATCGGGGGCCAGCATGTCTGCGTCCTGACGGACAACGCGACAGCTGTAGCCTAAATAAACAGGCAGGGTGGAACAAGGAGCAGATCGCTCTGGTCCCTGGCGGCAGTGGTTTTGTCTTGGGCGAAGAGAAACCTTGCCTCCTTGTCTGCTGTCAATTGAACCAGATAGCCGACTATCTGAGCAGAAGACAGCTCAGAGAGTCGGAATGGGCCCTAAATGAAGAGGTGTGCCATTGTAAAGAGGTGGGGATCCCCAGACATAGACCTCTTCGCGTCAGGGAGAAACAACAAGGTCCCGAGCTTCTTTTCCTTAAGCCGGTGGGATGGAGCACGGGCAGTAGACGCGTTGGGGCAAAGGTGGGATTACCCACTGTGCTACGCCTTCCCCCCGGTTGCCCTGCTGTCAGTGGTATTGAGGAAGTTCAGGGCGGAGAATACTTAACTCATTCTGATCAGTCCGTATTGGCCCTGGAGGGCGTGGTTCGCAACACTGAGGGCCTTAGCCACTCGGCCGCCCTGGCTGTTGCCTCCGTGGAGAGATTTACTGGCGCAGGGCCCGGTCCTGTGTCCCAGGGTGGAGAGGTTGAAACTAACAGCCTGGTTTTTGAGCAACAACTTCTGTTAGCGAAGGGACTCAGCCAGACTGGTGGCTACGCTCCTGGCTAGCAGAAAAGCAGAAACCCAAGCCATTTACGGGAAGGTGTGGGGTTGCTTTAGGAAATGGTTCTTCAGGGCCTCAGTAGATACCCAAAGCCTGGTGTCAGTCCTGGAATTTCTGCACACTGGGGTCGATAGGGGGCATTCGATCAGCACACTCAAGAGCCAGATTTCAGCTCTGTGTGTTTCTGGAAGCCCCTTTAGCCAAAGAAGCACTGGTAATCAGGTTCTTTAGAGCCCTGACAAGACAGAGACCTCCTGAGAGTGGGCCATTTCCAATGTAGGATCTGACTAAGGTACTTGGGGTATTGATGGAGCCCCCGTTTGAGCCTTTGGGGTCCTGCTCGCTAAGGGATCTCACATTGAAAACGGTCTTTTTGGTGGCAGTTACCACAGCAAGGAGGGTGTGCGAACTGGAATCCCTCTCAGTCAGGACTCCCTACTTGCAAATTTTTCCAGACAGGGTGGTGTTTAGAACTGACCCATCCTTCATTCCGAAGGTGGCCCAAAAGTTTCAGAGGGAACAAGATACACTGTTGTCGTCATTTTTTCCTGACCTGGTAGGGGAAAATCATGTAAAATTTCATTTGTTAGACGTTAGAAGGTGCGTGCTACTTTACCTTGAAAGAACTAAAGGATTTAGAAGCACAGAATCATTTTTTGTTTCCTTTGCAGGGGCGAGAAAAGAGAAAAGAGCTTCTAGGAGAACAGTTGCTAGATGGTTAAGACTGGCAGTTGAGCAAGCGTACCAAGAAGAAGGGTTAGAGGTCCCGGAGGGAATCAGGGCACATTCCACCCGGGCCATAGCAACTACTCAAGCCGAGCTGGCAGGAGCTTCCCCAGGACAAATTTGTAGGGCAGCAACCTGGTTCAGTTTCGGAACGTTTGTAAAGCATCACAGACTCGACCTGGTCTCGGTGCAAGAGCAGGCCTTTGGACGTAAGGTAGTGCAAGCAGTCAGCCTGCCCGAGGGTTAAGTTCTCGCTTATCCTCTCAAGGTGCTGTCCTGAAAGACGAAAGGGGAAAAATTAAGTTACACTTACGGTAACGCCTTTTCCAGTAGTCTTTCAGGACAGCACCAATTGCCCACCTTTTGTGTTACTGTATATTCTAGGAGATGTCTTATTTTGGTCATGTCTCCCCAGGTGACTGGAGGTATGGATTGAGAACTGAGGTCGGAGGGGAGCATAGTCTTTTTATTTAGGGTGGAGGTGTTTCCTCAGGTGGGGAGGAGCCGAGGTCTCTCAAGGTGCTGTTTCCACACTGCTGGAAAAGGCGTTACCGTAAGTGTAACTTAATTTTTTTTATAACCTAGCCCTGCTTTAAACTTTCCCACAACTTTATCCATGAACTGTCTGATGTGTTCCTTGGCCTTCATGATGCAATTCACTAATGTTCTCTAACAAACCTCTGAGGGCTTCACAGGACAGCTGTATTTATACTGAGATTAAATTTACACACAGGTGGACTTTTACTAATTAGGCAACTCCTTAAGGCAGTTGGTTCCACTAGATTTTAGTTAGGGGTATCAGAATAAAGGGGGCTTAATACAAATGCACACCACACTTTTCAGATATTTATTTGTTCAAAATTTTTAAAAACTTTTTTCAGTTTCCTTCTACTTCATGGATATGTGCCACTTTGTTTTGGTCTATCACATAAAATTCCAATAAAATACCGTATTTTTCGCTCCATAAGACGCACCTGACCATAAGACGTGTCTAGGTTTTAGAGGAGAAAAACAAGAAAAAAAATATTCTGAACCAATGGACTGCAGACATAGTACAGGAGATGACCAGAGACTGCGGACATAGTACAGGAGATAAAATAATCAAACATGTGAAGGCCTCCTCCTCATTAGGTGACTGGAATCAAACAGAAAAAATGCGCACTCACCGACCGCGCATTTTAAATGCGCATGTGTGTAATTTTATCCAGATGACCAGCCAGGCATGCAGATCCAGAGAACACATACAGTTGCAAGAAAAAGTATGTGAACCCCTTGGGATTACGTGGAGTTTTGCATGAATTGGGCATAAAATGTGCTCTGAACGTCATCTAAGTCACAACAATAGAAGAACACAGTCTGCTGAACATAATGCTACACAAACATTAGATGTTGCCATGGTTTAATTGCACATAACATGTAAACATTCACAGTGCAGGGAGGAAAAAGTATGTGAACCTTTGGACTTAATAACTGGTTGACCCTCCTTTGGCAGCAATAACCTCAACCAAACGTTTCCTGTAGTTTCAGATCAGACCTGCACAATGATCTGGAGTAATTTTGGACCACTCCTCTTCACAAAACTGTTTCAGTGTAGCAATATTCTTGGGATGTCTGGTGTGAATTGCTCTCTTAAATTCATGCCACAGCATTTCAATCGGGTTGAGGTCAGGACTCTGACTGGGCCACTCCAGAAGGCGTATTTTGTGCTGTTGCAGCCATTGTTTTGTTGAATTACTTGTATGCTTTGGGTCATTGTCCTGTTGCATCACCCATCCTCTGCGGAGCTTCAGTTGGCGGACAGATAGTCGTACGTTTTCCTGCATAATGTCTTGATAAACTCTGGAATTCATTTTCCCATCAATGACAACAATCTGTCCAGGCCCTGAGGCAGCAAAGCAGCCCCAAACCATGATGCTCCCTCTGCCATGTTTTACAGTGGGGATGAGGTTTTGATGTTGGTGTGCTGTGCCTTTTTTTCTCCACATATAGTGTTGTGTGTTCTTCCTAAACAACTCAATCTTGGTTCCATCTGTCCACAGTATATTTTGCCAGTAGTGCTGTGGAACATCCAGGTGCTCTTTTGAAAACTTCAAACGTGCTGCAATATTCTTTTTGGACAGCAATGGCTTCCTCCGTGGTGTCCTCCCATGTACTCCATTCTTGTTTAATGTTTTCCTTATTGTAGATGTGTCAACAAAAATGTTAGCATTTGCCAGAGATTTCTGTAGGTCTTTAGCTGACACTCTGGGATTCTTCTTTACCTCATGCAGCATTCTGCGCTGTGCTCTTGCAGTCATTTTTACAGGATGACTACGCCTAGGGAGAGAAGCAACAGTGCTAAACTTTCTCTATTTGTAGACAGTCTGTCTTACCGTGGACACATGAACATCAAGGCTTTTGGAGATACTTTTGTAACCCTTTCCAGCTTCATGCAAGTCAACAATTCTTGATCGAAGGTCTTCTGAGAGCTCTTTTCTGCGAGGCATGGTTCACATCAGACAGTGCTTCTTGAAACCAGTAAACCCACGACAGGTGTGTGCTTTTTAAGGGCAGGACAGCTGTCAGCAACACATCCAATATCATCACACTGATTGGAGTCACGGTTGGCTCACTCCTGGCTCCAATTAGCTCTGGGAGAAGTCATTAAGCTAGGGTCTCACATACTTTTTCCTCCCTGCACTGTGAATGTTTACATGTTATGTGCAATTAAACCATGGCAACATCTAATGTTTTTGTAGTATTATGTTCAGCAGACTGTGTTCTTCTATTGTTGTGACTTAGATGACATTCAGAGCACATTTTATGCCCAATTCATGCAAAACTACACGTAATCCCAAGGGGTTCACATACTTTTTCTTGCAACTGTAGATCATCCCTCTTAAACACTGACATCAGCCTTGGGTGCAGTAATATACCTCCAGGTCCAGAGAGCCCTCTTGCCCCAAATGATAGGTAGACAGGGGTTCCCCTCCTGGTTCCAGGTACCCCAGAAATGGTAGATGTAGATCTGAAACCCTCCAGCAAGAGGGTCAAAGAAAAAAGGGAACGCCAATAGTGTAGTAGGTTCAAAACTTTATTGGATCAACAGTAGTTAAGCCAGGGTCACATGTGCATACAAATACCATCGGCCATCAAGCGGACTGGTAAGTGTGAAAGATAAGTAAAACATGTACTAACCCGGCAGAGGTAAGAATCGGAGACCAACGGACCTCCTCGTGGTCTCAGTGGTCAGGAAGTCACACTTGCTACTGGCTCTTCCTGAGGCCTTTCGTGCTACGGCACTTCATCAGAGGGTGGACGCCACTTTTTTCAGTTTCCTTCTACTTCATGGATATGTGCAACTTTGTTTTGGTCTATCACATAAAATTCCAATAAAATACCGTATTTTTCGCTCCATAAGACGCACCTGACCATAAGACGCGTCTAGGTTTTAGAGGAGAAAAACGAAAAAAATATTCTGAACCAATGGACTGCAGACATAGTACAGGAGATGACCAGAGACTGCGGACACGGTACAGGGGATGACCAGAGACTGCGGACACGGTACAGGGGATGACCAGAGACTGCGGACACGGTACAGGGGATGACCAGAGACTGCGGACACGGTACAGGGGATGACCAGAGACTGCGGACACGGTACAGGGGATGACCAGAGACTGCAGACACGGTACAGGGGATGACCAGAGACTGCAGACCTTTAGGGAGGGAGGGGGAGCGGGTACCTGAATTTGACAGGTACCCGCTTCCACGTCCGCGGAGTTCTCCTTCCTATATTGTGGGCACCCGACTTTGACAGCCGGGTGTCCACTGTGCATGCGTGAGAAGCGCTGCTCTTTGTGAATGGCCTGGCGTCTTTTGGGACCTGTCATGTGCTTCTCGCACATGCGCAGTGGGCACCCGGTTGTCACAGATGCCGGGGCGGGAAGAAGCCGGCGCGGGAAGACTACAGCGCTGGACCGAGGAACAGGTGAGTTCCTGCCGCAGAGAACAGCTGAGCGGCCGGCTGGGTATTCTGACATGGTGGCGGCGGAAATACCGGACCGGCCACTTTATATTAGCTCCATAAGACGGACTGACATTTTCCCCCTTTTTGAGGGGGAATAAGTGCGTCTTATGGAGCGAAAAATACAGTACTTTTATGTTTTTGGTTGTAAAATGACAAAATGTGGACAATTTCAAGGGGTATGAATACTTTTTCAAGGCACTCTGTTAGTAACTGTAAACTGCTAAATACCTTTTTACATCAGCAGTATATAGCAGTCTTTTGGCTTGTATCAGTGTCCAGCTGAGCACTGGTTAATCTTGTAGGAGGAGTTTTCATTCTCCTTTGACTGTCTTATGGGGCTGCATGACGCCTGACCATCTGTCTCGACATCTGGTCTGTTTGGCCCTGTGTTGATCACATCCCCTCTCCCACCCCCCCCCCCCACCCCCAAAAATAAAATAAACCTCTCTAGCAATATACACCAAACAGAGCAGGTGCAGGCATGCCACTGCTGCTCTGTACTGTGGCAGGTGGATTGGGGACAGTAAAAGAAGGTGAGGATCAGAGAAGACAGGCTTAATCAGCCTTTTTACACAGTGCGTAGGATTAACCCTTAGGTTTCACAGTGAGTATAACAAGCATTGTTTACTGCATGCACAGAGACTGATTTTACTGTTGTGGGTTTAGTAACACTTTAGGGGCACGGTATCTTCAGTCCCACTGCTGACTAATTTTTTTGCTTCTGGAGTCAGTACAACTGGGCCTGTGTAGCCTGAGTCTCAAGACAACCCACCAAGAAGTAATGAGAAACCTCCTAAGCCCTCAGAGTCCATCAACCTGAAGGAGCTGTCTCCACTTTTCCAAGCGTGGACAGTTGCTAACCCCTGTGTAGACTAGTTTTATATTTAAGGCATTTAGGTGCACAAAGTACCTTTTTTTTTTTTTTTTTTTTTTTTTTTTTTTTTTTTTTTTTTTTGTTGAACCCCTTGCTCTAGCTCCAGTATGAACTTTCCCTCCTGCAGCTGTGTCCCATTTTTTAGAACACCCTCTTTCTAAGTGATTAATTTCCCTTGGGGGCCTGTAAAGTAGTCAGTGGCATCTGGTACCCCTCACTGTTATCCCTCTCCTTCCCCAGTGGGATTCCCAGATCTGCTAGGTCATCTGGCTTTGACTAAGGCACCCTAACAGGAACATAAACCCTCAGTGTCACTTCAGCACATTTGATAGTTCTTAATGCGTTGACACCCATGTCTGGCCTATTGTCTTTTCCTGGCACTCCCATTTTTATACACTTAGGTCCATATGTATTTAGACACAGGCACAATTTTCATACTTTTGGCTCTTTATGCCACCAGAATAAATTAAAACAAAACAATCCAAATTACTGTGCAGAAGTGCAGACTTTCAGCTTTAACTCAAGTGGTTGAACATAAATATCAAATAAAATATTTAAGAACTGCAACCATTTTTATACAGTCCCTCCATTTTCAGGGGCTCAAATGTAATTGGACAAACTAATAGAATCATAAATAAAATGTTAATTTTTAATATTCTATTGAGAATCATTTACTGGCAATGACTGCCTGAAATCTGGAACCCATGGACATTACCAAAGACTGGGTTTCCTCCTTTCTGATGCTTTGCCAGGCTCTAACTGCAGCTGTCTTCCGTTGTTCTTTGTGGGTCTTTCTGCCTTTACTTTTGCCTTCAGCAAGTAAAATGCATGCTCAGTTGGGTTAAGATCAGGCGATTGACTCGGTCATTGCAGAATATTCCACTTCTTTTCTTTCAAAAGCTCCTGGGTTGCTTTTGCACTGTGTTTTGGATCATTGTCCATCTGTACTGTGAAGCGCCGTCCAATCAACTTTGCTGCATTTGGCTGAATCTGAGCTGACTGTATATCTCTAAATACTGCAGAATTCATCCGGCTGCTTCTGTCTTCTATCACATCATTAAACACAAAATGACCCAGTGCCACTGGAAGCCATGCATGCCCATGCCATCACACTGCCTCCACCATGGTTTACAGATGACGTTGTGTGCTTTGGATCATGAGCTGCTCATTACTTCATTCCTCCCTTGTAGGAGTCTCTGCTATTTGGGGGCTTTTCTCTTAGAGGTACTTTTTTCTCCCACCTCCTCTCAAACCACCCAGCTCTTTTCCTGTTGTTGTAGTCTAGTTCCTGTACAGCTGTCTCTGAGAACCAGGTAGTTTCTGGCCAGTTCACTGGATGCTATTATGAACATTTCCACCCATCTCCAGGGGGCTCCTTTCATTGGAGAATTATCTCCAGGGCTGAATTCTGGTCTCCTAGAACAGGTGGTCCCACCCCTCTGTGTTTATGATCATGTTGATATTGCTTGCTATAGACTGGAGATGCTGGGTGTTTTTTTTTTTTTTGTTTTTTTTTGTTTTTTTTTTTTTTTTTTTTTTCCCAGTTTTTTAAATCCTACTATAGGAGGCCATATAACCTGATAGTAGTATTTCACTTCTTGTGTCCTTCAATTAATTATAAAAGAACAATTTTACAGTAAGTACAAACATCCTATTTTTCTGGACATCTGACTATACAGGCTTCCAAAAGGATATGTAACAGTCAAATAAAAGTATATTTCCAAACTCATCAACAGGATGTCTGAAATTTTTCTCTTTTTTTCAAAAAAAAACTATTTAGTAAAGCCACGTTGAAAACCTTTATCAAAGTAGAACTTTCATTGCTCACCATTACTCATTATAACTTTATGAAGAACTAACAATAGGTTGAAACTATCTAAACTAAAAGTGCACTTTTTTTTCTTATGTTCCAGGAAACTGCGGTGACATTAACTTGGTCAGGTTGGGTTCAGAGAAATCCATTTCCTCAGATGTTGTGAAATTTAGTCTGGACTGCCAAGTGAACTACAGAATCAGTGAGTGCCATGGTGGTGCGATTGCAGGAAAACTGGCTTTTAAAGTGGTTGTAAATCTGAAAAACAGTCTTATCAATTAATTGATTAAAGTTCCCCAGTACTAATCATTTGAGTTTAGTTTGCCATGTTGAAGCATCCCCTGTCAACTGCATTCCACTTTGTTCTTCTGAATAGACTAAATCCAATACAAGGAAATATATGCGGATGGTTGTCCACTTCTCTTTTGAGTGACAGGCTGAGCAGAGGTGATGCGTATATGAACCTCCCAGGACTGATGTGTGAAAGGGTGTGTGTCCCTGCTGCTCTGTGTAGCTCCTGAGGAAGTGCATATCTATTTTTGAAGGGCATGTATAGCTGGGTTGGGGATCATTGCATTGGTTTTTTGACCCACCCAAAGACTGGTGGTTTTACAAGGGGTAAAACAAACTGAGGACTTACAGTGGGGCAAAAAAGTATTTAGTCAGCCACCAATTGTGCAAGTTCTCCCACTTAAAAAGATGAGAGAGGCCTGTAATTGGCATCATAGGTAGACCTCAACTATGAGAGACAAAATGAGAAAAAAAATCCAGACAATCACATTGGCTGATTTGGAAAGAATTTATTTGCAAATTATGGTGGAAAATAAGTATTTGGTCACCTACAAACAAGCAAGATTTCTGTCTCTCACAGACCTGTACCTTCTTCTTTAAGAGGCTCCTCTGTCCTGCACTCATTACCTGTATCAATGGCACCTGTTTGAACTTGTTATCAGTATAAAAGACACCTGTCCACAACCTCAAACAGTCACACTCCAAACTCCACTATGGTGAAGACCAAAGAGTTGTCAAAGGACACCAGAAACCAAATTGTAGACCTGCACCAGGCTGGGAAGACTGAATCTGCAATAGGCAAGCAGCTTGGTGTGAACAAATCAGCTGTGGGAGCAATAATTAGAAAATGGAAGACATACAAGACCACTGATAATCTCCCTCGAACTGGGGCTCCACGCAAGATCTCACCCCGTGGGGTCAAAATGATCACAAGAACGGTGAGCAAAAATCCCAGGACCACATGGGGGACCTAGTGAATGACCTGAAGAGAGCTGGGACCAACGTAACAAAGGCTACCATCAGTAACACACTACGCCACCAGGGACTCAGATCCTGCAGTGCCAGACGTGTCCCCCTGCTTAAGCCAGTACATGTCCGGGCCCGTCTGAAGTTTGCTAGAGAGCATTTGGATGATCCAGAAGAGGATTGGGAGAATGTCATATGGTCAGATGAAACCAAAATAGAGCTGTTTGGATGCAACTCAGCATTCTCTCTCCTTTAAACACGACGAGTTGTGTTTCTACCAAAGAACACCATACCTACTGTGAAGCATGGGGGTGGCAACATCATGCTTTGGGGCTGTTTCTCCGCAAAGGGACCAGGACGACTGATCCATGTACAGGACAGAATGAATGGGGCCATGTATCGTGAGATTTTGAGTGCAAATCTCCTTCCATCAGCAAGGGCATTGAAGATGAAACGTGGCTGGGTCTTCCAACATGACAATGATCCCAAACTTACTGTCCGGGCAACGAAGGAATGGCTTCGTAAGAAGCATTTCAAGGTCCTGGAGTGGCCTAGCCAGTCTCCAGATCTCAACCCCATAGAAAACCTTTGGAGGGAGTTGAAAGTCCATGTTGCCCAGTGACAGGCCGAAAACATCACTGCTCTAGAGGAGATCTACATGGAGGAATGGGCCAACATACCAGCAACAGTGTGTGCCAACCTTGTGAAGACTTACAGGAAACGTTTGACCTCTGTCATTGCCAACAAAGGATATATACCAAAGTATTGAGATGAACTTTTGATATTGACCAAATACTTATTTTCCACCACAATTTGCAAATAAATTCTTTCCAAATCAGCCAATGTGATTGTCTGGATTTTTTTTCTCATTTTGTCTCTCATAGTTGAGGTCTACCTATGATGCCAATTACAGGCCTCTCTCATCTTTTTAAGCGGGAGAACTTGCACAATTGGTGGCTGACCAAATACTTTTTTGCCCCACTGTATTTTTAAAATGTGCACACAATTAGATTGGTTTCTAATACTTTATCTATTGGTGCAAGGAAGTGTTGTTTATTGGACTTGCAACCTCTTTAAGACCACGCTGTTCCTTTCAAAGCACTTCTTTCTGCTTTACAAATGTATATTACAAATGTGTATTTTGCAACATGGGACAATAAATGAAAGCAGAGCACAATTGGAACGAATCAAGAAAACAAGGGACAAAAAATGCTGGCAGGAGGCAAACCCAGTCACATGACCTGTCAGTTATGTGATTGGCCTGTCTGACAACCATGGAGTTTTCTACAGCATTAAGCAGAGTGAACTTCATGGGACATCAGGTGTTCTACACTGTGGTCTGTTTTAAGCACGAGTAAAACATGAAATAAAGGCAACCATGTGTGGAGTAATACTGAGGGAGCTATCAGAGGGCAGATATCAATATATTTTCATAGTTGGTAATTTTTAATAACATTGATGCATCCAGTTCAGCCTGTGTGTGTGTTTGCGTACTTTTATATCTTTACCATTTTCAATATCTCCGTACATTGTATACTTACACCACCAACTGTGGAAGGAAGTTCTGCAACCTTACCGTTTTAACAGTAAAAAAACTTTGTTTTAACCACTTCTCATCAAACCTCAATTTGTGGCTGAGTGGCTTCTTTAGGGACTTTAGTTTTCTTCAAATGATATACCGTATTTTCCGGTGTATAAGACGACTGGGCGTATAAGATGACCCCCTACTTTTCCTGTTGAAATATAGGGTTTGGGCTATACTCACCGTATAAGACTACCCCTCTTCCAATGCACACCAAATAAAAATTAAAAAACATCAGATTTGATTTCAATATGGTATGGTATTTCAGTATGGTATTCCAATGATGGGGTGCTATTCCTCCCACTGACACCAATGATGGGGCACTATTCCTCCCACTGACACCAATGATGGGGCACTATTCCTCCCACTGACACCAATGATGGGACACTATTCCTCCCACTGACACCAATGATGGGACACTATTCCTCCCACTGATACCAATGATGGGACACTATTCCTCCCACTGACACCAATGATGGTACCCCATCATTGGTGTCAGTGGGGGGTGGAATAGTGCCTCATCGTTGGTGGCAGTGGGGGGGAGGAATAGTGCCAATAGTGTTCCAGCATGGTGCTGCTGCACACTTACCGGCCGCTCCCTCACTCGATTTTCGCGGGGCCGCTCGGCTTCGCCTCCTCGCCGGTGATTGGCCACCTGTGTGCCTTTCCTGAGCTACAGTTCTGGTGCCCAATCACCGGTGAGGAGGCGGAGCCGAGCGTGCATCGAGCGGCCGAACTGAATGAAGGAGCAGCCGCGCTTCCTGGACTGGATCGTCGTGGGACTGGGACCGGAGCCAGGTAAGAAACAGCAGCCCCCTGCCCGCCCCTGTACTTAGTCCCCCCTTCCGTTGGAGGGGGGGGGCAGCACCGCACCACCCCCCGAAAAAGTGCCGCCCTGACACCGGCTCGCCGTATACCGGCGTATAAGACCCCCGACTTTTCAGAAGATTTTCATGGGTTAAAAAGTCGTCTTATACGCCGGAAAATACGGTAGTCGCCTTTTAAAGATTTGTATAATGTGATCAAAACACCTGTTGAGCATATATACTCCAGGGAGAATAAATTTATTTTTTGTAGTCGTTCCTAATAACTGGGGTCCTCTAGCTCCATTACTAACTTCTTTTGCCAGTCTCTGGACTTCCTCCAGTTTAAAGGCATCTTTCCTATGGATTGGTGACCCAAACTGGACCGCATTCTCAGGATGTGGCTGAACCAGGGTTTTATGAAGTGGTAGATACATTTATCTGTTGCGTAAATACCCTTTTTAATGCATTCCAGTAGTCTCCTAGCCTTGCTTGGCATTGCATGATATTGCTGAGTCTGTGA
This sequence comes from Staurois parvus, assembly GCF_062004578.1. Taxonomy (NCBI): domain Eukaryota; kingdom Metazoa; phylum Chordata; class Amphibia; order Anura; family Ranidae; genus Staurois; species Staurois parvus. The sequence goes on along the minus strand of NW_028317950.1, from coordinate 17,157,068 downwards.
TCTACAGAGATTTTGGTTCATCGGTTTTCCTCCTTTCGAGTAACTTGCATGTTAGCTACCAAGTGCATTACTTTAGATTTTTAAGTTTCAATATTAAACCTCATCTGCCAATTAGCTGCTTGCCCCTCTATTTTAATTAGGTATTCTAGTAAATTTGCCATAGCCTGTTGTGAAGTTGTTGCCCTGCTTAGCTTTATATCATCAGCAAGCACTGAGATTGAATTTTGTTCCAGCCGTCTATATAATTTATGAACAAGTTAAGCAGAATTGGTCCCAGGACAGAGCCCAGGTGCATGTAAGTCCACTGTGTGCAGAGTATGTAGCTATAGGTGAAGTGATGACACAAATCTGGAAAACAGGGTTATTTTGAGATGCAACAATACACATCTACCTCACTTTCTTATCCCTTAACTTTCTCATTAGATTTTACTGGTCTGTTCCCCCTCTGATATCTTTCTTTCAAAACTCTATTAAAAATCTTTCTAGTTTCTTGTTCCATGAAATCCTATAACTCTTCTCTTTTTATAATCCTCTCCTGCTGTGTAACAGTCTCTCTATTTCCTTTTTACGCAATTGTTCTTCCGTTATTCTAATTTTCTTACTCCTTTTTTTTTTTTTCCCCAATCAAAATCAAGATTCCCCTAATGTAGGCCTTATGTGCTTCCCATACTGTAGCCACAAACGCCCTCATTCTCAATAAACCTAAAATATTTTTCTATTTCCTCTTTTAACCTTTTTTCTGTTTTATGGTCTTGTAAAAGCATGCAATTTAATTGCCATATATTAATTTTATTCTACTCTCTTCCCAGCCATCAGCTCAGCTTCATTGTGACATGAGCATGATTTGATATAGATATTAATTCTATTTTCACTTTCACCAAAGACTCCAGTAGTCTATGTTCAATCACTATGTAATCCAGTCGTGCATACATCCTGTGTGACAAGTAGACGGTATAATCTTTCTCTTGGATGTTTGACTCTCCATGCAGCTTTTTAAAATACTTTAGACTCCTGCTGCTCTCTCTCTCTGGGCACGAGATGTTACATCCATCTCTTGGATCCATACAAAAATTTAAATCTCCTGCCACAATCAGACTTCCCATCTTAAAATCTGTACATTTTCCTTAATATCCCTTCCAGGTATACAATTGGATTGTTATTAGGACTATAAATCTTTGCTCAAGTACACTCTAAACCAGCCTTTCTCAACCATGGTGTCTTGAGGTTCCTTCAGCGGTGCCCTGGCAAAATGTGTAAAGATTGCCCAAAACATGTATACAAGCCAGTGGATGGAACAATCCTGCTTTTTAGTTACACAAAGTCACAGGTTTTCGTTGTGCACCATTACGACCTTCTAGCCATCGGCGACCTGGCAACTGATGACATCAGTTGATAAGGAGGATGTCATCTGACTGCACAGTATCCTAGTTTGACCCTCCCCTGCCCCGCTCCGTCAATGCTAGGGTCACATTAGCTCAGTGATGGAAAGAAACTGCAGGAGAAGAGAAAACCTGGAATACTTGTCAGTATCAGTGTGCAAACGTGTATTTATTTGGAAGAATAAATCATCTGTTGATGTTGCTGCATTATATAAAACTATTAGAACAGTTTTTGCATGTTAGAATGGGGTGCCTCGGGACTGTCCATAATTTTAACCACCTTCTGCTGACAGCTCGAGAGGAGAGCCGGTAATCTGCTTTCCGCTGAGGGGACATGTACACTGATCATCAGGGTACTGATGATCAGTGTGGCCCCAGAAGTGCCACCTGTCAGTGTCAGTCAGTGCCACGTGCCAGTGCCACATATCAGTGCACATCAATGCCACATATCGGTGCCCATCTGAACTGCCTTTCAATGTCACCCATCAGTGCCACCTATCAATGCCAGTCAGTGCCGCCAGTCAGTGCCGCCTATCAGTGTCATGTATCAGTGATGCCTGTCAATGTCCATCAGTGCAACCTACCAGTGCCTCCTCATCAGTGCCACCTATCAGTGTCCACCAGTGCAGACTATCAGTGCCCAGCACTGCAGCCTCAGTAGCGCACATCAGTGAAGGAGAAAAATCGCTTATTTACAAAATTGTATAACAAAAACTAAGAAAAAACATTTTTTTTTTTGTTTTCAAACTTTTCAGTGGCTTTTGGTTTGTTTTAAGAAAAAATAAAAATCCCAGAGGTGATTAAATACCACCAAAAGAAAGCCCTATCTGTCTCAAAAAAATTACAAAAATTTCATATGGGTACAGTGTTGCATGACCCCACAATTGTCATTCAAAGTGCGAGAGCTCTGAAAGCTGGAAATTGGCCTGGGCAGGGAGGGGGTATAAGTGCCCTGTAGGCTAGTGGTTAAAGGGTGCCTTGACTGAAATAAGGTTGAGAAACACTGCTCTAAACCCAGTGATTTTCCTCTCAAACACAAAAACCAACCCTCCGGATCCACCAGGCGATCCTCCTCCGTAAATCTTATATTTCTCCCAAAACCCAATTGCTCCACCTTTTTGTCTCTTAAAATCTTATACCTTTTTGTTGGGGTGTTCAGACCTTTTACATTATATGTCATAAAAATTGATCGTATTCATTCTTCCTTCTATATCTGTTCTGTATATTCCTTTCTATAGGGATGTATGTGTGTGTATATGTGTGTGTGTGTGTGTGTGTGTGTGTGTGTATATGTATGTATGTATGTATGTATATGTGTGTGTGTATATATATATATATTTATATAAAACCAGAAGACCTTCCACATATACCCGCCCCCCAAATCCCTTCCTTTAAAACCCACTGGCCTACTTTTGGCCTTAGAATCGGTTGTGATTTATTATCATATTCGATTCCTATCCCTGGGTAAAGCTCCAAAGACACACGTCCAGACAGACCCCAGTGTCTCATCTTAGGTCTGAGATTCAGCAGCGTGTTTGGCCTCCTGACACCCCACTGTAATTCTCTCTTAAAAAAAAAAAAAAAAAAAAAAAAAAAGCTCCTCCCCTCCCATTCTTCTCTTCTTATTACCTCACCCTTCTTCTTATCGAGGTGGATGAGGGGAGGGGGGAGCAAGCAGAGTGGGAGGAAAAGAAAAGGGAAACACAGGGCCGAAAGTTCAACACCACGGCTGTCCCTCTCCACTTATCTTCTCCCTCTCCCCAGAGCCACTTCCCTCCCCTCGTTTTTCTATTACTCTCTCTTTTTAGAAACTTACTGCTATTTTTCTTGTCCAAGTACTACTTTCTCCTTATAATATATAAAAGTGCCGCGCTCCCATACAAATAAACTTTGAAATACCTTATATTAATAAAAATTATGATGTATATCGCATATACCTCTCTATATTAAACAAATATTTTTCTGTGCTAATTACCCTTTGTGAAAACAGAAATCAATATCAATATACCCAAGTCCATATTTAAATATATATAAGTGTACACAGAGTCCTCTTCCGATTAAATTCAACGTAAGATGTGCACTCCCAAAAGTTTTATTTCATGTAGTATAAGGAGGAGAAGAGAATAAGGCACCATGGTTTGTTTTTCTCCTGTTTTTCTCCTATGATACCCATCTGAGATAGATTTCCTTTATACAGCATACTTATTGATTGGAGAGACCCCAGGTGGAATAATATAGAATTACAACGGTCCATTTTATATCTGGAGGAACCTTACACAGGAGGAATATGGTTACATCAGTCCTACGAGGACAACAAGCGGTTTTTGCCTATCATCTTAGGCAAAACACAAGGTGAGCGCATACTAAGATCACACTGCACGTGGATTTTGGGAGTGGCACTTCTTATGTTGAATTTAATCGGAAGAGGACTCTGTACACTTACATTTATATTTAAATATGGACTTGGGTATATTGATATTGATTTCTGTTTTCACAAAGGGTAATTAGCACAGAAATATATTTGTTTAATATAGAGTGGTATATGTGATATACATCATAATTTTTATTACAATAAAGTATTTCAAAGTTTATTTGTATGGGAGAGTGGCACTTTTATATATTATTTTGAGTCACGTAGCACTATTTTATGAGTTAGTGTGAGTGTCAGCGAACCACAGGTGGGTTTATTTATTCATTTACCAAATTGATTAACATAATCACGATTTACCATAGTAGCTCACAAGTATTCACATTTTTTGATTTCAACTACTTTCTCCTTCACCTCCTCAGACCATCCTTTGATGTCCAGTGTCTGTAATTCTAGTCTTTCACAAAAGTCTCTCATGTCTTCTGGGAATCTCCGTATTGCCTATTTACCGTCCTTTCACCCTATCAAACATGCAGGAAATTCCCAGTTGTAACGGATATGTTTTTCTTTCATTTGATCCAACAATTGTTTCAGGAGTCGTCTTCTTGCAAGTGTCTCTGGTGCAATATCTGCAACTTTATTTATCATATTTTATCTCTATCCTGCGCAACTTTTTACGGATAATTTCTTTATCCTCGTAATGATGAAAATCCACTATCATGTCTCTTGCAGTGTCTGCTGTTACCGTTTGGGACCTCCTTATCCTATGTACTCTATTTTTAGTTGATCAATCTCTGCTTTCCCTATTATTGGATTAAACGGTTTCCTCATCTTCTCCCGTAAATCTTCTCCTTGAGTTCCCTCTGGCAAACCCCGGATCCTTAGATTATTTCTTCTGTCACGATTTTCATTATCTTCCAATTTATATGAGAGCAATCTCTACTTTTCTCATTTCAGGTCCATAAATATTGGGACATCGACACAATTCTAACATTTTTGGCTCTATACACCACCACAATGGATTTGAAATGAAACTAACAAGATGTGCTTTAACTGCAGACTGTCAGCCTTAATTTGAGGGTATTTACATCCAAATCAGGTGAACGGTGTAGGAATTACAACAGTTTGCATATGTGCCTCCCACTTGTTAAGGGACCAAAAGTAATGGGACAATTGGCTTCTCAGCTGTTCCATGGCCAGGTGTTTGTTATTCCCTCATTATCACAATTACAATGAGCAGATAAAAGGTCCAGAGTTCATTTCAAGTGTGCTATTTGCATTTGGAATCTGTTGCTATCAACTCTCAAGATGAGATCCAAAGAGCTGTCACTATCAGTGAAGCAAGCCATCATTAGGCTGAAAAAACAAAACAAACCCATCAGAGTGATAGCAAAAACATTAGGCGTGGCCAAAACAACTGTTTGGAACATTCTTAAAAAGAAGGAACGCACCGGTGAGCTCAGCAACACCAAAAGACCCGGAAGACCACGGAAAACTGTGGTGGATGACTGAAGAATTCTTTCCCTGGTTAAGAAAACACCCTTCACAACAGTTGGCCAGATCAAGAACACTCTCCAGGAGGTAGGTGTATGTGTGTCAAAGTCAACAATCAAGAGAAGACTTCACCAGAGTGAATACAGAGGGTTCAACAGAAGATGTAAACCATTGGTGAGCCTCAAAAACAGGAAGGCCAGATTAGAGTTTGCCAAACGACATCTAAAAAAGCCTTCACAGTTCTGGAACAACATCCTATGGACAGATGAGACCAAGATCAACTTGTACCAGAGTGATGGGAAGAGAAGAGTATGGAGAAGGAAAGGAACTGCTCATGATCCTAAGCATACCACCTCATCAGTGAAGCATGGTGGTGGTAGTGTCATGGCGTGGGCATGTATGGCTGCCAATGGAACTGGTTCTCTTGTATTTATTGATGATGTGACTGCTGACAAAAGCAGCAGGATGAATTCTGAAGTGTTTCGAGCAATATTATCTGCTCATATTCAGCCAAATGCTTCAGAACTCATTGGACGCCGCTTCACAGTTCAGATGGACAATGACCCAAAGCATACTGCAAAAGCAACCAAAGAGTTTTTTAAGGGAAAGAAGTGGAATGTTATGCAATGGCCAAGTCAATCACCTGACCTGAATCCGACTGAGCATGCATTTCACTTGCTGAAGACAAAACTGAAGGGAAAATGCCCCAAGAACAAGCAGGAACTGAAGACAGTTGCAGTAGAGGCCTGGCAGAGCATCACCAGAGATGAAACCCAGCGTCTGGTGATGTCTATGCGTTCCAGACTTCAGACTGTAATTGACTGCAAATGATTTGCAACCAAGTATTAAAAAGTGAAAGTTTGATTTATGATTATTATTCTGTCCCATTACTTTTGGTCCCTTAACAAGTGGGAGGCACATATGCAAACTGTTGTAATTCCTACACCGTTCACCTGATTTGGTTGTAAATACCCTCAAATTAAAGCTGACAGTCTGCAGTTAAAGCACGTCTTGTTTGTTTCATTTCAAATCCATTGTGGTGGTGTATAGAGCCAAAAATGTTAGAATTGTGCCGATGTCTCAATATTTATGGACCTGGCTGTATTTGTATTTTCAATTTATTAATAACCTGAACTTGTTTCTCTAATTGTTTTTCTGTTTCTTCTACTCGTGCTAGGGCTTGTCCCATATCGTTATGTAATACCGTCATTTCACTCTATGGAGCTTTCTTATTTTGCAAACATGCAATTTCTGATTTTGTGGGCATTTGCAATCTCACTTCCTGCTCTTCCATGCTTCTTTTTCCTGTTTCAACTTCCGAGACTGTAGCTTCTTTACACTGGATCTTATCTATTACACCAAAAGATAGTCTTGTTCTCCAATACATTTTTCTTCCCCCTTGTCCCTCAGGGCTTTGGTCCTCTGGGCTTTTCTCCTGCGAAGGTATATACTTCTTTATTGTGTTTGTATTTAAACTTGGTTGGGGAGTTTTTGTACTCCCTCCTTTTTACTGCTCTGCTCTTCACCTTTTTTAAATTATACAGTAATTTCTATATCTTCAGGCAATATATTATTTCCCTTTTTCACAATTTGTTATCAGGGATACTGATCCGGCTTTTAATCATATTCTTCCTGAGCCCCTTTCCAGTTCTCTTTCTTGGAGTTACGGTTCTCTATTGTCCTCTCTTCCTTCTCTTCCTTTTTAACTTATTGGGTGCCCTCTTTTCTCTTCTATTGATCTTTTTTTGGAATTTATATACTTTTCATCAGTCCCTTCAACCTCTGAGACCCTTTAATCACTTCCTCATTTCTTCCAATATCGTCAGCAATAACACAGGGGATTTCCCGCCTCCTGCGGAGACTCACCACCTCCTCCACAGCTCTACGACCTCCAAATTAGCCTCTGGTACCGGGTATATGCTGGATGTATGTCTTCCTGAGTCTCAGGAGGATGCCGCTGGTGTTCAGGGGCCACCCTCCACATTGTCCACCATTACCCAGGTCTGCTCCTTGCCCCAGCGCTGGTTCTCCCCCGCGCCGTCTACCAGTTTCTCTGTGATCCGGATTCCCCTCCACCGTCACCTGACCAGTCACGCGGTCACTCCTGGCATCCTTCGTTACTCCGCCAGACCTTTCCCCCTCTCCGACTGCACAGCATCTCACCGGCTTTCCTCAACGCCAGGACCTCTGCTCCACTTGGTACTCTGGGCAGAACACACCAGGCCTCCTCAGACAAGACACACTTCAGACGGATATAGGGTAAGAGTTAATTGTGCCACATTGTATGGCAGGTGGCTAGAGCTCCTAGCACCTGCAGCTTCTGGGTGCCATGTTTACATCCCCCCCCTTTAGATTAACAAAGAATTTTATTAAAAAAATCAAAGATGAAAAAGGCAAAATGGGGTGTTCAACCACTGATATTGCTAATACATTCCAGAAGTCTAATACAGTAGTCTATATGGAGCAAAATTTAAGAACCAGAAAGAAACCGATGAAGAAAGAAAAGGGAAAAGGCAGATATATTTAAACAAAGCTGGTCTACCCAGATTGGATGAAGTCAGATTAACAGGTTTAGAAAGCTTAATCTCACAAAATGAAGTAAATTCTGTATTGAAGAATACAGCTGTAGATAAGAGCCCCGGGCCAGATGGATTTACAGTAAGATACTATAGGAAATTTAGAGAACTAGTTCCCAAAATGTGCACATATATGAATGCGCTATTAAATGATACAGAGATGAGAGAGGAGTCACTAAAGGCATATATTACAGTTATACCTAAAGAGAGGAAAGACAGGTCCCAGTGTACCAGTTAGAGACCTACAGAATCTCCCAGACGTGAGTACACCCCTCACATTTTTGTAAATATTTTATTATATCTTTTCAAGGGACGACACTGAAGAAATAACACTTTGCTACATTGTAAAGTAGTGATTGTACAGCTTGTAGAACAGTGTAAATTTGCTGTTCCCGCAAAATAACTCAACACACCACCATTAATGTCTAAACCACTGGCAACAAAAGTGAGTACACCCTAAGTGAAAATGTCCAAATTGAGCCCAATTAGCCATTTTTTCTCCCCAGTGTCATGTGACTCGTTAGTGTTGCAAGGTCTCAGGTGTGAATGGGGAGAATGTGTGTTAAATTTGGTGTTATCGCTCTCACTCTCTCATACTGGTCACTGGAAGTTCAACATGGCACCTCATGGCAAAAAAGTCTGAGGATCTGAAAAAAAAGAATTGTTCCACATAAAGATGGCCTAGGCTATAAGAAGATCACCACTGCGCTGCAGCTCAGTTTCAGGGTCTTGTCAAAGACCATACAGCGTTTTAACAGGACAAGTTCCACTCAGAACAGGCCTCGCCATGGTCAACCAAAGAAGTTGAGTGCACATGCTCAGCGTCATATACAGAGGTTGTCCTTGGGAGATAGACGTATGAGTGCTGCCAGCATTGCTGCAGAGGTTGAAGAGGTGGGGGGTCAGCCTGTCAGTGCTCAGAACCATACGCCGCACACTGCATTAAATTGGTCTACATGGCTGTCGTTCCAGAAGGAAGCCTCTTCTAAAGATGATGCACAAGAAAGCCCGGAAACCGTTTGCTGTAGACAAGCAGACAAAGGACATGGATTACTGGAACCATGTCCTGTGGTCTGATGAAACCAAGATAAACTTATTTGGTTCAGATGGTGTCAAGCATGTGTGGCGGCAACCAGGTGAAGAGTACAGTCGAGCATGGTGGTGGAGTGTCACGTCTGTGCCTGCATGGGTGCTGCCGGCACTGGGGAGCTACAGTTCATTAAGGGAACCATGAATGCCAACATGTACTGTGACATACTGAAGCAGAGCATGATCCCCTCCCTTCGGAGACTGGGCCACAGGGCAATATTCCAACATAAAGACCCCAAACACACCTTCAAGATGACCACTGCCTTGCTAAAGAAGCTGAGGGTAAAGGTGATGGACTGGCCAAGCATGTCTCCAGACCTAAACCCTATTGAGCATCTGTGGGGCATCCTCAAATGAAAGGTGGACGAGCGCAAGGTCTCTAACATTCACCAGCTCTGTGATGTCACCATGGAGGAGTGGAAGAGGACTCCAGTGGCAACCTGTGACGCTTTGGTGAACTCCATGCTCAAGAGGGTTAAGGCAGTGCTGGAAAATAATGGTGGCCACACAAAATATTGACACTTTGAGTCCAATTTGGACATTTCACTTAGGGGTGTACTCACTTTTGTTGCCAGCGGTTTAGACATTAATGGCTGTGTGTTGAGTTATTTTGAAGGGACAGCAAATTTACACTGGATTTACACTAGATTTACACTAGATTAAAAAAGCTAATGCTGGAATAGATCAACTTAGATCAAGTAGAATTCATTCCGGGTAGAGAAGGAAGGGATAACTGATTAAGATCATTGCTCCTCCTGCAAAAAAGTAGAAAAGGTAAGGCCTTGGGGGTTATCTTATCGATAGATGCTGAAAAGGCCTTTGATAGAGAAGATTGGGTATTTATGATAGATACACTGGAGATACTAGGAATTGGGCTCAGAATGTTAACGTGGATCAAAGAGTTATATAGGAGCCCATCAGCAGCGGTTAAGGTTAACAGATCATTGTCAAAGTTTTTCAGAATGCACAATGGAACAAGGCAGGGGTGCCCACTTTCTCTGTTTCCGTTACTGGAACCGTTACTGGCAACTGTGAGGAATAGTGTAGATGTTAAAGGAATTTGGATAGGAGATGTCGAATTAAAGTTGCATCTCATGCAGATGATATGCTGTTTTATATTACAAACCCTAGATAAAAAGAGAAACAAACTCTTCAAAAAGAATTCCCTTTTACATGGAAGGAAGAAGAATTGAAATACTTGGGAATAAAATTAACCCCGTCCCTAAAATATCTATATCAGGCAAATTATATCCCACTAATAAACAAAATTAAGGCTGAATTGAGAATTTCAAGGGGATGGGTGTCCTGGGTAGGTCGCATGGTACCAAAAGTACCATTTAAGAAAAAAAAAAAAAAAAGATACTCAAATATATATGGGCCAATAAAAAACCAAGCGTTAAATATGAAATTTGGAGTAATAATAAACTGAGGGGGACTAAGTATCCCGGATTTTAGGGGATATTATGCCTCGGTGTTACTGTCACGTTTAGAAGATTGGATATATAATTCATGGGGGAGAAGTTCGGTAAAAATAATGAGAACACGAAGTAAGGCACAATTAGATAGGATTATTTGGATACCACATTAGTTTCGTACACTAGATGAAGAAACTAGCACATTGACACGGAATGTATTGAGGATATGGGATGCATTGCACAAACAGATGGAATGGAAGTATAACTCACTTTTAATTCCACTGGTGGGAACAACGTTTTTCGCACCTGGGAATGATAACATTTCGGGAAAATTGATAAAGGATAGTAATACACACTTTGAAAGATAATGTAAATAAAGGGGAATTATGATGTTTTCACGAATTAAAAAATAAGAAGGAAATATTTTCAGTATTAGATGAATGGCGGTATTATCAATTGAGACATTTTGTTGCAATGCTCCCACAGCTATTAAGGAAAGAGGAGGATATGTATCCCCGAGAACATATGTTTAGTTTAAAAAAAATACAAAAACATGCTTCCTCTAGAAGATCCCTACTGAATTATCTGGATCAGAATCCCAAGGGTTCTTAGATATGTGGGAACATGAGCTTGGACCAAAATTGAATGAGCAACAAAAAAAACAAAGTATTTAGATTAACACACGAGCGGTGAATATGAGCATGGTTGAAATGAATCATAAATGTCTTGTAACATGGTATAGAACACCTAAAATAGCACATAAGTAAAGATCAGAGGTATCACCTTTATGTTGGCGAGGGTGTGAGATTAAGGGAGCAATGGCACACATTTGGTGGTATTGTCCCAAAATACAGGAGTACTGGCATGTGAAAATTCAATACATACAGGAGATATTGAGGAATAGTATACCGTTCGATCCGTGGATCTGTCTTTCATATATCTAAGACATCTGTGAAGCATTCTAAAAATACGATATTGTTTCATTTAATAAATGCGGCAAAGGGACTTATTCCTCAACACTGGCAAGCAACAGAACCCCCTAAAATAAAAGCTTGGATATCTAGAGTGTGTGTGTATATAGACATATAGGTATGTATATACAGTTGCAAGAAAAAGTATGTGAACCCCTTTGGATTACGTGGAGTTTTGCATGAATTGGGCATAAAATGTGCTCTGAACGTCATCTAAGTCACAACAATAGAAGAACACAGTCTGCTGAACATAATACTACACAAACAATAGATGTTGCCATGGTTTAATTGCACATAACATGTAAACATTCACAGTGCAGGGAGGAAAAGTATGTGAACCTTTGGACTTAATAACTGGTTGACCCTCCTTCGGCAGCAATAACCTCAACCAAATGTTTCCTGTAGTTGCAGCTCAGACCTGCACAACGATCTGAAGTAATTTTGGACCACTCCTCTTCACAAAACTGTTTCAGTGTAGCAATATTCTTGGGATGTCTGGTGTGAATCGCTCTCTTAAGGTCATGCCACAGCATTTCAATCGGGTTGAGGTCAGGACTCTGACTGAGCCACTCCAGAAGGCGTATTCTGTGCTGTTGCAGCCATTGTTTTGTTGAATTACTTGTATGCTTTGGGTCATTGTCCTGTTGCATCACCCATCCTCTGCGGAGCTTCAGTTGGCGGACAGATGGTCGTACCTTTTCCTGCAAAATGTCTTGATAAACTCTGGAATTCATTTTCCCATCAATGACAACAATCCCTCCAGGCCCTGAGGCAGCATAGCAGCCCCAAACCATGATGCTCCCTCCGCCATGTTTTACAGTGGGGATGAGGTTTTGATGTTGGTGTGCTGTGCCTTTTTTTTCTCCACACATAGTGTTGTGTGTTCTTCCCAAACAACTCAATCTTGGTTTCATCTGTCCACAGTATATTTTGCCAGTAGTGCTGTGGAACATCCAGGTGCTCTTTTGCAAACTTCAAACGTGCTGCAATATTCTTTTTGGACAGCAATGGCTTCCTCCGTGGTGTCCTCCCATGTACTCCATTCTTGTTTAATGTTTTCCTTATTGTAGATGTGTCAACAAAAATGTTAGCATGTGCCAGAGATTTCTGTAGGTCTTTAGCGGACACTCTGGGATTCTTCTTTACCTCATGCAGCATTTTGCGCTGTGCTCTTGCAGTCATTTTTACAGGACGACCATGCCTAGGGAGAGTAGCAACAGTGCTAAACTTTCTCCATTTGTAGACCGTCTGTCTTACCATGAACACATGACCATCAAGGCTTTTGGAGGTACTTTTGTAACCCTTTCCAGCTTCATGCAAGTCAACAATTCTTGATCGTAGGTCTTCTGATAGCTCTTTTCTGCGAGGCATGGTCCACATCAGACAGTGCTTCTTGAAACCAGTAAACCCAAAACAGGTGTGTGTTTTTTAAGGGCAGGACAGCTGTCAGCAACACATCCAATATCATCACACTGATTGGAGTCAAGGTTGGCTCACTCCTGGCTCCAATTAGCTCTGAGAGAAGTCATTAAGCTAGGGCTTCACATACTTTTTCCTCCCTGCACTGTGAATGTTTACATGTTATGTGCAATTAAACCATGGCAACATCTAATGTTTGTGTAGTATTATGTTCAGCAGACTGTGTTCTTCTATTGTTGTGACTTAGATGACATTCAGAGCACATTTTATGCCCAATTCATGCTAAACTCCATGTAATCCCAAGGGGTTCACATACTTTTTCTTGCAACTGTATGTGATGGAGGAATTACAGCATATAGATGAGAATAAAGTCAAAACATTTAACAAATCTTTGGGAAGTTGGGATGACTTTAAATTATCCAAAAGATTTTTAGAAGCTGTTGGAGTGTAAATAAAGGAATAAAAGTATGGAGAAGGATAAAAGAGAAGGAACTGGATAAGGGGGTAGATAAATTGACAAGGAATATACCAGAAGATCAAGACTTAAATGAAAAGAGTGGGAAGACAAAGGGGGTGGTTAGTGGTAGGGGGAGTGGATGGATGTGGGATGCATTTTTGTTTTTATGATGTTTATCATAAAGTGGATTTTGTATTTAAATAAAAAAAAGCACTGGAGAGTGAGGATTGTATTCAGAGGAGCCATTGACACAGAAAAGTAAACTTTTCCCCTGAAGGGATATGTTCTCTGGAGCGAGTGTAATTTAGAAGGAATTTATGGATACTGGAGAGTGTTTTGTCTCTGGATTGGGTATGAATAGTATCGTGTTCTCTATGGATTGGGTGTGAATAGTAACCGGTTGTCTCTGAAGAGTAGGTGGAAACTGGAGACCGGGGATTATCTTTGGAGGGGCTGCTTAGACAATGGAGTCTGAGCAACAATGTGCTGCTGCAAAGCCACTACAAAGAAAGGAACCCCCCCTGGAAAATAGGGAGTTGCAGCTCCTTTTTTATAATTTAGATTCGGATTTACCAGTGAAATGGAATATTGAGTTAGCCTTTAAGTGTGCCAGGAGGCGCAGTGGCAGCCATCATATTGCTCATAGCCAAGGTTTCCTTCATACAAATTCCGATTAAGAACACCATAATCCTAGCAGGATTAATGCAACAGGCCGTGAAAACAATTTAGGAGGTCCTCCACAGGAGCTTACAATTTACCGTTTTTCTCCACAGACAAAGCTTCTCAAGATCCCTCTGTGCTCAAGCAAAAGGAAGCATTGGACAAACAACTGGATGAATTCTCCCGTCAGAGAGCTATGGAGAGGTGTCACAAGAAAACTGTGAGTGAGGATGGCATTCTGACTATATTTATTAGAAACTTTGTCCGAAAAGGAAAATTACATGGGTAGCAGTGCAGTGTAACACACTTTAATAGTGCATACTTTAAAAAGGTCTGCTTAGATGACAGCAAAAAAGACAGGAAGATCTCTTCTAGGCATAATGCCTAGACAAGGCTTCAGTTATTTTTTTTTTTTTTTAATTTATTCTAGTGTCTTTGGGTGATGGTCATGTCTGTGGAGCTCCCTGCATGAAAATAGATAGCTTCACACTGGTTCCTTGTAGGATGAGGAGACTAGTTTTATACAGATACATTTCCTAGGGTTTTTCTATGCTCAGATGAATGGTACCTGGACCTCGTACTGGACACACAGGGATGACCTGTAATCCCATAGGTCAGCGCTGAACCCTACGTAACTGGACCCTATGCAATGATATTATTGCCTTGTGGACCAGAAGGGTGCTATATAGGTCCACGGTAGTGATTCTTAGCTGAGTTGTCAAGTCCCTGAAGGTCATGCCTGAAAGCAGTAGCAGAGCGTGCGGTTAGTACGGGTAGCTGAGTGCCAAGAGGAAGAGGCAGGGAGCTTCCTCCCTCCCCCTGCATTTCCCTACACTGGTCGAACTCCATGTGCAAGGTAAGTGGAATTTCCTGATGGTGACTATCTTGCGCTACATGCAGATGAAGCAGTCTGTGGGACTACAGGTCACAGCCAACTCCTGGCTCATCAAGTCTACTCATTACCTTCCTGATGGTGGTTGGGCACTGGCAGAATAACTGGGTCCTTTTCCAAAAAAAAAGGTACCAGTACACCTGTGTTTTTGTGCCTCAGTGCTGATGCAGACCACTATATTACTAGCAAGGGTTCCTGTCATTGTCAGCAGGCCATGTCTCACAGACAGCAGAGATGGGGGAATATAGGGCATGCAGGGTCCCATATACCTGCAGGTCGGGAGGAATGTGAACATAGCCTCCTTAAAGAATATTGTCAGAGGGTCAGTTTGTTCCACACGGTTCTGACTCTTCCATTATCTGGTATCTTCTAGACAGGTTTTTCTCATACCTTATCTGCTTCACCGGATTCAAGTGGAAGAAATTATGGTGATTCTGATTGCCCTGGCCTAGTCCAGGACAATTTCAAGATGAACCCTTACAGATCATCCCAATCTATTGTCACAAGGACTGATCTCCCATTCTCATTTACAGTTGCTGGCTTTAATGGCATGGCTGTTGACGCCAGGGCCCTAAGGAACAAGGGTGTCTCTGATTCAGTCATTCCTATGCTGCTGAAGGCTAGGAAGGCAACTTCCTAAAAGATTTACAGCAGGACTTGGAAGTATCTTTTTCCCTGGTGTGAGGCTCGGGGTTTTCACCCTCATCTATATGTGGCTGGCTATATTCTGGCCTTATTGTGGATCAATGGTTGGCCTCAAGTACAATCAACTTATCAAATTTTCCTGACAGTCCTTTTTTAGTGACTGATGGCCTCACACTGTTTGGTACAGGCGTTTTGTACAAGGAGTTACTTATATTGTTTCACCAGGTAAGATTCGTTTGACTCTAGGATCTCAACTTGGTACTTTTTTGTTTTGCAGGAATCTCCTTATGTATTTTTTGGTTGCCTTTACTTGGCTTGCAGAATTTTGTAATTGGTGCCCTTTCCTGTAAGGAATCATTCCTGGTGCTCCACAGTGACGAGGTGGTTTTACGACCTTAGTTGCCTTTTTTTTTACCTAAGGTGGTTTCTTCGTTTCATTTTAAGCAGGACGTTGTGTTAACGTTCTTCTTTCCTAAGCTTCAGAATCCTGGGGACAAGGCTCTCCACACCTTGGATGTGGTTCATGCTATTAGCTGTTACCTGAAATTTATTGATGCTATTTGGCAATCAGATTCCCTCTTTGTGCTTCTTGAGGACTCCAAGAAGGTTAACACTGCTTTCAATTCTATTTCTCATGCTTGTGGCTTAAAAGGAAATGTTTCACCTTTTTCGGGGACAGCTTATTCTACTAGGAGTGCCTCCTGGGCTATTCGGCATCGGGTTTCAGTAGCTCAAGTTTTTATAATGCTCCTACCTGGTCCTCCGTTGATACTGTTACTGAGTTTTACCAAGTGGTTGTTACAGCCACTGAGGATGATTCTACCTTTTGGTTGGCACGTTTTGCAAGCTGTTGCGTGAGATTTTAACCTATTCTTGTTTGGGGAATGTTGCCCTCCCCTCCTATTTGGTGCTTTGGGACATCTCTATCATTATGGAAATGAAGATGCTCTGTGCACCATGATGTATGATAAAGAAAATTTGGAATATTTGGTTTACCTGTAAAATCTTTTTCTTAGAGTACATCACAGGACAGAGAGATCCCACTCTTCTCCCTGTTTACATTCATAAAGATACAAGTTCTGCTGCAACCTTCAGGTAAAGTTGCTCTGTGTACCATGTTGTACTTCAATGAAGGGATTTTACAGGTAAACCAAAAATCATATTTCACCAGCCAGGCCAATAAAAAGCTGGCTGGGTAGCAGTGCCATCATAAAGCAGCACATTGATTATCATGGGTTCTGGTGCATAGTAGAAAAGGGGCTGGGGAGGGCTTGTGGCTATGTGTTGTGGATCAGGAAGCTTGGTGTACTGTATATCAGAACAGGAGTTGTGTGTCATCGGTGTCTGCACAGAGGAAACTGGTGAATAGGAATGGCAACGATGACACTGGTTTTTAGCTGACAGTAAGTAACGGAAGATCTTCATCAGCAATGACCAAATCATTTCTCTTATAGTAAAGAAGGGATGGCTAGGAGCTCTGTCAGCTTTTTGTCTGTGTCCCTGTACAGATTTTCCCTCACTTTGCCTTGTAAAACTGTTGTCCCTGTAGCAGGAAGTGAGGGTGTTTAATGCTCTTTGTTACTCTAATCCTTCCTCATTCTATCCAAAATCAAAATAGAGTCTTGGCAGTGATATGCACTTTCAGATGGTGAAAAAATATATTGTTGTTCCAAGAGAAAATATACTCTTCAGGTTGGAGAATGCATAATTTCGGTTTTATCCTATGGTTGTTCCTCTATCCTCTCATCTTTTTGTTGACTTCCATCTTCTTTTTCCTTCGACCCAATGCAACTCAAAAATCTTCGTAGCTCTGGCATATTCTTCCAAGTGGTTGTTTTCACTGTTTGGTCACCCTTTGAGACCTTTAAGAGGACCATTCCTTAAAGTGATTATAAAGATTTATTTATTTAAAAAATAACAAACCTGTCAATATTTGCCTGCTGTGTGCAATGGTTTTGCACAGAGCAGCATGGATCCTCCTCTTCTCGGGTCTCCCGCAGGCTCTCCTGGCCCCTCCAGCTTGCTTTGTGGGCACTCGCTGCTCAGTGTGTCCATTCACACATGGAGTCATAACTCTGTCCTGCCCACTCTCTCTTCTCATTAGCTCACTGGCTGTGATTGACAGCAGTGGGAGCCAGTAACTCCCGCCTCTGTCTCAGCTATTCTGGGACTCCCTTGTGTCATTTGCTGAGACTCCAGTGCACATCGCTGGCTCGAGAGGGGGCTCCGGTGAGTATTGGGGGAGAGGGGACTGAGAGGGATTCTGCACACAGGTTTTTTTACCATCATGCTTAAAAAAACCTTACGCCGGGGGTGTGGCTTGCTGGCAACGAGGATGGCTGCCTAAGCCTTGAGCTCCACTGCACAGAGGGATAAATCACAGCGACTGAGAGCCTCTGACCTTCCTCCCAGCCCTGTACCTAGCTCCACTGACACCCGACCAGAAGGAGCAGAGATGTCCCATAAAAGGAAGGAGGATCTTCGTCCTCCTAAGCTCACTGAATTCTTTCTGCACACATCAGACAGACAGGAATGCAGCCAAGATGGCGTCCCTACTTCCTCTGCTACTGCTGCTGCTTCATACACTAATCTCCCAGATGCAGAGCAGGAATTTTCTGTTGTGATTGACACACAGTCCTCCCCAGACCGCTGCAAACACACAGCCCAGGTCCCTGTAGCCAAGCAAAAGCCCGCATGAGGCTGGAGCCCCTTCCATCTGGAACATCAGTATCATCAGCACAAGCCCAAGAGATTAACCCTTCACATCCCCATTCAGCCTCACACTCATCTATAGCAGCTTTCCCTACCTCTGGTCAGCCTCTAATTGACTGTACCATGAAAGAAATGCTTCTCTCCCTACAATCCTCATTAATCTCAGAATTTTCTTCTCTTTTCCACAAATGTTCTTCTGATTTAAATAACATGGGAGAAAGGGTCCAATTTGTAGAGCATAAAATGGGTGAATGTGCAGAAACCATCAATGACCTAATAGATGCGTATGAAGAAGTTAAAGAAGATAATTCATGGATTAAAGCTACAGTCAGGTCCATAAATATTGGGACATCGACACAATTCTAACATTTTTGGCTCTATACACCACCACAATGGATTTGAAATGAAACAAACAAGACGTGCTTTAACTGCAGACTGTCAGCTTTAATTTGAGGGTTTACATCCAAATCAGGTGAACGGTGTAGGAATTACAACAGTTTGCATATGTGCCTCCCACTTGTTAAGGGATCAAAAGTAATGGGACAGAATAATAATCATAAATCAAATTTTCACTTTTTAATACTTGGTTGCAAATCCTTTGCAGTCAATTACAGCCTGAAGTCTGGAACGCATAGACATCACCAGACGCTGGTTTTCATCCCTGGTGATGCTCTTCCAGGCCTCTACTGCAACTGTCTTCAATTCCTGCTTGTTCTTGGGGCATTTTCCCTTCAGTTTTTTCTTCAGTAAGTGAAATGCATGCTCAATCAGATTCAGGTCAGGTGATTGACTTGGCCATTGCATAATATTCCACTTCTTTCCCTTAAACTCTTTGGTTGCTTTTGCAGTATGCTTTGGGTCATAGTCCATCTGCACTATGAAGCGGCGTCCAATGAGTTCTGAAGCATTTGGCTGAATATGAGCAGATAATATTGCCCGAAACACTTCAGAATTCATCCTGCTGCTTTTGTCAGCAGTCACATCATCAATAAATACAAGAGAACCAGTTCCATTGGCAGCCATACATGCCCACGCCATGACACTACCACCACCATGCTTCACTGATGAGGTGGTATGCTTAGGATCATGAGCAGTTCCTTTCCTTCTCCATACTCTTCTCTTCCCATCACTCTGGTACAAGTTGATCTTGGTCTCATCTGTCCATAAGCTGTTGTTCCAGAACTGTGAAGGCTTTTTTAGATGTCGTTTGTCAAACTCTAATCTGGCCTTCCTGTTTTTGAGGCTCACCAATGGTTTACATCTTGTGGTGAACCCTCTGTATTCACTCTGGTGAAGTCTTCTCTTGATTGTTGACTTTGACACACATACACCTACCTCCTGGAGAGTGTTCTTGATCTGGCCAACTGTTGTGAAGGGTGTTTTCTTCACCAGGGAAAGAATTCTTCGGTCATCCACCACAGTTGTTTTCCGTGGTCTTCCGGGTCTTTTGGTTTTGCTGAGCTCACCGGTGCGTTCCTTCTTTTTAAGAATTTTCCAAACCATTGTTTTGGCCACGCCTAATGATTTTGCTATCTCTCTGATGGGTTTGTTTTGTTTTTTCAGCCTAATGATGGCTTGCTTCACTGATAGTGACAGCTCTTTGGATCTCATCTTGAGAGTTGACAGCAACAGATTCCAAATGCAAATAGCACACTTGAAATGAACTCTGGACCTTTTATCTGCTCATTGTAATTGGGATCATGAGGGAATAACACACACCTGGCCATGGAACAGCTGAGAAGCCAATTGCCCCATTACTTTTGGTCCCTTAACAAGTGGGAGGCACATATGCAAACTGTTGTAATTCCTACACCGTTCACCTGATTTGGATGTAAATACCCTCAAAGCTGACAGTCTGCAGTTAAAGCACATCTTGTTAGTTTCATTTCAAATCCATTGGGGTGGTGTATAGAGCCATAAATGTTAGCATTGTGTCGATGTCCCAATATTTATGGACCTGACTGTAAACTCGCGGATCTTGAGGACAGATCTAGACGTAACAATGTTAAACTACGAGGAATCCCAGAATCCGTCCCTCAATGTGATTTAAACGCATATGCTTGCAATTTGATGTCCGCCATTCTCCCTGAAGCTGCACCTTTTGACCTTACAATTGATCGAACCAGCCGTATTCCTAAAGCATCACACTTGGTGGATTCGATACCTAGAGATGTATTAATGAGAGTACATTTCTTTCAAGCAAAAGAGCAATTGCTTTTTTCCATTAGATCCATGACTACACTGCCTGCACCTTTTGCAGATCTCCAACTGTTTTCGGATCTCTCCAAACACACCCTACAACTTCAACGGCAGCTGAATTCAGTAACAAAAGCTCTCCAGAATCACAAGATTCCATACAAATGGCGCCATCCAGCTACCTTGCTGATCTCCCATAATGGCAATGTGCACACTATCAACTCCCTCCATAAAGGTTTACACCTCCTTCATACATGAGGAATTATACTGGACCCACCCCAAGAGTCCAACATTCCAGCCTTACCTCATGCTTCACATCACCCTGGACAACCGCAACCTGGTAGACGCAGACATTGTCGGTGACTTCACATAGAGGCCACCACTTGTAATATGCTGTTATCCCTCTGGCCTATGGCTCAAAGTTACTGTTTAAGTAAATCTCACCCCGTTTGATCTGTAGCATCTCAGTTTGAATCAACCTGAGCTTCTGGTATTGTTTGCGGTTATTTGCTCTCTCGACTTCCTCACTGACTCTCGTACACAACTCCTTGCTACTTTCCAGTGACAGTACTGTTTTGGTTTCTTTTTTTTTTTTTTTGGCTTGAAGATTATCAGTGAATAAATGTCAAAACCCCAATTGCCACGGACTACAGCTGCCATCGGTCATAAGTTATCTTGCTATTAAGCACCCTGTGAATTACTCCTCGATCTCCTGTTATGAACATTCACGCCACCAATAATGCCTCTTTCACTCTTGTCTATAAATGCCAGAGGTCTAAACCATCCTGCAAAACGGAACTCATTATGGAAAATGGCACTTGACCATAAATGCAACATTTTATGCATACAAGAAACTCATTTTTCCCGTTCAGCCCAACCATATTGCCAACATAAGAACTTCGCCCATGTTTACAATGCCTGTTTCACTGCTAAGAAAAGAGGGGTCTAGATAGCGATCAAGGACTCAGTTTCATTTACGTTACACCAAGTCACCGACCCTAATGGTAGATTTCTTATTCTGATCTGTACGATTGACAACGTTCCATATACTCTGATAAATGTGTATGCACCTAACAAGAAACCCACCGCCTTCTTCACCAAAATTATCAGTCAACCTAGGAAAATACAACAAGAACATTTAATAGTTTGTGGAGACTTTAACATTGTCCCAGATAACATGACGGATTCATCTGCTACGGCAAAACACCACTCCCCATCTCTTCAATCTTTCCTGCATGCCAACAAGCTATTTGACACGTGGAGGTGTTACCATGCTGGTGACCGTGACTACACATATTTCTCTCCTTGTCATAATTCTTACTCTAGAATTGATCTGATTTTACTTGACAAATTGTTGTTGCGAAAAGTACATAGGTCTGAGATCCATACCATAACGTGCTCGGACCATGCCCCTATCTCAATATTGCTTACAGACACCCCCTCGCAACCAAATACCTTTTGTATGGAGAGCCAGCAACTTTTTATTGCAACATCCATAGTATGCCTCAAAGCTCTCAAATTCTCTTTCTGAATTTTTTGCTAAAAACATAATCTCTGTCCCTGACCCCTTTGTGGTATGGAACTCTCACAAAACATTTATTAGAGGTTTGTTAATTCAAATGGGATCTAGAGAAAAACAAAAGAAGTCACAATGCTTAGATCTCCTACTAAACTCTATTAGAGTTATTGAAACCCAGAATAAAGCACAGCCCACCCAAGCTCTTAAATCAAAATTAACATTGTTGCGTCAAGAACTTCGATCTCTCCTATTGGACTCCTTTGAACATATGCAACGTAAGCTGCAAGCCACCTTCTATTCCACCTCTAATAAGGCAGGGAAAGCACTATCTTGTAAAATTAAAGCCCGTAAAATAAAATCCAGAATACCATTTCTTTATGACACTACTTTGAATACCAAAACCTTTAATCCTCAGCACATTGTAGATGCCTTTAGCTCCTATTACAGTTCACTATACAATATCAAATTGGATGATTCCATACACCAACTCTGATCGAGATTTAACACGTTTCTTGAAAAAATCAAACTCCCTTCCTTATCGGAAACACAACTTAATTCTCTCAATGCCCCATTCACCCACCAAGAAATTATCTCCACAATTCGATCTCTCCCTATTGGTAAATCTCCAGGGCCTGATGGTCTGAGGGCTGAATACTACAAACAATTCCTCTCTCTTCTAACAACTTATCTATGCTCCATTTACAACTTCTCCGCTTCCTCTTCATCTTTTCCCTCTGAAATGCTCCAAGCCCTCATAATTACACTACCGAAACCAGGCAAGGAACCTAGTTCCCTGCAAAATTTCAGACCAATCTCTTTACTGAACCTTGATTTGAAAATTTATGCTAAACTAATAGTGACTAGATTGAATAATATTCTTGCTCATCTAATACATCATGACCAATCTGGTTTCACCAAATTTCGTCAAACCTCGGATGCAACCAGACGATTGATAGATCTTATACACCACGCCGAGGTCTCTTGGACGCCTTCTCTGCTTCTATCCCTGGATGCAATGAAGGCGTTTGATAGGGTCCATTGGAATTATCTTCATCAGGTACTACTCAAATTTGGATTTCAGGGCCCTATCCTAAGCACAATTTTAGCCCTCTATACTACCCCTTCGGCTCAGGTTTATTTCTCGAACATATCATGTCCCCTTCACATAACCAACGGAACAAGGCAAGGATGCCCATTATCATTAATTTTTAATCTTATGGAACCCCTAGCGGAGCATATACGCTCTAACCCAAACATAAAAGGCTTCTCTATTGGTCATCGCACCCACAAACTAAGTTTGTTTTTGCCGATGACGTTATCCTTTTCATTTCCGATCCAGCTTCCTCTTTGACCGAGGTATATCGCACTCTAAACTGGTTCAGCAAAGTGTCGTATTTTAAAGTTAATGAGAACAAATCCATAATATTGGCTCTAGGTCTAGATGGTATCACAAGGAATATATTGCAGAATCAATTCCCCTTTGCTTGGGACAACTCTGGCATATCTTTCTTAGGAATACGACTGACCAAATCAGTTAAAGGTCTGTTTTCGGCCAACTATATTCCATTTCTCTCAAAAATGCAACAAGAATTGCAATCATTACAACAACATGAGCCTTCCTGGGCTGGCAGGCTTGCTGCCTTTTGAAATGTCTATTCTTCCCCAGCTGCTTTATTTGTTTAGAACCCTCTCCATTCCTATCCCACGTTCGTACTTCAAATCCTTACAAACCTTGTTAAACAAATACATATGGCAGGGAAAGAAACCCAGCTGCGCTCATGCAACACTTACAAAACATAGATCAGTAAGAGGCTCTGGATATATTAACTTTAGTGATTACTATACAGCAATGATACTTTCACAACTGAAAGAATGGTTTAATACCTCATCTACTGCTACATTGTGGAGTCAAATAGAATCTACATTCAAGGAGAGAATCTAAGTGTATGGCTCTTAGGAATATCCCTAGGGATTCCGATCTCACCCACTCTCCCCCTGCCTATTTTAGCGACCTTCTCTGCATGGCGGATTCTCGTCTGTGCTCCTTGTCCTTCCATGCAAGCAGTGATGCCCAATCTTCCTTTGCACATTTTAATACATCTTACCCCAGATATTCCTTTACTCCACTTGTCCGCATGCGGCATAGCATACATTCAGGATTTTTTTAATGACTCCTCCCTTAAATCATTCACGTCTTTTCAACAAGAATTCCACCTACCTCCCCAATTACGTTTCACCTACCTTAAAATATCCCATTGCCTATCTAAACAATCCTACCACTTTTTAAAAACTTCCTAAACCCGCTTGGAACTATATCTCTCGCTCCACTACTAAAACCAAAAGTATTTCACTTTTCTACAATATTTTAAACAAAAAGAAAGCATTTACTAAGGTTAAACCACTTCTCCAATGGGAGGATGATCTTGCCTACATTTATACTGAGCAACAATGACTTCACGCATTTCAATCAATTTACCGAGCTACTTGCTACTCGACACTATGGGAATTAACACAAAAAATATCCCTTAGATGGTATCTCACTCCCGTTAAAATGGCACGTTTTAATAACCACGTATCCCCTTTGTGCTGGAGGAACTGCATGAACCCTGGGAGTTTTATTCACATCTTTTGGCGTTGTCCGCTGCTAAACAACTTCTGGTCTACAATTTTTCAAATTTTATCTGCTGTTTCACGGTCCTCTGTTCCCCTAAATCCTGATTTAGCGTTACTGAATTTAAATATGGACAGTATTATCCCCCTTGCTAAACACTCTGTCACCTACATTCTTTTGGCTGCTAGATTGAGTATCACTAGATCTTGGAAAACCTCTCATCCGCCCACTGCGTTTGATGCTATCGCATTAGTTCACAGGCACTGTTCTTATGAACTTGCGATTGCCTCTAGCAAAAGTAGATATAGAAAAGTACTTGAGCCAACCTTGGCTCAGATGGTACCAAACAAACCCACCTATGTGAACACCTCACTTTGGTAGAAAGTACTTTAGCTGATCTCTCTAAGCTTTGACATTTTAAATGTATATGTTACTGTGTCACTGGTCTTTTTATGATTTTTTTTTTTCTCTCTCTGTTCTGTTTACCTGTTTTTTGTTTTTTTTTTCTCCAATTTTATCAATGACTGTAGAATGTTTATCTACTGCATACGGGTATTTCCTGTATTCTTATGTAAAAATTTCCAATAAAAATTATTGAAATATAAAAAAAACAAAAAACAAAAAAAAGCCTTTAGAACCACCTTAAGCTGGGTACACAAGGGCCGAATATTTGCCAGTTCAACAAGGGGCTGTTTTTTTTTGTTTTTGTTTTGTTTTTTTTTTTTGTTTTTTTTTCAGAAAAAAAACTAGCAGTGTGTACCCAGCATTAACAACTTCTCTGATACTGATACCGCTGTGGTTACCATTGCAGATGTGAATACATTTTTATTGTGATTACTTAAAATGCATCATCCTAGGGGACTTCAATATCCCCATCAATGACAACAGCCTGGCTACTTCCCAACTCCTCCACCTAACCTCCTCCTTCGCGCTCACACAGCACACTCAATCCTCCACCCACGTCATTGGGAACACCCTGGACCTCGTCTTCTCCCACCTCTGTACCCTCAACCAGTTCTCTAACACCCCCTTCCCTCTCTCCGACCACCACCTCCTCACGTTCTCCATCTCCCCTAACCTAACTCCCCCCCCCCCCCCCCCCCCCCCCAGAGCGCCAAACCATCACCAGCCGCAACCTCCGCAACCTGAACCCGGCCCCCCTCCACTCAGCTGCCGACCGCTTACACGACAGCATCCTTCCACTGTCTTGTCCTGACCTAGCCACTAACACGTACAACGACTCACTATCAGCTACCCTAGACTCTCTGGCACCCCTAACCACACGCTACATCAAACCCAGACCGCTCCAACCCTGGCAGAACGACCACACTAAATGCCTCAAACGTCGCAGTCGTGCGCTAGAGAGACTATGGCGCAAAACCAGGTCCCCCCGTTCATTCTCCCTCTACAAATCTGCCTTCCTCACTTACACCTCCTCCCTCCACGCCGCCAAGCAGGCTTACTTCGTAAACCTGATTAACACCCTCTCCTCCTGCCCTCGCCGACTCTTCTCCACCTTCAACTCCCTGCTCTCCCCCCCCCCCCCCCCCTCCTCCACTCAGTACCTCACTCACCGCCCACGAAATTGCCACTCATTTCCACAACAAAATTGATGCAATCTGTCAGGACATAGTCAACTCGCAATCTACCTCCCCACCTAGCCTCCCCCCCCCCTATCTCCCCCTCATCTCTTCCCTCCTCTGACCTCGCAACCGCACTGCCCCCCTCCACACCCAAGACCCCGCTTACCGTAACCCCACCAGCTCTGCACTCCTTCAGCCCTACTACCACTGAGGAAGTCACCAGGGTCTTCTCAGAAGCCCGCCTCACTACCTGCCCCCTGGACCCTATCCCCTCTCGACTCCTCCAGTCACCCCCTTCTTCCCTCATCTGCTCCCTCACCCACATCTTCAATCTCTCCCTCTCTACCGGCGTATTCCCCTCCCCCCTAAAGCATGCGCACATCACCCCCATACTCAAAAAGCCCTCCCTGGACCCCTCTGACCCAAACAACCTCAGACCCATCTCCCTGCTGCCACTCACTTCCAAACTCCTGGAGCGCTTAGTCTACAACCGCCTAAGCGCCCACCTAACTGACAACAACCTCCTTGATCAGTATTAGAGTATCCTCCTGCGCTCAATATAGGCACAATCCCTATCTGAAACAGCTGCTGTCACTTAAAACTTAACCATTCAGTAACCAATAATATATATCTTAAACAGTGAAGCGCTAAATTAAATAAATAAATAAATACATATATTAGGTGCCGTCAGTGAATATAAGCGCTATAGTGTAATAATTCCTTGTAAATCACTGGAACATGCCAACCAATGGTGTATATAACTGGAAACAAAACTGAATACTTAATATATCAGTGAGAAATGCTAAATAGATATATAAATATAAACACACCAGTGATGAATAATCTAATACCTCCGATAAAAACTTCTTCTCATTCACAGAAGAATATAAATAAATAAAAAGGTGCTCATTAAGTGAACAAATGATCACAAACTCAAAAAGTGAACAAGTGTATAAAAAAACTTTTCTACGTGCATATACCAAAAATGTATATACATATAACATATATATAAATAAATAAAGTCCATGCAGGTGTAGCTTGTGAAAAAACGTGGTCTTCACTTCTAGTGCGCACACACACACAAATCCTCAAATGGCAGCAGTGCCTGCTCACCTCCCCGCACTGACCCTCAAGGGGCCAAAAGGCTACTTAATCTCCTCTATGGCCAATCTTTCTCCTTCGGTAGCTCAGCAGGGGATCACAGGGTCTCCACTTCTCCTCCACTCATACGTCCTGATCATGTGTGCAGCACCACGGCAACAGCACATCAAACAGAGGTCAAGATGGCAGCTTCCTTGGCCTCCATAGATCCTCAGGAACACTCCTCCTGTGTCTGTGAATGGAATTTCCTGGATCCACAGCCACTTCCTCCTGTACCACTACCCCCTCCCTCCTAGATTGTAAGCTCGAAAGAGTAGGGCCCTATAACCCCTCGTGTGCTGTTTGTAGTTGCTGTAATGTTTCATGTATTGTCCCCCCCTCTATTGTACAGCGCTGAGCAAACCCTTTGGCGCTATATCAACTCAATGTAATGTAATGTAATGTAATGTTTTGGTGTACATAATATGTAGCATTAAAAAATTACCTTAGCAAGATTTCTAGGTAACAGACACAGTATATATATTTATTTCTACATAATTTTACATATGCAGAGATGTAGAGTGGCTGATGCATTTCAGAGACAAATAGCTCCTTCTTCAGGGATAACTCTGCAATACTGTTTGATCTAAATTAGTATCAAAGTATTTATCTTTAGAACATACAGCATAACACTAGATAAAACAATAATACAAAGTCCAAAGGTTGTACATCATACTCACAATGTAGTACCAGTGGATGAAAAGGATGCATTTCTCATAAAAAAAACAAATGCCAACGTTCCTATCAAATCCCTTACTCCGTCACAGGAGAATGAGGGAGGGGTAAGGGTATCCCTAATCATGGACCCAATCAGGCAAACACTGAGACCACCTATTGCCAAAACAGGAGAGGAAAAACACAGGTATAAATACTAGTAAATCTCTCTTCTGTCTAAAAGCCTGTGAAAAAAAAAATAAATAAATACATATACCCCAGCAGGATACATTGGATCTAACAAAGAATCCAGGTGAAGCATCGTAGTGTCCTGACATAGTGTCCCGATTGTAGTGTTCAAAATGGGGTAGCTATAATATAGAGAGTAGTAAATGCTCAAAGAGGGCAGTGTGCTGTAAATTTATGGCGTTGCCAAAACTATATCAAACATATAATATTATTATTCAGATTGTATATAGCGCCAACAGTTGTGCAGCGCTTTACAAAATGAAGGTAGACATTGCAGCTAGAATACAATTTAGGAATCAGAGGGCCCTGCTTGTTAAAGCTTACAATCTAAGAGGGAGGGCCAAGTAATACAAAAGGTAATAGCTGTTGGGGATGAGCTGATGGAGAAATTAAAAACAGTGTATTCGTTAGAAGCAGGATAGGCTTCTTTAAACAGAAGGGTTTTCAGAGATCGTCTAAAGATGCATATATTAGGAGATAGTCGATTGTGGTAGGGAGTTCCATAGGATGGAAGAAGCTCGGGAGAAGTCCTGGAGGCGAACGTGGGAGAATG
The DNA here is from genome assembly GCF_062004578.1 of Staurois parvus. NCBI lineage: Eukaryota > Metazoa > Chordata > Amphibia > Anura > Ranidae > Staurois > Staurois parvus. The sequence continues at coordinate 17,128,486 of NW_028317950.1, read as the reverse complement.
TGACATGGGAACTAGAAAGCAGAAGGTCTTGGGAGGACTAAAGAGAGTGGTTTGGTTGATATTTTGAGACCAGGTTAGTGATGTAGCTGGGGGAAGAGTTTTGGATGGCTTTGTAAGTGGTTTTTAGGACTTAGAATTTTATTCGTTGTGTGACTGTAAGCCAGTGAAGGGATTGGCAGAGAGGGATATAAGACATTGAAAGGTTGGTAAGATGGATCAGTCTGGCAGCAGCATTCATGATGGACTGTAGATGGGATAGCCTATGTAAAGGTAATCCAATGAGGAGGGAGTTGCAATAGTCAAGGCGAGAAATAACCAAGGGGTTAATTAGGAGCTTTGTGGTGTCATTGGTTTAAAAAGGGGCATATTTACCATTGATCGCCCCTGCATGGATGTGTTTTTTGCACTGTTGTCTTTATACTTTGTGCCATTGATAGCCCCTGTGTGGACGTGGCTTTTGCTCAAATCTTTCTTTGTTAAAAAAGTTAATAAAAATCATTGAAATACAAAAAAAGGTGGGGCATATTCTGGAGATGTTGAGGAGGTTGAGGTGGCATGATTTGGACAGGGATTGGATGTGGGCCTGAAAGGACAGTTCAGAATCCAGGGTTACTCCTAGAACCCTGGTATCCGGGGACAGGTTGATAGTTGTGCCATTCATCTTGACAGAAACAATCAGGGGAAAATGCATGTGGGGGAGGAAATATTATGAGCTCAGTTTTGGATAGATTGCGTTTGAAAAAGTGGTGTGACATCCAATCTGATATGCCTGCTAGTAAATCAGTGATACGTGAGGAAACTGATGAGGTGAGCTGAGGGGTAGAGAGATAGATTTGTATGCCATCAGCATAGATATGGTATTGGGAAGCGATCAGCAGACCCAGGGGAGAGGTGTAGATTGAGAATAGGAGAGGTCCAAGGACAGAACCGTGGGGGACCCTGACGGTAAGAGGAGGAAGTAGAGTTGTAAGTGACACTGAAGGTTTGGTGAGATAGGTAAGATGTGAACCAATGGAGAGTACAGTTATGGAGTCCAAAGAAATAGTTTTTTGAGGAGGGGGTGGTCAACTGTATCAAAGGCAGTGGAGAGTACGGAATAGTGACCGTTGGTTTTAGTAAGTCATTTGTACGTTTTAGGAGAGCAGTTTCTGTGGATTGTTGTGGGCGAAATCCAGACTGAAGCAGATCAAGAGGGTTATTCTCAATGAAGTGGCAGCTCAGCCTGTTGTAAACTAGAAGTAGAGAGTTAAAGGTAGAAGAGAGTTGATGGGGACTGCGTGAGAGGGTGTTAATGAGACTGATAAAATAGTTATGCTTGACAGTCTGGATGTAGGAATTGTATTTTTGGAGGGAGAATTTTTTTGGTTGAAGTCTTGCTGGGACAGACACTCAAGAGTGTGGCTATGTTTTTTTTGAGGCTTCCGATATTGTCTGTTTGCCAGGGTTGTAGCGGTCAGGCGTGATTCTATGTATAGTGAGGGGGACCAATGTCTCCAGGGTGGATGACGGTGAACTGTTGACAGAAGTGGCCAGTTTGGGGCAGGATAGGGCTGAGATTTTGTCAGAGACAATCTATTGAAGAAAAAAAGAAGAGAAGGGTTAAGATTAGAGATGAGCGAATCGAAGTATCCGAAGTGGAATTCGAGTCGAATATCGGAAAAATTTCGATTCGTGCCGAATCCGAAAAACAGCCTAATTCGGACGCGCGAATCGAAATTTTTCCGAAAATGGCGGCTGACATGTGCGGCGACGGAGCGGGGATGTCGGGGAAGGCGCGCAGACAAGGCGCGCTGCCCCATAATGCATTCCTCAACGACATGTGATCGCATCAGCCAATCAGCAGCCAGCCAGCCAGCACTGTGTAATGGTCGAGGTATATATAGCGGCCATTTTGGAAATCTTCATTTGCCTGCAGTCATTGAACAGAGGCAGACCGCTCTGTACTAGGGACAGGGACAGAGTTAGGGCCACAGAAACGAGAATTGGGGACAGAGAGAAGTTACTTAGGGACAGAGAACCATTACTCAGGGACACAGACTTGTTAATGAGGGCCACAGAATCGTTATTTAGGGACAAAGAAACGCTAGTTAGGGCCACAGAATTCATACTCAGGGACAGACAGAATTGTTACTCAGTGCCAGAGAATTGTTACTTAGGGCCACAGAAACGTTATTAGGGCCACAGAATTTTTACTCAGGGACAGACAGAATTGTTACTGAGTGCCAGAGAATTGTTACTCAGGGACAGACAGAATTGTTACTGAGTGCCAGAGAATTCTTACTCAGGGCCACAGAATTCATTCTCAGGGACAGACAGAATTGTTACTCAGGGACAGACAGAATTGTTACTGAGTGCCAGAGAATTGTTACTCAGGGACAGACAGAATTGTTACTGAGTGCCAGAGAATTGTTACTCAGGGACAGACAGAATTGTTACTGAGTGCCAGAGAATTGTTACTCAGGGACAGACAGAATTGTTACTGAGTGCCAGAGAATTGTTACTCAGGGACAGACAGAATTGTTACTGAGTGCCAGAGAATTGTTACTCAGGGACAGACAGAATTGTTACTGAGTGCCAGAGAATTGTTACTCAGGGACAGACAGAATTGTTACTGAGTGCCAGAGAATTGTTACTCAGGGACAGACAGAATTGTTACTGAGTGCCAGAGAATTGTTACTCGCACAGACACAAAATTGTTACTTGCACAGACACAGAATTGTTACTCGCACAGACACAGAATTGTTACTCAGGGCCACAGAATTCATACTCAGGGACAGACAGAATTGTTACTGAGTGCCAGAGAATTGTTACTCAGGGACAGACAGAATTGTTACTGAGTGCCAGAGAATTGTTACTCAGGGACAGACAGAATTGTTACTGAGTGCCAGAGAATTGTTACTCGCACAGACACAAAATTGTTACTTGCACAGACACAGAATTGTTACTCGCACAGACACAGAATTGTTACTCAGGGCCACAGAATTCATACTCAGGGACAGACAGAATTGTTACTGAGTGCCAGAGAATTGTTACTCAGGGACAGACAGAATTGTTACTGAGTGCCAGAGAATTGTTACTCAGGGACAGACAGAATTGTTACTGAGTGCCAGAGAATTGTTACTCGCACAGACACAAAATTGTTACTTGCACAGACACAGAATTGTTACTCGCACAGACACAGAATTGTTACTCAGGGCCACAGAATTCATACTCAGGGACAGACAGAATTGTTACTGAGTGCCAGAGAATTGTTACTCAGGGACAGACAGAATTGTTACTGAGTGCCAGAGAATTGTTACTCAGGGACAGACAGAATTGTTACTGAGTGCCAGAGAATTGTTACTCAGGGACAGACAGAATTGTTACTGAGTGCCAGAGAATTGTTACTCGCACAGACACAAAATTGTTACTTGCACAGACACAGAATTGTTACTCGCACAGACACAGAATTGTTACTCAGGGCCACAGAATTCATACTCAGGGACAGACAGAATTGTTACTGAGCGCCAGAGAATTGTTACTCAGGGACAGACAGAATTGTTACTGAGTGCCAGAGAATTGTTACTCAGGGACAGACAGAATTGTTACTGAGTGCCAGAGAATTGTTACTCAGGGACAGACAGAATTGTTACTGAGTGCCAGAGAATTGTTACTCAGGGACAGACAGAATTGTTACTGAGTGCCAGAGAATTGTTACTCAGGGACAGACAGAATTGTTACTGAGTGCCAGAGAATTGTTACTCGCACAGACACAAAATTGTTACTTGCACAGACACAGAATTGTTACTCGCGCAGACACAGAATTGTTACTCAGGGCCACAGAATTCATACTCAGGGACAGACAGAATTGTTACTGAGTGCCAGAGAATTGTTACTCAGGGACAGACAGAATTGTTACTGAGTGCCAGAGAATTGTTACTCAGGGACAGACAGAATTGTTACTGAGTGCCAGAGAATTGTTACTCGCACAGACACAAAATTGTTACTTGCACAGACACAGAATTGTTACTCGCACAGACACAGAATTGTTACTCAGGGCCACAGAATTCATACTCAGGGACAGACAGAATTGTTACTGAGCGCCAGAGAATTGTTACTCAGGGACAGACAGAATTGTTACTGAGTGCCAGAGAATTGTTACTCAGGGACAGACAGAATTGTTACTGAGTGCCAGAGAATTGTTACTCAGGGACAGACAGAATTGTTACTGAGTGCCAGAGAATTGTTACTCAGGGACAGACAGAATTGTTACTGAGTGCCAGAGAATTGTTACTCGCACAGACACAAAATTGTTACTTGCACAGACACAGAATTGTTACTCGCGCAGACACAGAATTGTTACTCAGGGCCACAGAATTCATACTCAGGGACAGACAGAATTGTTACTGAGTGCCAGAGAATTGTTACTCAGGGACAGACAGAATTGTTACTGAGTGCCAGAGAATTGTTACTCAGGGACAGACAGAATTGTTACTGAGTGCCAGATAATTGTTACTTAGGGCCACAGAAACGTTATTAGGGCCACAGAATTGTTACTCAGGGACAGACAGAATTGTTACTGAGTGCCAGAGAATTGTTACTTAGGGCCACAGAAACTTTAGTTAGGGCCACAGAATTGTTACTCAGGGACAGACACAGAATTGTTACTGAGGGCCACAGAACTGTTACTTAGGGCCACAGAATTGTTACTCGCACAGACACAGAATTGTTACTCAGGGACACAGAATTGTTACTCAGGGACACATAATCGTTGAATTAAATAGTATGTCAGACAACATGCAGAGGAGTGGCAGAGGAGGCAATGTTTTAGGAGCGAGCAGACGTGGCAGCAGAGGAAGGGGTCGAGGCAGCACTATTCGCAGCCAGAGGCCAGTGCTCCCGGTGTCATCCAGCGGTCGTGTCTCCACCGACAACCCTGCCGTTATCGATTGGTTGGCTCGGTCGTCTTCCTCTTTCCAGGTCACCTCTGACACCTACAGCCAACGGTCGGTGGGTACGTCAGACACAAACGTTAGTTGGCATGGCCCGGGACCTAGCCCACTGAAATCACGTGTCCTCTACCTGCCCCTGTCCTTTGGTGTTCCCTCACCAAGCGAAGTATCGCATGCTGTGGGCTCAGCCCCACTGTACAGTGAGGAAGAGCTAACAGAGGGCGGTCAGGAACGGGGGGAGACATCCGCCTTTTCAGCAGCTAGGCGAAGAAGTAGTGGCGAGGAGAGTGGCCCGGTAGCCGGTCTGGAGACAGGTCTGTCTCCTGACCCAGACGCAGCCGAGGGGGCTAGTAGTGAGGCGGAGACCCTACTTGATGATGAGGAGGTTGATCGCACTTGGCAGCCTCGTCGTCATCAGGCAATTTCTTCCGCATCATCAGGAGAAGAGGGTGGCAGCTTGGCAGTGAGCGAAACAGTCGGTGGGTTGCCCAGGAGACAGCAGCAGGGTCGCAGCAGTGTCAGTGGAAGCAGTGTCAGTGGAGCCAAACGGCCACGGAGTAGAGCACCAGCTCCACTGCAGCCTACCACCACGGCCAGTAGTGGTGCCGGTGTGCACGGAGGAAGCAGCAGTCAGCCAGTGAGGAGTATCGGGGGCAAAGTTTCCTACTCGGCGGTGTGGCAATATTTCGTCAAGCCGCCCGAGGAAGTAAACGTAGCCGTATGTCGACTATGTGGCCAGAAAGTCAAGCGTGGCCAGGGGGCCCATGTTGGGACTATTTGGGCCATGTTGGGACAATGGGAGACCTCCCATTGCTGCTGTCTCCATCGCCACACTCTGACATGTGCCACTTTCAGGTCTCCTCACACACTGCTGGTGTGTTCAGTTTTTTGACATAGGGTGCTGGCAGATTACGGGCCTCCCATAGCTGCTGCCAGGCCCCTAATCTGCCATGGGCCCCTATATACCGCCTCCTCATGCTGCTGCCAGGTCCACAGTGTCTCATGCCATGTGCCACTTTCAGGTCTCCTCACACTGCTGGTGTGTTGAATTTTTTGACATAGGGTGCTGGCAGATTATGGGCCTCCTATAGCTGCTGCCAGGCCCCTAATCTGCCATAGGCCCCTATATACCGCCTCCTCATGCTGCTGCCAGGTCCAGAGTCTGTCATGGGTCCCTGTACGGCCTCCCATTGCTGCTGTCTCCATCGCCACACTCTGCCATGTGCCACTTTCAGGTCTCCTCACACTGCTGGTGTGTTCAGTTTTTTGACATAGGGTGCTGGCAGATTACGGGCCTCCCATAGCTGCTGCCAGGCCCCTAATCTGCCATAGGCCCCTATATACCGCCTCCTCATGCTGCTGCCAGTGCCAGAGTCTCTCATGGGTCCCTGTACGGCCTCCCATTGCTGCTGTCTCCATCGCCACACTCTGCCATGTGCCACTTTCAGGTCTCCTCACACACTGCTGGTGTGTTAAATTTTTTGACATAGGGTGCAGGCAGATTACGGGCCTCACATAGCTGCTGCCAGGCCCCTAATCTGCCATGGGCCCCTATATACCGCCTCCTCATGCTGCTGCCAAGTCTAGAGTCTCTCATGGGTCCCTGTACGGCCTCCCATTGCTGCTGTCTCCATCGCCACACTCTGCTGCCATGTGCCACTTTCAGGTCTCTTCACACTGCTGGTGTGTTAAATTTTTTGACATAGGGTGCAGGCAGATTACGGGCCTCACATAGCTGCTGCCAGGCCCCTAATCTGCCATGGGCCCCTATATACCGCCTCCTCATGCTGCTGCCAAGTCCAGAGTCTGTCATGGGTCCCTGTACGGCCTCCCATTGCTGCTGTCTCCATCGCCACACTCTGCTGCCATGTGCCACTTTCAGGTCTCTTCACACTGCTGGTGTGTTAAATTTTTTGACATAGGGTGCAGGCAGATTACGGGCCTCACATAGCTGCTGCCAGGCCCCTAATCTGCCATGGGCCCCTATATACCGCCTCCTCATGCTGCTGCCAAGTCCAGAGTCTGTCATGGTCCCTGTACGGCCTCCCATTGCTGCTGTCTCCATCGCCACACTCTGCTGCCATGTGCCACTTTCAGGTCTCTTCACACTGCTGGTGTGTTAAATTTTTTGACATAGGGTGCAGGCAGATTACGGGCCTCACATAGCTGCTGCCAGGCCCCTAATCTGCCATGGGCCCCTATATACCGCCTCCTCATGCTGCTGCCAAGTCCAGAGTCTGTCATGGTCCCTGTACGGCCTCCCATTGCTGCTGTCTCCATCGCCACAGTCTGCTGCCATGTGCCACTTTCAGGTCTCTTCACACTGCTGGTGTGTTAAATTTTTTGACATAGGGTGCAGGCAGATTACGGGCCTCACATAGCTGCTGGCAGGCCCCTAATCTGCCATGGGCCCCTATATACCGCCTCCTCATGCTGCTGCCAAGTCCAGAGTCTGTCATGGTCCCTGTACGGCCTCCCATTGCTGCTGTCTCCATCGCCACAGTCTGCTGCCATGTGCCACTTTCAGGTCTCTTCACACTGCTGGTGTGTTAAATTTTTTGACATAGGGTGCAGGCAGATTACGGGCCTCACATAGCTGCTGCCAGGCCCCTAATCTGCCATGGGCCCCTATATACCGCCTCCTCATGCTGCTGCCAAGTCCAGAGTCTGTCATGGTCCCTGTACGGCCTCCCATTGCTGCTGTCTCCATCGCCACACTCTGCCATGTGCCACTTTCAGGTCTCCTCACACTGCTGGTGTGTTGAATTTTTTGACATAGGGTGCTGGCAGATTACGGGCCTCCTATAGCTGCTGCCAGGCCCCTAATCTGCCATGGGCCCCTATATACCGCCTCCTCATGCTGCTGCCAAGTCCAGAGTCTGTCATGGGTCCCTGTACGGCCTCCCATTGCTGCTGTCTCCATCGCCACACTCTGCCATGTGCCACTTTCATTTCTCCTCACACACTGCTGGTGTGTTGAATTTTTTGACATAGGGTGCTGGCAGATTACGGGCCTCCTATAGCTGCTGCCAGGCCCCTAATCTGCCATGGGCCCCTATATACCGCCTCCTCATGCTGCTGCCAAGTCCAGAGTCTGTCATGGGTCCCTGTACGGCCTCCCATTGCTGCTGTCTCCATCGCCACACTCTGCTGCCATGTGCCACTTTCAGGTCTCTTCACACTGCTGGTGTGTTAAATTTTTTGACATAGGGTGCAGGCAGATTACGGGCCTCACATAGCTGCTGGCAGGCCCCTAATCTGCCATGGGCCCCTATATACCGCCTCCTCATGCTGCTGCCAAGTCCAGAGTCTGTCATGGTCCCTGTACGGCCTCCCATTGCTGCTGTCTCCATCGCCACAGTCTGCTGCCATGTGCCACTTTCAGGTCTCTTCACACTGCTGGTGTGTTAAATTTTTTGACATAGGGTGCAGGCAGATTACGGGCCTCACATAGCTGCTGCCAGGCCCCTAATCTGCCATGGGCCCCTATATACCGCCTCCTCATGCTGCTGCCAAGTCCAGAGTCTGTCATGGTCCCTGTACGGCCTCCCATTGCTGCTGTCTCCATCGCCACACTCTGCTGCCATGTGCCACTTTCAGGTCTCTTCACACTGCTGGTGTGTTAAATTTTTTGACATAGGGTGCAGGCAGATTACGGGCCTCACATAGCTGCTGCCAGGCCCCTAATCTGCCATGGGCCCCTATATACCGCCTCCTCATGCTGCTGCCAAGTCCAGAGTCTGTCATGGTCCCTGTACGGCCTCCCATTGCTGCTGTCTCCATCGCCACAGTCTGCTGCCATGTGCCACTTTCAGGTCTCTTCACACTGCTGGTGTGTTAAATTTTTTGACATAGGGTGCAGGCAGATTACGGGCCTCACATAGCTGCTGCCAGGCCCCTAATCTGCCATGGGCCCCTATATACCGCCTCCTCATGCTGCTGCCAAGTTCAGAGTCTGTCATGGGTCCCTGTACGGCCTCCCATTGCTGCTGTCTCCATCGCCACACTCTGCTGCCATGTGCCACTTTCAGGTCTCTTCACACTGCTGGTGTGTTAAATTTTTTGACATAGGGTGCAGGCAGATTACGGGCCTCACATAGCTGCTGCCAGGCCCCTAATCTGCCATGGGCCCCTATATACCGCCTCCTCATGCTGCTGCCAAGTCCAGAGTCTGTCATGGTCCCTGTACGGCCTCCCATTGCTGCTGTCTCCATCGCCACAGTCTGCTGCCATGTGCCACTTTCAGGTCTCTTCACACTGCTGGTGTGTTAAATTTTTTGACATAGGGTGCAGGCAGATTACGGGCCTCACATAGCTGCTGGCAGGCCCCTAATCTGCCATGGGCCCCTATATACCGCCTCCTCATGCTGCTGCCAAGTCCAGAGTCTGTCATGGTCCCTGTACGGCCTCCCATTGCTGCTGTCTCCATCGCCACAGTCTGCTGCCATGTGCCACTTTCAGGTCTCTTCACACTGCTGGTGTGTTAAATTTTTTGACATAGGGTGCAGGCAGATTACGGGCCTCACATAGCTGCTGCCAGGCCCCTAATCTGCCATGGGCCCCTATATACCGCCTCCTCATGCTGCTGCCAAGTCCAGAGTCTGTCATGGTCCCTGTACGGCCTCCCATTGCTGCTGTCTCCATCGCCACACTCTGCTGCCATGTGCCACTTTCAGGTCTCTTCACACTGCTGGTGTGTTAAATTTTTTGACATAGGGTGCTGGCAGATTACGGGCCTCCTATCGCTGCTGCCAGGCCCCTAATCTGCCATGGGCCCCTATATACCGCCTCCTCATGCTGCTGCCAAGTTCAGAGTCTGTCATGGGTCCCTGTACGGCCTCCCATTGCTGCTGTCTCCATCGCCACACTCTGCTGCCATGTGCCACTTTCATTTCTCCTCACACACTGCTGGTGTGTTGAATTTTTGGACATAGGGTGCTGGCAGATTACGGGCCTCCTATAGCTGCTGCCAGGCCCCTAATCTGCCATGGGCCCCTATATACCGCCTCCTCATGCTGCTGCCAAGTTCAGAGTCTGTCATGGGTCCCTGTACGGCCTCCCATTGCTGCTGTCTCCATCGCCACACTCTGCTGCCATGTGCCACTTTCAGGTCTCCTCACACTGCTGGTGTGTTGAATTTTTTGACATAGGGTGCTGGCAGATTACGGGCCTCCTATAGCTGCTGCCAGGCCCCTAATCTGCCATAAGCCCCTATATACCGCCTCCTCATGCTGCTGCCAAGTCCAGAGTCTGTCATGGGTCCCTGTACGGCCTCCCATTGCTGCTGTCTCCATCGCCACACTCTGCCATGTGCCACTTTCAGGTCTCCTCACACACTGCTGGTGTGTTGAATTTTTTGACATAGGGTGCTGGCAGATTACGGGCCTCCTATAGCTGCTGCCAGGCCCCTAATCTGCCGTAGGCCCCTATATACCGCCTCCTCATGCTGCTGCCAGGTCCAGAGTCTCTCATGGGTCCCTGTACGGCCTCCCATTGCTGCTGTCTCCATCGCCACACTCTGCCATGTGCCACTTTCAGGTCTCCTCACACTGCTGGTGTGTTCCATTTTTTGTCATAGGGTGCTGGCAGATTATGGGCCTCCCATAACTGCTGCCAGGCCCCTAATCTGCCATGGGCCCCTATACCGACTCCTCATGCTGTGACGTTGCAACAACGTGGAATTCAACCCTACATATGTTAGACCGCCTTTACGAACAGCAAAAGGCCATCACAGATTTCCTGATGTTAAAAGCAGATAAAGGTACTCCCTGTGTAACTTAGATGTCAGCCATTGGCAGCTCATGCGTGACACCTGCGCTTGCTCAGGCCCTTTGAGGAGGCCACGCTATTCGTGAGTCGGCAGGACTATGGGATGAACGACGTCATTCCTCTGTTGCACGTCCTGGAACAAATGCTGTTAACAATGGCTGGTCAGGGTGCGGTAGACGTGGCGCACAGATCTCAACGCCACATGGCCCCTGTGGGGGCAGGACTGGAAGAAGAGGAGGAGGTAGAGGAGGACATTGGTGCTCAGGAATTATTGAGTGAAATGGGTGGTTTTTCCACTCAGCGGACAGGAGTGGAGGAGCAGGAGCATCTGGTAGAGGAGGAGGAAGAGGAGACAGAGGACCTAGACGCACCGTGGCAGTATGCTGTGGAGATGGAGGCAGGGAGTCCCTCGCATTCCTTGGCACAAATGGCCCATAGCATGCTCGGTTGCTTGCGTAGCGACAGCCGAATAATAACCATCAGACAGAGGGATGACTTTTGGCTGTCCACCTTGTTGGACCCTCGCTACCGTTCAAAAATGGTGGCCTTTTTCACACCTGCTGAGAGGGAGGCCAAAATAACGTACTATAAAAAACACCTATGTAGTCAGCTGGTCTCTGCCTGTCTGCGCCAACGTCCATCCTCAGACACTGTGGGCCCTGTGCGCTCGTGTTCCGCTGCCATGGCAGCAGGGGAGGGGTGGGGTGGTAGGAGCAGTGGCAGCTCCACCAGCAGCGGCTGCCTCAGTCTGCAGTCGATGATGAGTAGCTTTCTTCACCAGCGCAGTGAGGAAACTACTAACCAGCCGCAGCAGCAGCAGCAGCATCAGGTGGACCTGGAGCAGGACCTCAAACAACAGGCTTAGGCCTACTTGGACAGCACCCTGCCAACCGAGGTAGACAATCCCCTTGACTACTGGGCAACGAAACTTGACCTTTGGCCCCAACTAGCTGAATTTGCCCTTGAAAGGCTGTCATGCCCGGCCAGTAGCGTGGCATCGGAGCGCGTGTTTAGTGCGGCAGGAGGTATTGCAACTCCGCGGAGGACACGACTGTCCACCCAAAGTGTGGAGAGACTCACGTTTGTGAAAATGAATCAGGCGTGGATTAGTCTGGATTTCAAACCACCAGTTCCTGACACAACTGACTAAATCCGCCATGAATCATGCCCCAAACATGTGCCACTTTCAGGTCTCCTCACACTGCTGGTGTGTTCCATTTTTTGTCATAGGGTGCTGGCAGATTACGGGCCTCCCATAGCTGCTGCCAGGCCCCTAATCTGCCATGGGCCCCTATACCGCCTCCTCATGCTGCTGCCAAGTCCAGAGTCTCTCATGGGTCCCTGTACGGCCTCCCATTGCTGCTGCCTCCATCGCCACACTCTGCCATGTGCCACTTTCAGGTCTCCTCACACTGCTGGTGTGTTCCATTTTTTGTCATAGGGTGCTGGCAGATTACGGGCCTCCCATAGCTGCTGCCAGGCCCCTAATCTGCCATGGGCCCCTATACCGCCTCCTCATGCTGCTGCCAGGTCCAGAGTCTCTCATGGGTCCCTGTACGGCCTCCCATTGCTGCTGTCTCCATCGCCACACTCTGCTGCCATGTGCCACTTTCAGGTCTCCTCACACTGCTGGTGGGTTCCATTTTTTGTCATAGGGTGCTGGCAGATTACGGGCCTCCCATAGCTGCTGCCAGGCCCGTAATCTGCCATGGGCCCCCGTACCGACTCCTCATGCTGCTGCCAGGCCCGTAATCTGTCATGGGCCCCTGTTGTCGCTTGTTGGCATATTCCGCTCGTTCAGATGCTCCTTCTCCTGCTACTCATCTTCACGGATTCCGTCAGCAGTCTTTCTTGGAATCCGTTTCCAAGAGACAACAGTTTGCGAGCACGCACCCGACGGTGCAGAAGCTGAACGTCCTCCTGTCCAAGTTGCTGCTGCCAGGCTCGTAATCTGTCATGCGCCCCTGTACCGCCTCCTCATGCTGCTGCCAGGTCCAGAGTGTGTCTTGGGCCCCCGTACCGACTCCTCATGCTGCTGCCAGGCCCGTAATCTGTCATGGGCCCCTGTACCGCCTCCCCATGCTGCTGCCAGGTCCAGAGTGTGTCATGGGTCCCTGTACGGCCTCCCATTGCTGCTGCCAGGCCCGTAATCTGCCATGGGCCCCTGTACCGACTCCTCATGCTGCTGCCAGGCCCGTAATCTGTCATGGGCCCCTGTACCGCCTCCTCATGCTGCTGCCAGGTCCAGAGTGTGTCATGGGTCCCTGTACGGCCTCCCATTGCTGCTGTCTCTATCGCCACACTCTGCCATGTGCCACTTTCAGGTCTCCTCACACTGCTGGTGGTTTCCATTTTTGTCATAGGGTGCTGTATGGCCTCCCATTGCTGCTGCCTCCACCGCCACACTGTGGCTCCACACTCTGGTTTTGGCCCCGTGACTGCCCAAATGAGTGAAGTGTGCGGTGATTCTAAGATCGACGGCACTCATCTGCATGTCATACTGACTGACAGTATTATTTCTCTTCCCCAGCAGACTCCAAGGGCATTTAAATTAAAGGTACAGTGTTCTGCACTAATATTAAGTCTCTCTGAAGCCTAGAAACACCCTTTTTTAAGTTAAATTCACAGCGAATTTATTCGACTCGAATCGAATATTGTCCACGAATTCGCCGAATCAGTCGAATCGAATTTTTCATTTCTTCGCTCATCTCTAGTTAAGATGGTGAGGGTTTCTTTGGGTAACTTAGGTAGTTGGAAGGAAAGAAGGAAGAAGACAAGGAGAGAGTGAAGCTAATAAGGTACTGATCACAGAGAGGGAAAGGAAGTTCAAAAGAGGAGGTTAGGCTCAGAAGTTTAGAAGTAACAGGAGTGTTAAGATTATCATGGATGTTGAAGTCACAGAGAATGATTGTGGGAGTTTCAGAAGAAAGTACGACAGCCAGGCAGAGAAGTCTTCAAGGAAGCCTTCAAGGAAGCTTGATACTGGTCCAGGAGGCTGATAGATCACATCAATTCTCAAAGAAACTGAAGAGAATAGACTAATAGAGTGAGCTTCAAATGAGGAGAGGGAGGCGACTGAAGAACTTGAAAAGTGCTTTGAGGGGATAGGAGGATTCCAACTCCACCTCCCTTCCATCCACTAGGCCTGGGAGAGCAAGTCCAGAGGATGCCACCAAGGGAGAGGGCAACCAGAGAGGGAAAGCCAAATTCGTACAGCCAGATTTCAGTAATTGCAAGTAGGTCAAAGGAGTTTGTGATTAAAAGGTCATGGGCAGAGGTGCGTTTGTTACAGACAGAGCAAGCATTCCAAAGGGCATAGGAAAAGGGGAGGTTGGTTCTAGCAAGAAGAGGAATAGTAACCAGATTGTGGGGATTGCGGTAGATTTTAGAGGATAGAGAGTGCTGAGCTTGTTGTTTGGTCAAAGGAAAATGATGGCTGCTCAGGATTTGGAGAAATGTGTCCAGAGAGAAGCAGGCTGAGAGAGGTAATGTGGGAGTATGACTTATATGGAGGGACATGTCTCGGTGTCCTGGAGGTTTTATTACTTTGTGGGTTCAGAATTGGCAAGAGTTGATGGGTGCGGTAATACGGTGAAGGCAAGAGTGAGGGTGATATACAAACTGGGGGGCAGAGAAGAGGGGTGAATAAAAGAGTTTGAGGAGAGAAGATACAACTGTAAGAAGTAGGGAGTGTATGTTACAGAGTGGTGAGATTAAGACGCAGACTGGGTAAGAGATGAAAAAGCTGGATGGGGAAACAGGTCACCTGCAGTCTATTTAGTGCTTTGCAGTTGTCTGGCTCTGCATTTCAGCACAAAGCGGGAATCCAGAGCATAGTGCAATACTCAATACTTAATCCAAGATGATAGTTGCGAATGCTATTCCTGTCTGTGCTAACCCTGCCAATTTGGTATCTTATGTATAAATAAACAGAACACCTGTATTTGTATAGTGAGGAAATTAGAATACATTCCATCAATGTCCAGAACTTCCCAAAACAGGAGCCTGAAATAAAAAATAAAGTGCCACACTTGGCTGTGACTGAAGATCTTGTCAAGTACTTGATAAAGGTCTTTAAATTACAGAGTACAATCTTACTTTAGAACAGTACAGTGCAGATTGATTATACAGATGCAATCTTTTTTTTTTTTTTTAAATCTTCGCAAACAGTTGATTTTACTTTACTTGTTGTCTGGACTTTTTCTTTAGTAATACTGATTCTGCAATAATTTCTTTGGAACAGTGTGACGAGTTGGATCAGAAAATAGCCAAACTGACAAGAGAGAGGCAGTATGTGGCCAATGTGTTAAAGGAGGTAAGCACATAAAACACAACAATAATAAAATCTTCATTTCTGATGCTGTTTCAAAAGAACTTTCAGGTCACTAACAAATCACTGTGCTTTGGAAAGAGGGCGTGGGAAAGAGAGCAGACACAGGCAGCTGAATGGCACTGCTGCTGGGGACTGGACAGAGACAGACCTGTCACTCAGTCCAGGTTCGGCCTGCGGTCCACCATTTAACCTCCCTGGCGGTATTCCCGAGTGTAGCTCAGGGTAAAGTTTCAGTACCACAAGCAGTAACCCCGAGCTACACTCGGGCTTACCATACGGTGTTGCTCTGCGATCCCTCGATCACTTACCTTGTCATACGCTCCCGTGATGTCCCTCCTGCAGTGTTCCCGGCAATGTAACCCGGCGGATGCCGGCATCTGTCATCTGGGTTCCGTCCCCTGCGAGCGCCGGGACGTACAGGGGACAGAATGGTGGGAAATTTGAAAATGACAAAGTGACATTCGCTAAAATCACATAGTAAAACATTACTTTATCAAAGCATTTCACATACATTTTGTCCCTAGTGCTTTGTCCTGTGCCCTGCCTGTATTTTTACTGTTCTTTCTGCCTAGAAACTGAGAAACGTCCATTGCGTCCAAAAAGCGTCCCTTTAGGTCAAAAGTGGTTTTAGACCAGTAGAGAACAGCGATAGTAAATTAGAACCACTTGCAGAATTGAGTGATAATGATTCGTGGGGAAATTAGTCATCAGACACTGAAAACAATTTTGCGACTTTGCTCAGTGATGTGCGAACTTGGCGCTATATTTCAAATTTCAGTGTTTTTGGTTTGATTATATTATTGAATTAAATTTATTATTATAATATTTTTTATGATTATTAAATTATAATTTATGATTTCGTGTTTCAAGTTTTATCCTAACCGGGAAGTTTACTAGACTCTTGTTTGGACAGATTTCAGTGAGTTATTCCTAAAACTTACGAGCCTACAATATAAAACACCAAATTTCCATGCAAAATAATGGTACCGCTTTCAGCACCAAAAATCTGAAATAATCATACCGCCAGGGAGGTTAATGATGCCTGTTTTAGGGAAATTTTAACTCAAAATATTTGGAGATTCGAATGGAGTTGAGAAAAGTTACTCTTGTTACTTTTTTTTCTTGTTTATGTTCTCACTTGGGAGGATCACTCTCTTTGGTCTGGTGACCATTTTCTCCAGGTCCAAACATGATGAGAATTCACAACTTTACTTAAAACTGCTGGATAATTTCCCCAATAGGATACCATTACTTTGTCCAAAACGGTTTTGGCTTTTAAATGCTGTTTAAAGTGTACCTAAACCCACAAATGATTAATACTGTATATTGCTGCTATCAATCCTTTGGTGTGGTGACTGTATTAGGTTTTTCTTTAAGAATTTTTTTAAGCTAAGAACATTTTGAGAAAATGTGGAATATACTTGTTGATCTTGCTAGAAATGCAATGTTCTTGTCTTTTTTGTGAGGTGGATTAAAAACGCAAAATCTGCCCATTTCTAGCTTCATCATTTAGAGTTGCTAGCATCACAGTAAAGGAAATACTTGAACGTTTAGTATAAAAAGCTTGCAAATTGTTTTTTCAATGAGGTTATCTTTATATGGTAACTCATACAAATGAGCGCAGAGAGGCCACTCCAGGTGGAAACATGTGAACAGTTAATCATGAGCTCACCACTGCTGCCTTGTTAATCATTTGCATGATGAAGAGAACTAAAGAAATAGATGCTGTGGAAAATGCTCTGTCAAGCACCTTAATGAAGGTGCATCTTTATTAGGTGAGACAAAGTAGCAAATATAATAAAGTTTGACCAGCCTGAAGTGAACAGCGTGACTCCAACGGACGGCCTGTCCTCTCTGAAGGGAGCTGAGATCGGAGACCGCTCATGTTGGCTTCAAATCACGTGGTGTCAGCGTCCCGGGTGATGTTACCATGGCAAGCGAAGGCAGTGTCCAGCGTTGGGTTACCAAGACGACATGTTTCGCGCAGTTGCGCTTTGTCAAGCCTAGTTATCTTTATATGGTGTTTAACTGGTAATTGTACGAGCTGATTTGCAAAAAGCTAATATGGTACCAAAATTCAAAAAAGGGCCAAGATATACAGTTAGGTCCATATATACAGTGGGGATCGAAATTTTGGGCACCCCAGCTAAAAATTTGTATTAATGTGCATAAAGAAGCCAAGGAAAGATGGAAAAATCTCCAAAAGGCATCAAATTACAGATTAGACATTCTTATAATATGTCAACAAAAGTTAGATTTTATTTCCATCATTTACACTTTCAAAATAACAGGAAACAAAAAAATGGCGTCTGCAAAAGTTTGGGCACCCTGCAGAGTTAATATCTTGTACTGCCCCCTTTGGCAAGTATCACAGCTTGTAAACGCTTTTTGTAGCCAGCCAAGAGTCTTTCAATTCTTGTTTGAGGTATCTTTGCCCATTCTTCCTTACAAAAGTCTTCCAGTTCTTTGAGATTTCTGGGCTGTCTGTCACGCACTGCTCTTTTAAGGTCTATCCATAGCTTTTCAATTATGTTGAGGTCAGGAGATTGTGAAGGCCATGGCAAAACCTTCAGTTTACGCCTCTAGTATTATTCCCCCGTGGATTTCGAGGTGTGTTTAGGATCATTATCCATTTGTAGAAGCCATCCTCTCTTTAACTTCAGCTTTTTCACAGATGGCATCAAGTTACCATCCAAAATTTGCTGAAATTTTATTGAATCCATTTTTCCTTCTACTCGTGAGATGTTCCCTGTGCCACTGGCTGCAACACAACCCCAAAGCATGATTGATCCAACCCCATGCTTAACAGTTGGACAGAGGTTCTTTTCATTCAATTCTGTGCCCCTTCTTCTCCAAACGTACCTTTGCTCATTCCGGCCAAAAAGTTCAATTTTAACCTCATCGGTCCACAGAACTTGTTTCCAAAATGCATCAGGCTTGTCTATATGTTCATTTGCAAAGTTCAAACAATGATTTTTGTGGTGAGGACGTAGAAGAGGTTTTCTTCTGATAACTCTTCCATGAAGACCATATTTGTTTTGAATTGTTTTTCTCACAATCCTGCGAGCTGTTCTGTCTGATATTTTTCTTGGTCTTCCAGATCTTGCTTTAACTTCCACTGTTCCTGATGACTGCCATTTCTTAATTACATTCCGAACAGAGGATATTGACATCTGAAAACGCTTTGCTATCTTCTTATAGCCTTCTCCAGCTTTGTGAGCGTCAACTATTGTCAGTTTCAGTTTTCTAGACAACTGCTTAGAAGAACCCATGGTGCTGATTGTTGGGGCAAGGTGAGATAAGTCTGGGCATTTAAAACCTTTGAGATTGACATAACCTGGTCTTCCCAGACGATGATTGAGAACAATCCATGACACTGGCAGGTCTCAGCTTTGCAAAGGAGGCAGTGCATGCTATAAATTCTGCAGGGTGCCCAAACTTTTGCAGATGTCATATTTTTGTTTTCTGTTATCTTGAAAGTGTAAATAATGGAAATAAAATCTAACTTTTGTTGACATATTATAAGAATGTCTAATCTGTAATTTGATGCCTTTTGGAGATTTTTCCATCTTTCCTTGGCTTCTTTATGCACATTAATACAAATGTTTAGCTGGGGTGCCCAAACTTTCGATCCCCACTGTATATATTTGGACACGGGCACAATTTTCATATGTTTGGCTCTGTATGCCACCTGAATAAATTGAACTAAACAATCCAAATGGATTTGAAGTGCAGACTTTCAGCTTTAATTGAAGGAGGTGAACATAAATACCAAGTACATATTTTAGGAACTGCAACCATTTTTATACACAGTCCCTCCATTTTTAGGGACTCAAATGTAATTGAACAAATTAATATAATCATAAATAAAATGTTCATTTTTTTTTATATTTTGTTGAGAATTTTTTACTGGCAATGACTGCCTGAAATCTGGAACCCATGGACATTACCAAAGACTGGCTTTCCTCCTTTCTGATGCTTTGCCAGGCTCTAACTGCAGATGTCTTCAGTTGTTCTTTGTTTGAGGGTCTTTCTGCCTTTAGTTTTGCCTTCAGCAAGTGAAATGCATGCTCAGTTGGGTTGAGATCAGGTGATTGACTCAGCCATTGCAGAATATTCCACTTCTTTTCCTTCAAAAGCTCCTGGGTTGCTTTTGCAGTGTGCATTGGATCATTGTTCATCTGTACTGTTAAGCGCTGTAAAATCAACTTGGCTGCATTTGGCATCAGTCTGGACTGACAGTATATGTTTAAACACCAAAGAATTCATCCGGCTGCTTCTGTCACATCAATAAACACCAATGACCCAGTGCCACTGGAAGCCATGCATGCCCATGCCATCACACTGCCTCCACCATGTTTTACAGATGACGTGTGCTTTGGATCGTGAGTTGTTCCAAGCCTTCTCCACACTTTTTTCTTCCCGTCATTCTGGTATAGATTAATCTTAGTTTCATCCGTCCAAAGAATGTTTTTTCAGAACTGGTTTGGCTTTTTTAGATGTTTTTTGGCAAAATCTAATCTGGCTTTTCTATTCTTCAGGCTTATGAATGGTTTGCACCTTGTGGTGAACCCTCTGTATTTGCTCTCGTGAAGTCTTTTCTCTTGATTGGAGACTTTTGACAATGATACACCCACCTCCTGGAGAGTGTCCTTCACTTGTCTGGATGTTGTGAATGGGTTTTTCTTTACCATAGACAGGATCCTGCGATCATCCACCACTGTTGTCTTCTATGGACGTCATGCCTTTTTATGTTGCTGAGCTCACCAATGCGTTCTTCTTTCCTCAGAATGTACCAAACTTTTGATTTGTCCACTCCTAATGTTGCTGCTATCTCTCAGATGGATTTGTTTTGTTTTTGAAGCCTTACAATGGTCCGTTTCACTTGCATGGACAGCTCCTTTGAACTCATGATGTAGGTTCACAGCAATAGATTCCATATGCAAATACCACACTTGGAATCAACTCCAGACCTTTTCACCTGCTTAATTGATGAAGAAATAATGGAGTAGCCCACACCTGGCCATGAAACAGCTTTTAATTCATTTGTCCAATTACTTTTGATCCCTTGAAAAAGGGGGGGTGGCTTCTCAAGAGCTGAATTCCTAAACTCTTCCTTCAATTTGGATGTACATGGGTGTGCACTTTCAGCCCATATCCATTATGTAATTATAGCTTGAATATGTTTTGGTAAATACC
Organism: Staurois parvus; assembly: GCF_062004578.1. Taxonomy (NCBI): domain Eukaryota; kingdom Metazoa; phylum Chordata; class Amphibia; order Anura; family Ranidae; genus Staurois; species Staurois parvus. Next base: position 17,108,254 of record NW_028317950.1, on the reverse strand, counting down.
TGAAAAAAACTAAGTTTTGCCTGTGTCCAAATATATATGGACCTAACTGTACCTGGGAACTACAGACTAGTCAGCCTAATTTCAATAGCATGTAAAGTATTGGAGGGGATGATAAGAGACCATATCCAAGTATTTGCTTCTGAAAATAGTATCATAGTAAAAACCAGCATGGATTTATGAAGGATTGTTCTTGCCAGACCAACCTGTTAACATTCTATGATATAGGGAGCTGTAATCTGAATAGAGGAAGGCCTGTGGACATGGTGTGTGGGGATTTCCACTTTCCATTTGAGAAGTTCCTAATAAATGCTTAATTTACAAATTGAGGTCTGTTGCCATTGATGATAGTGTATGTACCTGGATAGAAAACTAGTTACAGGAGCATGTTCAGAGGGTAGTAATAAATAGCCTATATTGTGAATAGTCTGAAGTTGTAAGTGGGTTCTGTTTTTGTTCTAGTTCTGTTTAATTTGTTAATAATTGATATAGAGATTGGTATAAATAGTTCAGTCTCAGTGTTTGCAGACAATAGAAAGCTAAGTAGGGTGATGCCTTCACAGAAGGATGTAGAAACTTTGCAAGAAGACCTTGATAAAACGGGTAGGCAACTACATGGCAAATTAGGTTTAATATTTGAAAATGTATTGCACCTGGGAGGTAAAGTAAGTTATTTGCTAGGGGGAGAACCTCTGGGGGAATCGAGGATCTGGGGTTTCTAGCAAATCACAGGCTTGGCAATAGCATGCATTGCCAAGCTGCAGCAAGCAAAGATAGCAGACTATTAGCATTAAAAAGGGTATCTACTCAAGAGATCATTCTAAAATTCTGCCACTTCATAATACTCTCGTTCAGCTACATCTTGATTATGCTGTCTAGTTTTGAGCACCAGTCATCCGGAAGGATGTGCTGGGGATGGAGAGAGTCCAGAGAAGGGCAACAAATCTAATAAGAGGGCTGGAGGACCTTGGCTGGAGTACCTTAGTTATGAAGGACAACTACAAGGGAGCTTATTCTCCCTGGGGAAGGGACGCTTAAGAGGAGCTAAGATTGATGATTCTGTCATAGGGAGAAAACTATTCAATCAGATCGTTTAAGAAGACAGGTGTCCACTCAGTGAAGTTGGATGAGAAGCAGTTTAATCTTTAAACTGTGTAAGTCGTTCTTTACTGTCCGAGATGTAAGGATGTGGAACTCCATTCCACTGTTGGCAGAGAGTATCCTTAACCACTTGCCCTCCAGAGGATTTACACCCTTCCTGACCAGGCCATTTTTTGCTATACGGCGCTGCGTTACTTTAACTGACAATTGCACGGTCATGCACTGCTGTACATAAATAAAATTTATGTCAGTTTTCCCCACAAATAGAGCTTTCTTTCGGTGGTATTGGATCACCTGTGCGGGTTTTTTTTCTTTGCGCTATAAACCAAAAAAGATCAACAATTTTGAAAAAAAAAACAATTTTTTACTTTTTTGTTATAAAACATCTGTTTTTGCTAAAAGAAAAAAAAAATCCCAATACATGTAAATGAATTGGTTTACATGAGTTAGTGTCTACAAATGGTGTATACTGGAATTTTTTTTTATTTTAATTGTATACTTGTAATGGCGGCGATCAGCTACTTATAGCGGGACTGCGGCTCCATTCTGACACTGGGGGGAACTAACTGCCACTGACATCCCAATGACACCAATACTGGGATCATTTCTAATAAAAAGCACTGATACTGTACTAATGACACTGATCAGAGAAATACACAGCAGCATGTTACTACTGGCAGGAGAGAGACCTGTGTTCGGCGTGCTGGTGGGAAATCTCTGGCCGGGACTCAGTGATCGACGTCTGTAGCCGTCAATGGCGGGGACGGCGGCGCGCACGCGCCCCCTACCCGGAGATGCAGAATTACTTATATTTAGCTGGTTATTGCTGGTGGCTATAGTCACTGGCAGTAATTGCATCCTAAAACTCCGACATGCTAGTTGTACCCAAGTCGAACCATTGATGTACCAAAGTTGATCCCTGATGAACCTACGAGTTTCAAACCATCTATGGCCCACTTAAGAAATAACCAACTTAAAGTGATTGTAAAGGAATTTTTTCCCTTTCAGGAGCAAATTGGATCATGCTTTGCTGTTTTTTTTTTTTTTTTCCTTCCTCTGGATCAACTGTGGGTGTAGGATAACGTTTTTTTTTTTTTTTTATATATATATGGTTGAACTGGATGGGGTTTTGTCTTTTTTTTCAGCCAGACTAACTATGTAATTTGTGCAGCCCTGTCACCCTGTAGCAGTAGTTCTGCTATAGGGCGATAGGGAAGTGGTTAATAAAAAAAAAAAAAAAAAAAAAACACTTTTAAATGAACATCCTAGGGAGTTCAATATACAAGGAACTGGGAAATGGTAGTGACACACACACCCACTCAGGTTGAACTGGATAAACTGGTGTCTTTATTTAACCTTACCAACTATGGTATACTTTTATGCAACTGAGATCAGCGGCGATCCTGAGGATCGTTGCTGATCTCAGGTCATTTAGTTGTTTAGGAAGCAGACGGCCAGTGTATGAAGGAGCGATGGCAGCCCTTCACTGGCAATCTGTGTGAAAATTCTACCTCCAGATTCTCCAACATAAAGGTGGAGAATCGTGGGAGCAGCAAAAGAAGCAGCTGTAATTTACCACTTAGTAAACTGTGTGTTTGACTGATCTCTTACTGTAATCTCGCGAGAATACAGTAACAGCAGCTGTTTTCTAGTGTTCAAAGCATTTGTAGATTGCTTCACTCCTCAGGAGAAGCGATGTACAACGCTTCATGAACAGGCATTCAGAGGAGAACTCTCTGAGAATGCCAGAGAACTGAGCAGCGGTCATTTACCGCTGCATGATAAAAGGACACATATATCTATGCATATAACTGAGAGACGTTGCTTCATAATCTACTGCCCTCAGCTAACAAATAGAAGTTGAGGTAGTTTGAAATTATGTACATTATCCAGGTATGTATTGTATATGAAAAAATCTTAAATGTATTTTTAAACAGTAACGTAGCCTGAACTCTTATTGCCAAAAGTGTTGGGCCAGGCCTCCAAATCATTGAATTCAGGTGTTCCAATCAACCTCCATGGCCACAGGTGTATAAAATCAAGCACCTAGGCATGCAGACTGCTTCTACAAACATTTGTGAAAGAATGGATCGCTCTCAGGAGCTCTGTGAATTCAAGCATGGTACCATGATAGGTTGCCACCTGTTCAATAAGTCCATCTGTGAAATTTTCTTGCTACTAAATATTCAATGATCAACTGTTAGTGGTATTCCAACACAGTAGAAGCAACTGGGAACAACAGCAATTCAGCCATGAAGTAAAATGACAGAGTGGGGTCAGCGAATGCTGAAGCGTACTGTGCGCAGAAGTCACCAACTGTCTGCAGAGTCAATAGCTAAAGACCTCCAAACTTCGTGTGGCCTTCAAATTAGTAGAATAACAGTGGGTAGAGAGCTTCATGGAATGGGTTTCCATGACCGAGCAGCTGCATCTAAGCCTTACATCACCAAGTGCAATGAAAAGCGATGGATGCAGTGGTATAAAGCACGCTGCTACTGGACTCTAGAGCAGTGGAGACGTGTTCTCTGGAGTGACCAAAAGCGCGTCTTTATCTAGCAATCCGATGGATGTGTCTGAGTTTGCGGTTGCCTGACTGCATTGTGCCAAGTGTAAACTTTGGGGGGGGGATTATGGTGTGAGGTTGTTTTTCAGGGGTTTGGCTTGGCCCCTTAGTTTCAGTAAAGGGAACTCCTTAATGCATCAGCATGCCAAGACATTTTGGACAATTTTATGCTTCCCACTTTGTGGGAACAGTATGGGGATGGCCCCTTTCTGTTCCAACATGACTGCGAACCAGTGAACAAAGCAAGGTCCATAAAGACATGGATGAGTGCGTTTGGGGTGGAGGAACTTGACTGGCCTGCACAGAGTCCTGACTTCAACCCAATAGAAAACCTTTGGAAAGAATAAGAGTGGAGACTGCGAGCCAGGCCTTCTCATCCAACATCAGTGCCTGACCTCACAAATGCGCTTCTGGAAGAATGGTCAGAGATTCCCATAGACACACTCCTAAACATTGTGGACAGCCTTCTCAGGAGAGATGAAGTTGTTATCGCTGCAAAGGGTGGACCAACTCCGTATTGAACCTACCGACTAAGACTGGAATGCCTTTAAAGTTCACGTGCGTGTGAAAGTGTATAACACTAGAAATTGCATCTGAATATGGCTGAAAATTGTGCTGGACTCTTTTTGAAATTGCACTGTGGCCGTCCAGCAAATATTTGAACAGGCTCCATAGAAAAGCCATGTGGTTCAAAACTCATCCAGTTCACATATATGTGAGCTGAGGCTGGACTACCCTGTTTAGCATGATTCAGGCTGGAAGAGAAAGGTGCAGCACTGTTGCACATTGCACAGTACACAGGTAGCCAGCTGCTAAAAGTGGGGAAGTACAGGGATGAGCTCATCAGTGTTTTTGCGCTGTTACTATTACAGGTTGGAGCTGTCCTTAACCAAGCTCTAGTGCTTAAACTGGAGTAGAAGAATGAGGTCAGAATCTGGCAGTGCTATCTGAAAAGGAAAAAGAATTATAAAATTGGCTGATCAAAAGTTTAAACTTTTGTATTTCAACACTAAAGATAGCCTAAAGATAATCTGGGTAATAGTCGAGGTGTCACAATAATATTTACATAATGCATGCCATTTCTAATGCCACACCCCTACAGCCCTGAGTCTAGGCCTACATCTCTTTTCTAGAGAACTGCTTTTTCTCTCACCTTTTTGAAAAATTGGAGCTACCTTTGAAATGTTTGATAATGTCTGATTTCATTTTTATTTGCAGCAGCGTAGACGACCTCAGGAAGTTCAACGGAATATCATTCTGGAGTCTCATGTCATTTGCTGCACACTGAGCGCGAGTGGTGGCATCCTGCTGGAATCAGCCTTCAGGCAGCTTGGACAGGAGCCATTCAGTTGTGTCATTGTGGATGAGGTCAGGATCTTGAGCTAAGATTTTTCTTTTCATATTTACTATCTTATTGGAGAAGAGATACCTACACCCTTTATGCTTCTATTTTTAGGCAGGGCAGTCATGTGAAGTGGAGACCCTCATTCCGCTTCTCCACCGATGTTGTAAATTGGTGTTAGTGGGAGACCCAGAACAACTTCCACCAACTGTTATATCAATGGTAAGCTTGTCCATCTAACAGCTTTGACAATTTGAATGCAATGTATGAGTATGTCTAATGGATTTTTAATTTTTGTTTTTCACAATTAGTAGAAACAGTTGGTCTGTGATTGATGGACCTGTGGTGTTTTATTTTAGGTTATACTTCTTACAAACCAGACATCAGGATCATTTCCTGGATATATTCATTAATTCATGTGTGTTCGTAATAAAAGAGATAAACTAATAGACTCACTGTAAAGGTTTGCTGGCAATCAATCTTAATTTCTGTTCCTCATCAGTTTTTTGTGTGAAATCTGAACACAAATGCCCAAGCTGATTTTTGGTGTACTGTTGTCCATAGTAATTGATGTTTTGCGAAATTGCAACATATTTATTGCAGGTAAAGAGATATCTTAAGCGCACAGTACATGGCACAGACTGTGTACTCATAGGCCTCAGGTTATAGGCTCACACCTTCAGGTGTTTGGATATTGGCAAGCTTTTGATAGCACACCCCTTTGGTGCCTTTCCTATACTCCACATAAGTCCACTTTTAAAATTTTTTTTTTTTTGCTAGTGTTGTAAGTTGATGTACTTTTTCTTCCTTATAGGGAAATCTTACTTCGCTAGTTTACTTTTTGGTTGATTCCTGCTTGCGGCCTCAGTTCAACATAGAACTGCTACCAGAGCGACATAGCTTATGATCCCCCACTGCCTTTTGTTACCGGTCTTTTAGTAACGGTCCTTTCTGTTATGGTTAATCCATCTGCAACCCTTCTCAGTTACAATATTGGCGTCCATACTCCATCTGGGGACTCAGCCATCTACGTTGAGACTGTTCTTTGCCTTTTATCAGCCTGTGTTACCATTGGCAGTTTTACTACTAAATCATTATTTGTTCCATATAATTTGTGACTTTTTTGTATTTTAAGCATTTATTAAAAGACTCATTCTTCCCATTATTGAATGGCACTGTTAACTTATTCGGGGCATATTGACACAATTAATCTATTGCTAAACCTCAATTTTCAAGTGCGTTTGTGACTTGTTATATTCTACCTCTACGCCCAAGGAGATTATGTAGCAGCACATGATCATTGCTGTCCATATAGTACAATCTATCGCTGGCCTTATTTTTTGTCTTTCTTCCTTTGGTTTCATTGGGATTTCTAGGGCAATTAGCAGTTTTTTGGGGTCCTGTTGGGCGATGTTTAGACTTTGTTGGATCCAATAATTTTACATAATAATTTTATATATTGTTTAAACAAAGGTGTCCTGCTCCAGTTTTACACACCCTATGGCAGGGGTGGGCAAACTTTTTGGCTTGAGGGCCGCAATGGGTTCATATATTGGACCCGGGGGCCAGACCAAGAGTAGATGAATGATGTGTATGTGTCATCCATAGTAAGTATAGTAATATACCCCCATAGTAAGCATAGTAATTCATCCCCCCTATAGTAATTCATCCCCCATATTAATTCATCCCCCATATTAAGTCCCCAAGTCCCCCCTGTGTCAATTCACTTACCTTTGCTCCGCGCGTTCCTCTCGCCGTGTTCCCGCGCCGTACCGGTGTAGCATGAAAATCTGTCTCCTATGAGGATCTGTCCCCCTCGACGTATCTGCGCATGTGCCAGTTTCAGGCATTAGCAGCCGATCGGCGATCTCCGGCACATGCGCAGATACGTCGAGGGGGACAGATCCTCATAGGAGACAGATTTTCATGCTACACCGGTCTTCAGGGCGGACTGTGAGAGGAGCCTAGCGTAGTTTGCACATTGCTGCCCTATGGCCTAAATGATCTTTTACTGCCGTTTTTCATTAATAGATTAGGATTATGTTTACAAGACATCAATGAACTAGTTAATTCTTATATAGATATATATTAAATTTTTTTCCCCCTCTTTTTTTTTTTTTTCCTTCCTTTTTTTTTTTTCAACACATTGTTTATTGAAACCAAAGCCATAAACAGAAGCAGAGCATACATACAGACAGAGTCCTCTATATACAGATGTGTTCAAAATAATAGCAGTGTGTTGAAAAAAGTGAATAAAGCTCAAAATCCTTCTAATAGCTTTTATTTCCATACACACAAATGCATTAGGAACACAACACATTCTATTCCAAATCAAAACATGAAGAAAAATATATCAAATTTGTGTTTTTCCTCTAAAAAAAAAAAAAATTGAAGAAAAGTGAATATTAGACATTCAATATTAGTGAATGTTAAAAAAAAATAGCAGTGTTTTGTGTTCTTCTCTACAAACTCAAACATTCACTATATAAACTGAAAAATGTTTGAAGATTTTGCTTTCCTTTAACCACTTGAGCTCCTGAGGATTTACCACCCTTAATGACCAGGCCTTTTTTTGCTGTTTGGCGCTGCACTAATTCAAATGATAATTGCGCGGTCATGCAATGCTGTACCCAAACGAAATTTACGTTTTTGTTTTCACACAAATAGAGCTTTCTTTTGGTGGTATTTGATCACCTGTGCGCTTTTTATTTTTTGCGCTATAAACAAAAAAAACACAAAAATTTTGAAAAAAAACAATATTTTCTACTTTCAGCTATAAAAAATATATCGTAAACTCAAAGTTAGTCATAAATTTAAGCCAAAATGTATTCTGCTACATGTTTTTGGTAAAAAAAATCCCAATAAGTGTATATTGATTGCTTTGTGTGGAAGTTATAGCATCTACAAACTATGGTATAGATACTGTAATTTATACCTTTTTTTGCTATACAGCGCTGCACTAATTCAAATGATAATTTCGCGGTCATGCAATGCTGTACCCAAACAAAATTTACGTCCTTTTTTTCACACAAATAGAGCTTTCTTTTGGTGGTATTTGATCACCTGTGCGCTTTTTTATTTTTTGCGCTATAAACAAAAAAAACGAACATTTTGGAAAAAAAACATTTTCTACTTTCAGCTATAAAAATTATATCGTAAACTCAAAGTTAGTCAGAAATTTAAGCCAAAATGTATTCTGCTACATGTTTTTGGTAAAAAAAAATCCCGTGCATTAGCGGGCAAACTGGCGCTATCTGGGAGGGGCGCTAACACTATCGGAAGTAACCAGTGACACTAATACAGTGATCAGTAAAAATCTGTTCACTGATCAGTGACACTGGTGACAGGGCAGTGAAGGGGTTAACTGGGGGGGGGAGATTAAGGGGTTAAATGGGATTACTGGTGTACTAGCGGGCAAACTGGCGCTATCTGGGAGGGGCTCTAACACTATCGTAAGTCGCCAGTGACACTGATACAGTGATCAGTAAAAAATCGGTTCACTGATCAGTGACACTGGTGACAGGGCAGTCAAGGGGTTAACTGGGGGGGGGGGGGCGATCAGGGGGTTAAATGTGTCCTAGAGTGTTCTAACTGTGGGTATGTGCTGTTTTACTCACTGTTTGTATGTCTTCTTCTCTGTCTGGAACGGAATGTGTCCAGGCAGAGAAGAATGACATCATATCCTGTCCTGTGTAAATGTCAACACAGGACAGGATAGAACAGGGACCGATCATCTGATTTCAGCCAGACATCACTGGCTGAAATCGAATGATTGATCCCTCCGGGATCAAATGGTGTCACCCGCGGGTCGGCGGGAGCGCGTGCGCGCCCCCCCTGCCGGCGAAAACGTCGGGAGCGCGGAGCCCAATTTAAAACGTGCTTTTGCGCCCCAGTGCCGCCCTGCACACGTATATATGCAGTGGCAGGGCGGCAAGTGGTTAATAATAAAATATTATAATAATAATAAATTATAATAAAAGCTTTACACAAATTGATAAAAGCTGATCGTTGTATACACCCCTGTCAGTGGTAAATAGTTTGTCTCAATTCTCCCGTTGCTTCTTTTTCAACCTACTATAACAGATTAACTTCTTCCCTACCGAGCTATATTATTATTAATATTATTATTATATAGTATTTATATAGCGCCAAAGGGTTTGCTCAGCGCTGTACAATAGCAAGGGGGACAGAACATGAGACAAGACAGAAACAAAACAATATACAAGGGGTTCGAGGGCCCTGCTCTTTCGATAGCTGAAAGACTGCTACAGCGCGGTTGTCTAGTTCTGGGACGACGTCCATGGACGTAATTCCAGAACATGCCCCCAGCGGCGCGCCACCAGTGATCGCTGTGTCCTAAGGACACAGCTGATCACGTAATACGGTAAACGGCCAATCAGAACGGCCTTTTACCACGTGATCAGCTTTGTGCAGATCACCGGGTAAATACAGTTGCTGGTTATCTGCTGCACTTTCCTTGCACTTTTACAGCATGAGGAAAGTACTGTCGATAACCAACAATTGTCAGTGAAGTGATCCGTCCCCTGATGATCTGTGCCCAGCAGTGCCACCCAGCAGTGCAGCATCATCAGTGCCAGCTCATCATGCTGCCTATCTGTGCAGCCTCATCAACGCACATCAGTGAAGGAGAAAAATTACCTTTTTGCAAAACTTTATAATCGAAACAAAGAATCTTTTTTTTTTTCTCCAAATGTTTTGCTTATTTTTTGTTTATAGCGCAAAAAAATAAAATACCCAGTGGCGATTAAATACCACCAAAAGAAAGCTTGATTTGTGTGAAAAAAATGATATAAATTTCATATGGGTACAGTGTTCATGACCGTGCAATTGTCATTCAAAGTGAGACAGCGCTGAAAGCTGAAAATTGGCCTGGGTAGGAAGGGGGTATAAGTGCCCAGTAGGCAGGAGTGAGGGAGTGGCCGGAGTGAATGAAGGAGCAGCGCTTCCTGGACTGGATCGTCGTGGGACTGGAACCGGAGCCAGGTAAGATACAGCAGCCCCCTGCCCGCCCCTGTACTTATTGTGCCTTCCTCGCAGAAAATATGCCCCTGCCGGCGGGCCGGATAAATGGCCTCAGTGGGCCGTAGTTTGAGACCCCTGGTCTAGACAAAGAACACATGCATTGGCTGGATCACCAGTAAAAATAAAGGAAAAAAAAAAGAAAACCAATGTAGCTACCACATCTAAGAATTGATACATTTAAACTTCTCAGGACGGGCGCCCAAAAGTAGCTATATTAACCCATACACTGTAAAGAGGCCTTGCTTCTGTGGCTCCCAAGGCAGCCATGTTTTGGTTGAAAGAGTTGCTTAAGGCTACTTTCACTCTGTTCTGCAGCAAAAACGCATATGCAAGTTTACTGCATTTTTACCACGTTTGTGATGCGTTTTTTAACCACTTCCCGACCGGCCGTTGTATATAAACGGCCGGACGGTGGCACTGCAGGGTCGGGTGGCCGTCTATAAACAGCCTCCCCGCACCCTGCTTGTGCGCGCTCCCTGGGAGCGCGCAGCCCCGCGATCCGGTACCCGCTGTGTCCTCCGGACACAGTGAAACACCGATCATCGGAAGGGACCTCTGTACGAGGTCCCGATCATGTGATCACTGATTGGCCAATCAGTGATCACATGCAAAGTAGTAAGCAAGATGTCACTTCTGACATCATTGCTTACTATGTGTGAAATCTGTGAATGATCACAGAGGTCACATGGTACAAGGCTATTCACAAAAACCTTGTACCATGTGACAAGCTGTGACCAATCACAGCTCACTCTGTATTTCTCAATGAGTGCAGGAATGCACACAGAGAGAAAGAGAAATGATTGCTTTTACATCCTATATGGGTGTAAAAGCAATCAGTGTAAAAAAAAAAAAAAAATCTTTATCACCCCTCACAAGTAGTACAGTGTCACCATGGTGACACTGTACTGCTAGGGTGACAGTATGTAAAAAAAAAAAAAAAAATAATATAAAAAAATAAAAATGTAAACAAAAATGTTTAAAAATTATAATTTTTGCTTATAAACTAATTTGGATTTTTTTTTTTTTACTAAAAAGATAACGGAATAAATTTTGGCTAAGATTTATGATGAAATATTATTTATTTGCAAAATTTTATAAAAAAAACACTTTTTTAAAAATTTTTTGGACATTTCATTTACATAGCAAAAAAAATACAAATCCCAGTGGTGAATAAATACCACCAAAATAAAGCTTTATCTATCTAAAAAAATGGTATAAAATTCATTTGGGTACAGTGTTGCATGACCGCGCAATTGTCATTCAAAGTGTGATAGCGCTAAAAGCTGAAAATTGCCCTGGTCAGGAAGGGGGTAAAAGTGTCCGGTCTGGAAGTGGTTAAAGGACGTGACTCAAACTCAATGCATGTGCATATTTTCATGTGTTTTGCGCGGTTTCCGTTTATTTCAATGGGAAAGTGCACTTTTTTTCACTGCACCAAACCTGCACCAAAAATGCAGCAAGCAGGACTTTGAAAAACGCAACAGATGTGAAGAGTTCCATAGGAATACGTGGAAGAAAAATGGATCGGTGTAAGAGCAGCCTAAAGCTGGACTACAGGATAAGTAATGTCTAAATACAAGTCGCATATGTATTCCTACTTGAATCTTGGTGTGCTTTGTTTTTATTCTTGGTGTTCAGCTGTTCAAATACTATATCTTGAATAAAGGTGCACAATATTGCTCTTAAAAATAGCCATTAATCAGGATGTGTGTTTTTTTGTTTTTTTTTTCCCCATCTCATTTTAGAAAGCAGAGGAACTAGGTTATGGGCAATCTTTGATGTCTCGGCTCTGCCAAATCCTAGAAGCCTCTGGCACCAATACTCCAATCATGCGTCTGACAATACAATACCGTATGCACCCTGATATTTGCCTCTTTCCCTCCAAACACTTTTACAACTCTATGCTGAAAACTGATAGGTAGGATTGGCTTTTTAGAATTTTTATTTTATTACAGTAGGCTGAACAAAAGGCCAACCAAAATCCTCACACATTTTTTCATCTACAGGGCAATAGAGGAAGTCCGGTGCTCCTCAGACTGGCCATTCCAACCTTACATGGTATTTGATGTTTCTGATGGTTTAGAAATGAAAGAGAAGGAGTAAGTATCAAAAATAATACTGCATAAATAGTGGCACAGCAGAGTCTGCCAAAATATTTTGTTTGGATATTCTAAAAAAGTAAAAAAAAATTTCAACCACACATCTGATGTTGCTTCCCTAGACATTGGCCTACAAAACTGGCACAAAAGGACTGGTGTCGGTGACAAGTGATGACATTTTCCTATCATAGGACAGCGCTCAGGACTAGCAATTTGCTGCTAGGCTTTAGCACTGTCAGGGGAAGCCACATGCAGCTCGGACCCAAAAATGTTGAATAGTGTGACTGGCTGTAATGGAGGAAGGAGCGCTGGCAAGGTAAGTATAAGTCAGTTGTGGTAAGTAAAACAGATGACTCAATGCAGAGCTTATGGTGTGAAAATTTTGCTTAAACTGGAAGTAAAGGCAAAGCATGTTGATGCATTTGCATTGGCTTACCCCAGGGCCGTCTTATCGAATAGACAACCTTGAGCAGTGCCCTGGGGCCCCGGGTTCATGAGGGCTCTTGCAGTTCCCCCCTCCCCCAACAGAGGGAATTGCAAGTGGACAGATTGGTGATCCACAGGCTGGTGGGGGAAATAACTGGAATCGATCTGTGCGGCTCTCACTGCAGCAGCGGAAAGCCAGCATCTCCTCCACCCTCCTACTGGCTGTCAGCTGTTATAGGGAGAGCAACAAAAGATTCCAGTAATCTCCCCTATGCTCCGCACTGATCTCCCCCTCCTCCCCACAATCAGATTCCTCTCTGCTATACCCCCCCCCTTTCCCACAGTGCTCCTGCCTTCCTTCCTTTCCTCTCCCACCTGCAGCTCTAGGCACATAGGGGGATGTTTAGGATAAAGAGCAGGGGAAGGGGCCAATAGATTGTTTGTTTTATTTAGGTACCAACCACTCACAATGTCCATTCATAACTGAAGTATAGTAAACTGTTTACTATGCTTCGGTTTATGAATGAACAGGAGCCTCTGTCTCCTGTTCATCTGCAGTGCAGCTGAGGATGCAAAAAAGATCTGGGGAATGATATCTCACCAAAGACCCCTCAACAACATTGTGAAGAAAATTTAAAATGTTTTTACAATATTTCAAAAAGATAATTAAATTGTAAAAAATTAGACAACAATTTCTAATCAGACATAAAAGTCTCACCCAATATATGGCATATTTTAGCCACGCACACTGTTTGCCATGGCATGCTACACATACTGCAGGATACCATATAACTGCTAGGGGCCCAAATTCATTACTTTGCCCAGAGGCCCATGATGCTATTAAGACGGCACTGCTTACCCCCTTGTATACCCTCCTCCAGAAATAAAAGGTTTGTGCTCCCCAGTATTGTTTTGTCCACTGCTGCCACCTTCTGTTGGTATTCTTCCTCGTTTGGTGTCTTCTCACTGCAGCTAGTGTTGATGTAATTTATGTGCATGCGAAATTTCGCCTGAACTCAATTGTTTGCATTCTGCTGATTCTGGGAATGAGCCAGCAGTGTACATAGCTGAAAAAAAACTAAGATTATTTTTGACAGAAGAGACATGCTGTCTATCTTCTACCAAAGACAGCGGAATGGGGGGTGGATGGGAAGATTGTTCCTTAAAGCTGAGTTTTGCGGTATGACTGTGGTTTTAATCATTTCATTATGCAGCTGTATTTCCAGATTTGTCAGTTAGACTTCTGTAGGTTATTTGTTTTTCTTTTAAAGCTCACACTTTATTTTTTTTTGGACAGGTCCTTCTCCAACCTATCGGAAATCCAAATGGTGGTGGCCCTAATAAAGCTTATTAAGAGCAAGAAAAAAGAGTTCTGCTTCCGAAATATTGGCATTATTACCCCGTACCGTGCTCAGAAAATCAGGCTTATTGCTGAGCTTAAGAAAACTTTTGGTGATAACTCAATGTGAGAAAATTATACAACTACAACCTTGTACTTTCCATGCGTAAATAGAAGAAAACCAAAATCTACACTCTCGTGCTCTCTTTCAATACATAGAATTTCTCCCTATGTTTTTGTTTTTTTTTATAACAAATGATTATGAAATATAATCCTCTTAATCGTTCAGGGCACAATCTTGATATTCATAGACCCTGGGTTTATAGGCTGGACATTGGAAAAGCTTTTGAGGATATGCTCCCTGGGTGCCCCCTATATCCTTACCCCACTCTGCTTTTGCAGTGTACTAAGGTGATGGACATCATCTGTTTACAGAGAAACTACACTTAGTTTGTTATTTTACTTTGGATTGTTTAAGTCTTCAACGTCTTCAATACAGCAATAAAAAGCAGTGCATCTGGGTAGGTGCAACAACGCCATAGACCTCACATTGTGGGGATGCCCTGTAATATAGCTTGAGCACTGGATCACCTTAGCACTTGGTGCAACACATACAATTAGCTACAGGGTGCTATACAAGTCCCAGAATTTTTTAATGTATGGAGTAAGGACACAAATATCCAAACTGCTTTAGGAATAAGTTTGTATTAGGTATATATAATACATACAATCACCCAGTAGGTACAAATAAAAAAAGTATGTCATTTAACATCAAGCACAATACAACAATGATGTATACTCCATTGTTGAATGACAACAAAGAACATGCATGCATATAGGTACAATGAGATGCACTTAAAATGTTTGTTCAGAAATTCAGTACCCATAATAGCGTAATGAGAAGGAAAGCTGAGTATTTCTAAACAATTACCTTCAAATTCAAAATTTTCACATGGATTCTGCAAGACTGATTATTGCCTCTCTGAGATGAGGGGAATGCCAAGGATTTGTTGACATTCAGGGTTCTTTTCTGGATATTCCTATTTACCTACCTCATCAGCACTTTGTGTTTTGTAATAGGAAACAAACAAGGTACTTGCACCCCTGCTTGCCCTTGTAAGAACTCAGGCATTAAGGTCACAGGGTATCTAGACAACTTTATTTTGAAGGACTTCTGTTCCAACTGCCAACAGCGTCCACAGGGCTATTCAGGCACTTCAGCCACGTATTTCTGGCTGTGTAATCAACTCTGGAAAAATATGCTCTCCAACCTTACCTTCTGGCATGCTTGGGCAGTCCAAGCAACAGTCTTCCTTCCAGGAAAAAAAAAATCCGGTCTGTATAAGATGTCATGCTTGGTCCTCCAGAAAACAAACTGGTCTCTCTTATGTCTCCTGCTCAGACCTCAAGATCAAAAGACATCCCTCTGTGAGATTCATTAAGAGTTCTGCAGCTCTCCAACACAACATCTGATTGGCATGGAACAAACATACTCCCACTCTTGACCTCATTATACTTCTGTCCAGCCGAGCAGGGAACTCCCTAGCTGGGTAGATTGTCAATCCAACCTTGACAATGGAAAAAGTAATTTCTACCACAACAATGGAAGATGATGATAACCAGCCTCCCAGGCTGGGAAGGAGCATTCCAGTTTCTCAGTTCATGGAACATGGTCACCCAGTGAAGCCAAGCTCTCCATCTACATCTCCAAACTCAAAGCGATAAACATGGCTCTACATTGGACCACCCTCTCTCAGGGACATCTGATCAAGGTGCAATCAGATTACAGCTGTAGCCTCAATCAATCACCAGGGGGTATAAGGAGTCATGCAGTCTTAAAGGAACCAAGTTTTATCATCTCATTGGCAGAGAAATACTGTCCAGTGATCTCTGCTGTCCACAATCCAGAAGTGGACACTTGGGAGGCAGATACCTCAGTCGTCACCACCTGGACCAAGGGGAATGGGCCCTTCATTCTGACATCTTTAACCTGATATGTCAGGTATGGATGTGGATTTCCTGGCCTCCAGGTTCTGTTGAGCAAGTTATTCCTGTTTCTGGCCAGGACCAAAGGTCCTCTAGCACTGACATTGGATGCTCTGATAATTCCCTGGACTCCGCATAGCTACTTTTTTCCTTTCCTCCAGTGTCAATTCAGCCTCGCTTGATTCGCAAAATAGAGAAGATACTGGTGATTCCTATTGCGCTATATTGGCCCACAAGAACCTTGCACGCAGCCATACTTGGACTTCTAGGCCTCTTCCAAACAGGACATATCTGCTGTATCAAGGTCCTCACTTCCATCCTGCTTCTCAGTCATTGGCTTTAATAGCATGACTGTTGAAACCCAGGTCTTGAGGAGACAGAGGTTCTCCGACTGTCATTTCCACATTGCTAAAAGCGAGGAAAGCCACTTCCAGAAAGATCTACCATGGTACCAAAGATTACTCTGTGCCTTGCATTCTGGCCTTCCTAAAATCTAAATTTGACCAACACTGGGAATACCAATTGCTGGATCTAGTGTAGATACCAGGTCAAAAACAGTTGCTATTAGTGTCTCAAATGGCTTAAATTTAAAAAACAAAATTATACATATTGACAATTTTTATTATCCACTTGAAGACCAAGCATTTTCTGGCACGTTTTTGTTTAGTTTTTCTTTAGTTTAAATCTGTATTTTTTGCTAGAATATTACTTTTAACATGCAAATATATATATATATATATATATATATATATATATATACACAGTGGGGATCGAAAGTTTGGGCACCCCAGCTAAAAATTTGTGCATAAAGAAGCCAAGGAAAGATGGAAAAATCTCCAAAAGGCATCAAATTACAGATTAGACATTCTTATAATATGTCAACAAAAGTTAGATTTTATTTCCATCATTTACACTTTCAAAATAACAGAAAACAAAAAAATGGCGTCTGCAAAAGTTTGGGCACCCTGCAGAATTTATAGCATGCACTGCCCCCTTTGCAAAGCTGAGACCTGCCAGTGTCATGGATTGTTCTCAATCATCGTCTGGGAAGACCAGGTTATGTCAGTCTCAAAGGTTTTAAATGCCCAGACTCATCTGACCTTGCCCCAACAATCAGCACCATGGGTTCTTCTAAGCAGTTGTCTAGAAAACTGAAACTGAAAATAGTTGACGCTCACAAAGCTGGAGAAGGCTATAAGAAGATAGCAAAGCGTTTTCAGATGTCAATATCCTCTGTTCGGAATGTAATTAAGTAATGGCAGTCATCAGGAACAGTGGAAGTTAAAGCAAGATCTGGAAGACCAAGAAAAATATCAGACAGAACAGCTCGCAGGATTGTGAGAAAAACAATTCAAAACCCACGTTTGACTGCACGATCCCTCCAGAAAGATCTGGCAGACACTGGAGTTGTGGTACACTATTCCGCTATAAAGAGATACTTGTACAAATATGGCCTTCATGGAAGAGTCATCAGAAGAAAACCTCTTCTACGTCCTCACCACAAAAATCATCGTTTGAACTTTGCAAATGAACATATAGACAAGCCTGATGCATTTTGGAAACATGTTCTGTGGACCGATGAGGTTAAAATTGAACTTTTTGGCCGGAATGAGCAAAGGTACGTTTGGAGAAGAAGGGGCACAGAATTGAATGAAAAGAACCTCTGTCCAACTGTTAAGCATGGGGTTAATCATGCTTTGGGGTTGTGTTGCAGCCAGTGGCACAGGGAACATCTCACGAGTAGAAGGAAAAATGGATTCAATAAAATTTCAGCAAATTTTGGATGGTAACTTGATGCCATCTGTGAAAAAGCTGAAGTTAAAGAGAGGATGGCTTCTACAAATGGATAATGATCTTAAACACACCTCGAAATCCAGGGGGGACTACTTCAAGAGGCGTAAACTGAAGGTTTTGCCATGGCCTTCACAATCTCCTGACCTCAACATAATTGAAAAGCTATGGATAGACCTTAAAAGAGCAGTGCGTGACAGACAGCCCAGAAATCTCAAAGAACTGGAAGACTTTTGTAAGGAAGAATGGGCAAAGATACCTCAAACAAGAATTGAAAGACTCTTGGCTGGCTACAAAAAGCGTTTACAAGCTGTGATACTTGCCAAAGGGGGCAGTACAAGATATTAACTCTGCAGGGTGCCCAAACTTTTGCAGACGCCATTTTTTTGTTTTCTGTTATTTTGAAAGTGTAAATGATGGAAATAAAATCTAACTTTTGTTGACATATTATAAGAATGTCTAATCTATAATATGATGCCTTTTGGAGATTTTTCCATCTTTCCTTGGCTTCTTTATGCACATTAATACAAATTTTTAGCTGTGGTGCCCAAACTTTCGATCCCCACTGTGTGTATATATATATATATATATGTGTGTATATATATATATATATATATATATATATATATTTTTTTTTAGCAAGGGCCTCTTAAAAATGAAATGGCGATCGTTGCAGTTTTTTATATCACATGGTTTTTGCACAGCGTTTTTTTTTTAAATGCAATTTAATCACTTTTATTCCTATTACAAGGAATGTAAGCATCCCTTGTGTTACGGAATGTGGCATCCGACCCTTGCCCTTCTCACCAATTTGTGACCAAAGACCAGCAAATCTCGCACCCCGCTGTCACTTTCTTAACAATGCCACTCTCCGCTGCGCCCTGCACAAAGATTTTCCAGCTTGTGGGACCACAGTCTATGTGCCAGCAGCCTGAGAGCGATTGCCACTGGGTTAGGTTAAATACGCAATTAACCCTTCACACTTCCACCAATTCCTTTTTACAGAGAAAAAGAAAACTCACAAATCCTAGCAATAACACTATGATATTAGCATAAGCGTTTGCAACACACACTGTCACCACACAGGTATATTCAGAGGATTATTACATACAGTAGCACTTTTCAAGAGACTGGAATTCTTTAGTTTGCAATAAAAGCTTTAGAGACCGTTTCAACACTTTTGAAAGTAGTGTTTATTACTAAAAAGGTCAAAATGGTGCAATGAAAATATTTACAGAAAAAGATGTTACAAAGAAATAAAGAGAACAATAAAGCAACAGAGAAGTAAAAGAAATGAGTTAAGAAGGTAGAATACTTGCAAAGATGTTGCATTGGCTCTCAAGTCTGTTAAGATGTTTCTCGATTGATGTTAAATGAGAGCTCCCCTTCACCAGGCCTGTCAGTCTTTTTTTCTATGATATTAAAGGGGTGTCGCCTGAGAACAACTGACCAATCATCCAGTTTAGGGGATGGGTTCTAGGAGGTCACCAAGTTTATGACCAAGTCCCAACTACAATTTCATACTAATATTAACTTCCAGTATGTGCAGATGGTATTCTAGCAACTGGCAGATTAATATTCAGAATTATATTTCAAACGCAGGGATACCAAACGCAGCGTACCTTTGTCACCCAGGAGGGAAGAGACTGCTTTCTTCCCTTTCCTATGTGCTAACATAGTCATGTAGGTCCTTGTTTGGCTCGGCATGAAATGCCCAATTCAAATATATACCTAATGTTAATGTGCCCAGTTCCTGTTGGATGCTATGAACTGTATGTGAAATGGTTCTATGTGGAATAGACTTTTTATTGCATGCTCTGCATTCCTAAGCTCTAATGGCCTAAAAGGTCATGTGTGATGGCTGACTGAGTTATTGTTTTACGACAGGGCAGAGGAAAGTGTCTTTGCAAAATAGACATCCTGCCAAGACTAATTAGCAGTTTACAGCTCTGGAGCTGGCCTCTATTTGTGTTTTATTTAAGATAAGAGGCTCTTTTGAAGTTGGTTACAACTTATAGCCACAAATTCCATTTTCATGTGGAGGAGGGGAGAAAGATGATTGTTCATGAAAAACAAAATGGCTGAGACCTTAACAAGATGGCTGTCACATACAGCTTCCATGTCTCTATTGCGCATAATTATTACACCTTGTAATAGAAATAACCATGACAGGTCCTCTTTAAGGAGAGATCTGGGGTCAAAAAGACCTAAAAATATCTCCTTTATCTCTAAAAGCAAAAGCTTTAAAAAAAAAAAAACTTTTTTTGGAATCTTTTGCTTTAAAAGAGAAAAAAAATTGTTTACATCTGTTACGAACCAAAAGTGACATCATGACGTTGCTCTGGTTCTCCATGACCATAGAGGCAATCAGAGAGCATTATTTCTCATCGCCTCCATCTTCAGCCAACCGCAGCATCGGATAGTTTCTCGTGTGCCAGTTTTAACAGCCCAAGAAACGCCGTTGAGCAGTGGGAGGGGGTGACATCTCCTCCCTCCACTACAGAAAGCAATCCAGTCACTAAAGAGCCACTAGGACCACTTTTCAAGAGAAAGCTGGCCATCTGCTGAAATAAAAAATAGCGGAATTATGGCTGATATCTTCAGCCAAAACCATGGTAAGCCAATTGACAACCTCAACTTTTATATATACGTATTGCATTCATCAAGTGGTTAACCCCCCTGGCGGTATTCCCGAGTGTAGCTTGGGGTAAAGTTTCAGCACCAAAAGCAGTAACCCCGAGCTACACTCGGGCTTACCATGTGGCGCTGCTCCGGGATCCCTCGGTCACTTACCTTGTCCTGCGCTCCCGCGATGTCCCCCCTGTAGTGTCCCCTGTAATGTAATCCGGCGGATGCCGACATCTGTCATCTGGGTTCCGTCCCTTGCGAGCGTCGGGACGTACGGGGGACGGAACGGCGGGAAATTTGAAAATTACATATTGTGACATTCACTCAATACACTAAAATCACATAGTAAAACATTACTGTATCAAACCATTTCACATACATTTTGTCCCTAGTGCTTTGCCCTGTGCCCTGCCTGCATTTTTACCGTTCTTTCTGCCTGGAAACTGAGAAATGTCCATGGTGTCCAAAAAGCGTCCCTTTACATCAAAAGCGGTTTTAGACCAGCTAGAGAACAGCGATAGTAAATTAGAACTACTTGCAGAATTGAGTGATGATTCGTGGGGAAATTCGTCATCAGATACTGATTACGATTTTGCGACTTTGCTCAGTGATGTGCGAACTTGGCGCTATATTTGAAATTTCAGTGTTTTTGGTTGATTATATTATTGAAATAAATTTATTATTATATTATTTTTTATTATTTATTAAATTATAATATATGATTTCATGTTTCAAATTGTAACATATCTGGGATGTTTACCAGACTCTTGTTCGGACAGATTTCAGTGAGTTATTCCTAAAAATTACAGGCCTACAATAAAAAAAATATATATTTCCATGCAAAAAAATGTACCGCTTTGAGCACAGAAATATGAACATAATCAGACCGCTAGGGAGGTTAAATCAAATTACATACTAATTCAACAACAACAGTGTTGTCAGTTTTAACCGAGTATTGAAGGGTATTGGGTTTGTTCTTTTTTAAGCTGATTTTTGAATTTTTATGGAATTTGAATTATTAAAAATTAACATATTTTTTAATTTAAGCCTCTTGAGTCACACTAATAGTAACTACTTTTGATCTGGTGTCTATACTAGGTTCAGCAGTTGATATACAGTCAGGTCCATAAATATTGGGACATGGACACATTTCTAACATTTTTGGCTCTATACACCACCATAATGGATTTGAAATGAAACAAACAAGATGTGCTTTAACTGCAGACTGTCGGCTTTAATTTGAGGGCATTTACATCCAAATCAGGTGAACGGTGTAGGAATTACAACAGTTTGCATATGTGCCTCCCACTTGTTAAGGGACCAAAATTAATGGGACAATTGGCTTCTCAGCTGTTCCATGGCCAGGTGTGTGTTATTCCCTCATTATCCCAATTACAATGAGCAGATAAAAGGTCCAGAGTTCATTTCAAGTGTGCTATTTGATTTGGAATCTGTTGCTGTCAACTCTCAAGATGAGATCCAAAGAGCTGTTACTATCAGTGAAGCAAGCCATCATTAGGCTGAAAAAACAAAACCAGCCCATCAGAGAGATAGCAAAAACATTAGGCGTGGCCAAAACAACTATTTGGAACATTCTTAAAAAGAAGGAACGCACCGGTGAGCTCACCAACACCAAAAGACCCAGAAGACCACGGAAAACAACTGTGGTGGATGACCGAAGAATTCTTTCCCTGGTGAAGAAAACACCCTTCACAACAGTTGGCCAGATCAAGAACACTCTCCAGGAGGTAGGTGTATGTGTGTCAAAGTCAACAATCAAGAGAAGACTTCACCAGAGTGAATACAGAGGGTTCACCACAAGATGTAAACCATTGGTGAGCCTCAAAAACAGGAAGGCCAGATTAGAGTTTGCCAAACGACATCTAAAAAAGCCTTCACAGTTCTGGAACAACATCCTATGGACAGATGAGACCAACATCAACTTGCACCAGAGTGATGGGAAGAGAAGAGTATGGAGAAGGAAAGGAACTGCTCATGATCCTAAGCATACCACCTCATCAGTGAAGCATGGTGGTGGTAGTGTCATGGCGTGGGCATGTATGGCTGCCAATGGAACTGGTTCTCTTGTATTTATTGATGATGTGACTGCTGACAATAGCAGCAGGATTAATTCTGAAGTGTTTCGGGAATATCTGCTCATATTCAGCCAAATGCTTCAGAACTCATTGGATGTCGCTTCACAGTGCAGATGGACAATGACCCAAAGCATACTGCAAAAGCAACCAAAGAGTTTTTTAAGGGAAAGAAGTGGAATGTTATGCAATGGCCAAGTCAATCACCTGACCTGAATCCGATTGAGCATGCATTTCACTTGCTGAAGACAAAACTGAAGGGAAAATGCCCCAAGAACAAGCAGGAACTGAAGACAGTTGCAGTAGAGGCCTGGCAGAGCATCACCAGGGATGAAACCCAGCGTCTGGTGATGTCTATGCGTTCCAGACTTCAGGCTGTAATTGACTGCAAAGGATTTGCAACCAAGTATTAAAAAGTGAAAGTTTGATTTATGATTATTATTCTGTCCCATTACTTTTGGTCCCTTAACAAGTAGGAGGCACATATGCAAATTGTTGTAATTCCTACACCGTTCACCTGATTTGGATGTAAATACCCTCAAATTAAAGCTGACAGTCTGCAGTTAAAGCACATCTTGTTTGTTTCATTTCAAATCCATTGTGGTTGTGTATAGAGCCAAGAATGTTAGAATTGTGTCCATGTCCCAATATTTATGGACCTGACTGTATGTTTTTGAGGTGCAATAATGCCTATAAATTAAGTTGTCCTTCGATGGCTTAGTTCAGAGATACTGTGTAGTGAGCTGATCCCTGTATCTTGGGATTGCTTTAGTCATAGAGTTATCAGTACAGCAACATTAACCTATTCATCTCCAATGTATATGAACTGTTCATTAACCTCTTCACCACCTCCTCCCTCTTTGTATGACCTGTATGGACTATACCAATCTATCTTTCTACTCCTCAACTCACCCCATCAGTTTCCCCACGTATCATCTATTTTCTAACAGACATATTAGACTGGATGTCACACCGCTTCCTGAAACGCAATCTATCCAAAACTGAGCTCATATTTCCTCCACCCCTTTTTAACCAATGATACCACAAAGCTGCTTATTCACTCCCTGGTTAACTCTCGCCTTGACTATTGCAACTCCCCTCCTCATTGGCTTACCTTTACATAGGCTATCCCCCCTCCAGTCCACCATGAATACTGCTACCAGGCTCATCCACCTTACCAACTGTTCAGTGTCTGCTACCCCCTCTCTGACAATCCCTCCACTGGCTTCCACTCCAACAAATAAAATTAAAAATACTAACAACTTACAAAGCCATCCACAACTCTTCCCCCAGCTACATCACTAATCTGGTCCCAAAATATCTACCAGACCACTCTCTTCGATCCTCCCAAGACCTTCTGCTCTCTAGTTCCCGTGTCACCTCCTCCCATGCCCGTCTCCAGGAATTTTCCCAAGCTTCTCCCATCCTATGGAACTCCCTACACCAATCTGTCTGACTATCTCCTAATCTATCCACCTTAGACGATCCCTGAAAACCATTCTCTTTAAAGAAGCCTATCCTGCTTCTAACTAGTAAACTGCCTTTTTTTTCCTCCATTAGCTCATCCCCCCACAGCTATTACCTTTTGTATCACTCAACCCTTCCTCCTAGATTGTAAGCTCTAACGAATAGGGCCCTCTGTTTCCTCTTGTACCAAATTGTATTGTAACTGTTATGTCTACCTTCATGTTGTAAAGCTCTGCACAAACTGTTGGTGCTATATACTGGGAAGGAAATAAGTATTTGATCCCCTGCTGATTTTGAATGTTTGCTATTCTGTCTCAGTGTTACAATACACCTACCATTCGATTTTTAGACTGATCATTTCTTTGTGAGTGGAAAAACATTCAAAATCAGCAGGGGATCAAATACTTATTTCCTTCACTGTAAATCCTGTATAATAACTAGTACACCAATAATCCGCTCTAATTTTTAGCCATCTCAATACTGGTGTGTTTCATCTATAAAAAAAAATTGGGCAAAAAAACATATCTGTCCTGGCATTTTATTTTAACAAAATGGAAGGGAAATTTAGTTTCTTTTCAAAATGTTTTTAATCTTTACTAATATTTGGGGAAAGAACAGTCAGTGATATTAAATACCAGCAAAAGAAAGCGATCTGTCTAAATAATACTGATATGGAATTCATTGTGTACAGGGTTGTATAGCAATTGTCAAAGTATTTCAGCACTAGAAACTGATATATGCACTGGTAATGAAGGTTAAAGAACAAGAGTAGAACTTATATTAGGTTTTAAATGCTGTCATTGGCCTGATAGATTTCTTTTCCTGTTCTGTTTTCCACCTGCCAACTAGATAGGAAGTGGGTAAAAATCTGTTTTATGGCCACACAGATAATGAACTCCTGATAGAGGTTCTAATCTCTGCCCCCAAACTGCTAGAAGATGTGTTTTTAATGCAGTCTGTTTCCCCACATGGATTTCCCCATTTCCTATACTGTCTAACACACCAAATAAACAGGAAATGGGGAAATATCTCACTTTCTGTTCAACACCTGTCAAAAGAGCAACTGGCATGGCATTCAGACTGATGATAACCCCATTTCATGAATGGTGATGCAGTAAAATTTGAGAGTTTATATTCCTTGCTCGCTCTGGCCACAGCTAAAAAAAAAAAAAAATGTTTTGTCTGGAGTTGGGACTGTAATCTTGTAAAACTCTCCAATAATGTAGCAGTGTTTTGTGCCTTACCTGGTTTATGCATCTCTAATATGGATAGGGCCAATTTTAGATTATGTAGTATCCTAAATTTGAATTCTGGATGCAGATATTTACCTTGTGATCTTGCTTTGTCCTAGGCCAGGTGAAGTGGACACGGTTGATGGTTTCCAAGGTCGACAAAAAGATTGTATAATTGTCACATGTGTACGAGCCAATTCAATCCAAGGCTGTATTGGGTTAGTAAATTATTTTCTTTCACATACACTCACTGAATGTAGCCTGTGAATATACTGTGAATATACTGTTCTTTTACATATAATGGACTATGTTGTAACCATTTAATTGTCCCCGTTAGTCTACATCTACCTTTTAATTAGTAATATACTGTAGGAGAGAAAAAGAAATGTAACCCCTTTGGGCCTAAGTGTTAAACAAATGGTAATACGTAAGCACAATTTTGCAACTTTTGACATGTGTTAATAAAACAGTACATATCACAAATACTTTGTGTATCCAGGTGGATTATACCTATTTATTTATTTTTTTTATCATCAAAGGAAAACTGGCCCAAAATAGTAAAAAACATAATTTTATTGTAGCTGTATATTTCTTCTTACTACCATAACCTACCACCAAAGAACAACCCAAAATAAATTATCTTGCTCCTGACAATCGCAGCAATACCACTTAAGTGTATGTTGTATATACCTGTAGTACAGCCTGGAAACTGCACATTTTGTTTGTTTTGTTTATCCTACCTAAAACACACTGATACTAATTCAAAAAACAATGTAAATCCTTCCCAAAATATACTGACCATGACCTTTTGACCCTCACTTGACCCAAACACTAACCCTGGCACTGACCTAGATCAGACCTTGATCTAGTTATTTTTTCTTTTATTTTTAGTTATTTTTACACACAGCTGTTTGATTTATCTGCAAGGAGAGAGAGATACAATGTTTCTTTCCTCTCCATTCACAGAGAGAGAAACGGGTGTATATCACAGTGACTGATCACTGTGACAGCCAATCAGATTGTTCGTACGGGACTCGGGACTCTGTGCTGGGAGCTGTTCAGTACGCTCCCAGCACAAACACAGATACGTATGTTTGCGGCCCCACAGAAGACAGCCCAGTCCAGTGGGGCCGCATATATATCTACTGTAGTCACCGTACGGTTGAAAAACATGTCAGCATTTCTGTGTAATTTCATAGTAACTCTTACAACAAATATTATACTTTACCTTGTGTAATCTGCTCCATTTACAGATTTTTGGCCAGTAGACAACGTTTAAATGTGACAATTACAAGAGCCAAATTCAGCCTGTTCATCTTAGGAAGCTTTCGAACACTGATGGTAAGTGTCTACTAGTTTGCTGACTTGAAAGGGCGTGATGAAATTTTGGCGTATAGCATTTAATGCCTTATGTATTTTACTTAAAGTAGAGTGTCACATTTTTTTCTTCTATTCTTATTAAAGATTTTTCTAACAATAAAAAGTATGTTGTTTCCAGTAACATCTACTGTGGGAAAGGAGGAAGTTGCAATATACTAGGTGTCAGTCTCTTTTCCGCCATATCCAAGATACTCCTCACCCGAGGTCCCAAACAACTCTTACCAAATTAGAAACTACAAGAAAAGCAAGGGAAGGACAGGCAAAGGGGTAGAGAGGTCTGGGGGACAACAGACTAGGAAATGCAAAACGTAGCGTGAAAAATAAGGGATGGGAGGGGGGACAAGAAGGAGAAAAAAATTGAAGGAGAAAAAAGGGGTATCGGGGACACAGAAACAAGGGGGTTCTCGTGTTAGATTAAAGGTATCACTTTTCTCTGAGTTTCTTAAAGCAACTCTTCTGCACATAGGATTGGAACCTAATATAATCCCCAAAGTCCAAGCCCTTCATCACAACCCCACTGCTCGATTCAGGTCCAACGGCTTTCTCTCTTGTTCTTTAAGAATCCACAGTGGCACCCGACTGGGTTGTCCCCTTTGTCCATTACTAAACATTCTAACAATGGAACACCTAGCAATGGCGATTCGTGATAATGCAGACAATCTCCTCCTTTACGTCATGACTCCACATATATTCCTCCCTTCCATAATCCTTGAATTTGATGCCTTTGGGCAAGTGATCAACTTTAAAGTTAAGTATGACAGAACAGTGGTCTTGAACATCTCACTAGCATCTCAAGACTAATCACACATCCAATTGAACTTCTCTTTCAAGTGGCAGAGACAAGCTATTAAATACCTGGGCATTCATATTCCTAACTGCTTATCTGCACTTGCAGACCTGAACTACAAACCTTTCCTTCACACAGTCCATGCCTGTTTGCAATCCTACGACCAATCACATTTCTCTGGTGTGGATGCATAAATATTATCAAAACTGATGATATATTACCTAAATTACTATATGTATTCCAACAATCCCTGTCCCTCTTCCCCCAGGCTTCCATAGTATCAACACCATCATTTGTAACTTCATATGGCAACACAAATCAACCTCGGATTAAGTATACTACTTTGTCATTGCCTAAGAATATGGGGGATGTGGCTCTTCCTCGTGCTGTAAGTTGCTCTATCTTCATGCTTCCTTCCCCCCCCCGTGCACACACACACACTACTAGGCCTTGTCTACTGACTGACCATGCATTTCCCCCAACTCTGCGAGCCTCTTGCTTTCTATCATGGGCCAAGACTTCTAGAGTGTTTCTCTCTCTTACTTTGTCTCAGAGCTCACTACACCCCTTTATCCAGCCTTCTGCCACACTGTCATAAGCCCTCCACTGCTTGGCTTGAATACTTGCAGATCCGTTATTATTTTCAAACCTTATAATCACAAGAGGCCCTTCTCCATCCTCATATGGACTTTGAATCATTACTTCTCCAAACTGAAAGACCCACACATGCGCTATCCTCCGCATACAAACACATTCACGCTTTTTCTTGAAGTGCTAAGAAGAACTTGCTGTTACTGAGGACAATTTAGAATGGGATAAGATACTAGTATTTACTTACAAAGCAGGAGCATAAATTTTAAATCATATCCAGATGGTATTGATGCCCTTCGGTCCTGCATAACATTAATGTCTCTATACCAAATGTTTGCTGGAGCTGCAGGAACGCCCTGGGTACTATAATACATGTATGGGGAACCTGCCCCTTAATCACCCCATTCTGGGACAAAATCCTTCATCTGTATCATCAACTTGCCGGACATTGGATTCCTAATGTTTCTCTGATCACGCTATTATCTATACTGCTTGGGTCCTATAAGCAGAATTAAATAGACTTACTCTGCCATTTTTTAATCGCAGCATGTACTTTTCTATCTAAAAACTGGTGTAAACAGGGCACCACACCCCAACCAACCCTTCCCCCCCGGTTGACTGGACTCCCCAAGCAACATGGGACAATGAAATTGTCTCTTGGGAAAATGACAAATCCTGAAGCTTACAGTATTATCTGGTCTGTGTGGAACTATTTTAGCTATTCCTCAGAATTTGCCACATACTTCCCTTAAAGAGCCCTTCTGTAATACTCATCTCCCAACTGCTTATATCCTAGGTGATACGTGGGTACTCGAGGGATGGCATTGGGCTCCAGGTTCAGGGTTTTTTGGGGTTTTTTCAAGGGCATTCATTTATCTGTTAGGCTTTTCATTTGTTCCCTATGATTTAGTTCCTATTAACACTTGATGATCAGGGTATGTCACCACTCACCTTTTTCTAGTTATATGAATATATCTTTAATTTTGTGCCCAGTCATTTGCAATCTATTTTGGAATCCACACTCATCCATCTTTCAAATGGAGATGTTCTATTCTGTAATGTTTGTATACGCAATAACTTTCAAAAACATTTTTTAACCTATCCTGTTTGGGAAACTCCATTACACAAATATATTTAACCTGATAATTCATTCCTTTGTCACTGGCACCTTTGCAGTCCACCAGTGTCTAGATATCATGGCTCGTGCAGCATTGGTCAGGTGTCTGTGGGGGCATTTCTGGTTGAGGGAGCCCGGATTGCAGTTCGATGTAAAGAAGTTAGAGCTCTTGCTTAAAGGGTTGACTAATTTCTGATACGTTTGTTACTATGTCTTTACCATTCTACCAGAATGATTGAATGTCACGCATGCCCAGAAGATACGCAAAAGGGTGCCCTTTTCTCTATGATATCTCCAACATGTTTGGGAGATTTGTGCAAGACAGCAAGAGTTCTATACCAACACAATATAAAATTATAAATCTTATAATAGGTGTGATTGCTAAGTAATTTTTTGTGAGTTGACAAACAAACATCATCCAGTGATTGTGAGCGAGGAATTTCAGCAGAGGATATGTGTGTGCTGAGGGACTTTGAGGGCCAGTTCACACTGACTTGCTCTAAAATGTAGAGAAAATGGATGTAAATTTCCATCCATTTTAGTTGCACACTGACATCCGTTGACATACATTTTTGACGTCTATTGACATGCATTTTAGCGTGCGTTAGTGTACTGCATTTTCACAGGATATCTTGTGCATTGTGTTGACATCCACTTACATCTGTTGTGTTGCGTTAAATGCATATATGTTGCATTTTAGAGCAACGCAGCATTATGGTGTCAATAGGACACATTGGAATTTTATTGTTTTTCAGATGTCTTTCCGTTGATCTGCGTTTTACAGCTGCGGTAAAACGCAGATCAAAGTACTGGTGGGAATTGGCCCTAAATGATCCAGACATTGATTGATTGAACAAATGGTATTTTTCACTCAACTAAGGTTTGCTAGTTTTTGGACACTCTGCAGAATAATGTTCATAGGTCTAAAAGTAGAAGCACTATCTAGAAAATATGCTCTACTAGATCTGGTAATTTCTAATAATGCAGAGTACATTTCGGATATGAGGCAATACATAAAGCTGAACTATACTCACCTTGGCACCAGCAATGCGGCATCCCGGATCTCTATGCCCCACTGCTGACGTCTTTGGGTGGCTGGACAGCTTCTGGGTCTCGATTTGCTAGCCGCTTTCATTGACCAGGTATAAATGACGTCACTCCCGCGCATTCACGGGAGTTCAGTCATATTCGGTGTTTCAGAGTCTGTACAGTGAGTTGCATATGCAGAAGAGACAAAGCATGTCTCTTCTGCATTAAAATTCCTGCCTGTTTGCCCTTTTTTTTATTTTTTGACCTAAAGTTCCACTTTAAACAAGTTAAACGAAAGAGACACGATTTAAAAAAAAGAATTGTGACTGAATGTTCTTGAAAGAGCACAAGTGGAAGTGTTTCAAGGTTATGAAAAACAATGGCTTTCTCCATTGCTTTTTGTTGCAAAATAAATATAAGTGAACAAAAGTTTAAATCTTTGCGATTCAATTCTAGTCTTAAAAAGGAAATCAAGGAAAGAAAAACTAGACCTCAAAAAATAGAAAAACAGAAGGGACAGATTTGGCATATAATGGTTACAAGGAATATTTGAGGAAATGCAAACGTGCAGTCAAAGCAGCTAAGAAAAATATTGAGAAGCACATCGCAACAGAAGCAAGAAAAAACTGAAAAAGTTCTATAAATACATCAACAGTAAAATGTTAAGTAAAGAAGTAGACCCCAGGGGAAAAATGTGCATTTATTATTTATTTTTTCTAAAGGGCTGGCAAAGCAATACCAGATTCTCACGATGGCTGTCTGCCTGTACCTATTTTGAGAGCAGGAAAAGTTAGAGAACAACAAGATCGCTCGCCAATGTCCTCGCAGTTAATTGAGAACTACAAGCTGTTAGACGCAATGGCTGAGGGTAGTTGTAGTCTGTGGCCGTGTTGTAGCAGGAGAAGATTCCTGGCCCACTGTCATAGGATTTGGGGTGGGAGGGATTGGTGGAACTGGTGGTAAGAGCTGAAACATGTAACATGTTCCAAAAGGTGAACCTATCCTTTAATTTTTAAGCTAAGGTCTATTGAAGTGGAGGAAATTATATGTAAGTAGATATAGGGTTGGCTTTAGGAGCAGTAGAGAGGGTAGTGTTGGATGGTGTGGTGTGCCTCATCCTCCATTATCCTTTAAACAGCATTAGAACCAATGCTGTTTAAAGGATAAGTTCACCTTTCATAACATGTTACTCCCATATTCAGGGTGTAACATGTAAAGTGTTATGATCAGACTGTGGCCATGCGGGACTCTGTCCGCCCAGCTGTGTCATTCATTCACTGTGTTCTGTGGGTGAGAAACTACAAGTCCCAACAGCCTTAGTGGCTGTCGGCTTGTAGTTCTCAAACTATCACGGTGCTGTGGAGCACCAAGGCAGTTCATTAAGTCTTTCTGTCAATATACAGTCAGGTCCATAAATATTGGGACATCAACACAATTCTAACATTTTTGGCTCTATACACCACCACAGTGGACTTGAAATGAAACGAACAAGATGTGCTTTAACTGCAGACTGTCCACCTGATTTGGATGTAAATACCCTCAAATTAAAGCGAACGGTGTAGGAATTACAACAGTTTGGATACGTGCCTCCCACTTGTTAAGGGACGAAAAGTAATGGGAAAGAATAATAATCATAAATCAAACTTTCACTTTTTAATAGATTGCAAATCCTTTGCAGTCAATTACAGCCTGAAGTCTGGAACGCATAGACATCACCAGACACTGGGTTTCATCCGTGGTGATGCACTGCCAGGCCTCTACTGCAACTGTCTTCAGTTCCTGCTTGTTCTTGGGGCATTTTCCCTTCAGTTTTGTCTTCAGCAAGTGAAATGCGTGCTCAATCGGATTCAGGTCAGGTGATTGACTTGGCCATTGCATAACATTCCACTTCTTTCCCTTAAAAACTCTTTGGTTGCTTTTGCAGTATGCTTTGGGTCATTGTCCATCTGCACTGTGAAGCGGCATCCAATGAGTTCTGAAGCATTTGGCTGAATATGAGCAGATAATATTGCCCGAAACACTTCAGAATTCATCCTGCTGCTTTTGTCAGCAGTCACATCATCAATAAATACAAGAGAACCAGTTCCATTGGCAGCCATACATGCCCACGCCATGACACTACCACCACCATGCTTCACTGATGAGGTGGTATGCTTAGGATCATGAGCAGTTCCTTTCCTTCTCCATACTCTTCTCTTCCCATACTCTGGTCCAAGTTGATCTTGGTCTCATCTGTCCATAGGATGTTGTTCCAGAACTGTGAAGGCTTTTTTAGATGTCGTTTGGCAAACTCTAATCTGGCCTTCCTGTTTTTGAGGCTCACCAATGGTTTACATCTTGTGGTGAACCCTCTGTATTCACTCTGGTGAAGTCTTCTCTTGATTGTTGACTTTGACACACATACACCTACCTCCTGGAGAGTGTTCTTGATCTGGCCAACTGTTGTGAAGGGTGTTTTCATCACCAGGGAAAGAATTCTTCGGTCATCCACCACAGTTGTTTTCCGTGGTCTTCCGGGTCTTTTGGTGTTGGTGAGCTCACCGGTGCGTTCCTTCTTTTTAAGAATGTTCCAAACAGTTGTTTTGGCCACGCCTAATGTTTTTGCTATCTCTCTGATGGGTTTGTTTTTTCAGCCTAAGGATGGCTTGCTTCACTGATAGTGACAGCTCTTTGGATCTCATCTTGAGAGTTGACAGCAACAGATTCCAAATGCAAATAGCACACTTGAAATGAACTCTGGACCTTTTATCTGCTCATTGTAATTGGGATATTGAGGGAATAACACACACCTGGCCATGGAACAGCTGAGAAGCCAATTGTCCCATTACTTTTGGTCCCTTAACAAGTGGGAGGCACATATGCAAACTGTTGTAATTCCTACACCGTTCACCTGATTTGGATGTAAATACCCTCAAATTAAAGCGGACAGTCTGCAGTTAAAGCACATCTTGTTCGTTTCATTTCACATCCATTGTGGTGGTGTATAGAGCCAAAAATGTTAGAATCGTGTCGATGTCCCAATATTTATGGACCTGACTATCTGCTTGCCAGTACATTCCCGTACGAGCAAGCGGATAAACTGACCGATTTGCAGGAGACCTGCATGACACCAGCTCCTTCTTCAGCTTTCTTTTAAACCCCATTGCGTTTGAAATTAAAAACACAATTTCTGTATTTGCTGATAATATAGCATGATACATCATATGCCAAAATTATTTTTCTGTATCAACATTACATGGAAATGGACTGAGATCTGACAGTAAAATCTCTCTTTATATGCAGTAAAGCATGCTTGTTATACTCACTGTGGAACCTAAGGGGTTAATCCTCTGCATTTGATCCAGACTTCTTTGATTTTCTTGAGAGAGTGCATGTGATCAGCACTGTCCAGACAGAAGTCAGGGGTTCTGCACCCTCCTAGAGCAAAATTAAAACTTCTAGCAGTGTCCAGCCAAGCACTGGTTAAAGCTTGTAGAAGTCACAAGACTGCTGTAAGTGCTCATGTGAGAAGGTATTTAGCAGTTTACAAAAATAATTGCACTTCCATGTTCTGTGGGAGACCAGATATAGCGAATGCAGGATCCTGGGTTTAGTAACACTTAAGTTTTAAAGCGGTATAAAACCAAAACCAAAATTGTAATATTTCGCAGCTTACCAATCAATCGATGTGATGGCTGCATTAGTTTTCTTTTTTAGGCTTTTTTTCCCCCCCTCTGTGTTACCCTGGTGATCTGGCATGTAACAAATTCCCTGTATTAGAATGCCCCCACTCTGGGTGCAGGTTTGGACAGCAGCATTACCAGACTGAGGGGAGCGGAGTGTTAGATGTACTAGCAGATTTACATACACTAACACATCAAAGCTAGACTCCAGCTAATACTTTATAAGCAGTTACAGCAAACCGTTTTCTCTTGTGGGATATAGGTTTTCCATAAATAAATAAAATCTAATCATTGTAAACACCCCTGATAAATGGTTTCTCATCCCTGTAACTGCAAGAGTGCTTGTTCTTTTGATAAACAAGCTTACTGGCTGGATTACAAGAAAAATAGAAGAAATAAAGCCTAAAAAAAGAAAACGAATACAGCGATCACATCTAAGAATTGGTAAGCTGCAATACATAAAATGATAAAGTTATGCTTTTGGGTGCTAGAAATTTGGGGGCATGATGCTCAGTTGGTGGGGTTACACTGGGAGAATCTGTGGTTGAATAAGTTCTTCTATGACTGACACATTTACTTTGTTTTCAAAAGCTACCCTTCTCTTGTGCAGACAGTGGCATATGTAGGATTTTGCCTTCTGGCAAGCTTTTTTACATTCTCATAGCCCAGTCTACCCATTGATCTGATTTGGAAAGGTGTCATTAATGCCTGGATGCCCAGGCCAAGTTTAGCATTGTCCACATGTGTCGGGTTAGCTTGGCAATAATTCTACTTTTTCTACCTAAATATCTTTTATTATAGCACATATAACGCTGCAGTTCAGTATTTTAATTTAAAAAGCTGGACATTATAATTTTTTAAAATATAAATGTAAGTGACAATTACACTATTTAAATAGTTGATCTCCCTGCAGCCTGACTGTGGCATTAATCTGCAGGCCGAAGGCTTAGAGTGACACGGAAACCTCCAGTCTGCATGTGTTTACTATGTCATAGCTGACAGTCATCGCATGACCTGGAACTACTGTGACTGTGATTAGTTCCTGATTTGTATGTGCAATTGATTGCTTTCAATCCAGACTAAAAGAAAAACTAAAAATCCTCCTTCGCTGATACGGAAATATCCTAACCAATAGCGGCCAACACCCAATAATAATACCAATCAGAACAAAAAATGAAAATGAATGGTGCAGCGCTAACTACAAAAGTGAATACAAATGAATAAAAATAAATGTGTATCCATATAATCATAAAGTGCTAATAAATCAACAAACTAAAAATATACATATAACAATAAAGTGCTAATCAGAACCGTGATATAAAGTAGACAATACTAGTGTATGGGTCACCTTAGTGACCTAAAAATTGTGATAAACACACACAATATATAATGAAATAAACTGGTGTTAAGTGTCCTTGGTAATAATCAAAAGACCTTTTAAAGCAAGTACTAATAAGTCCATAAAGTAACAAGTGCTGATAAAACGTGCTAAAACACCATGCAATGTGTTAAACATGAACACTTTTGCAAGTGCCAGCACACTTTAAATCCACTCCAGCTGCAGTGCCTCCTCACCTCCTTCCTGTGACCCAAAAGGGCCCAACAAGCATTCAGGATCACTCTGGATCCTTTATATCTCTGGCTATTACCTCTCCAGAAAGCCAAGGATCATAAACGGTCTCCTGTTCAGCCTCCAAATGCTTCCTCCTCTGCCTTTTATAAGGATACTCTGTAGGGTATATTACTCACAATCCCAGTGAGTAATAAAAAGATCCACCAAAATGCCACAAAGCCACCAGGCAGACCAACCATGTGGCAGCATCAGACCATGTGCAAGGCCACAAGAGGTATTAGCCGGAGGTATAAAGGATCCAGAGTGATCCTGAATGCTTGTTGGGCCCTTTTGGGTCACAGGAAGGAGGTGAGGAGGCCCTGCAGCTGGAGTGGATTTAAAGTGTGCCGGCACTTGCACGAAGTGTTCACATTTAACACATTGCATGGTGTTTTATCACGTTTTATCAGCACTTGTTACTTTATGGACTTGGTAATAATTAAAAGACCTTTTAAAGCAAGTACTAAGGACACTTAACACCAGTTTATTTCATTATATATTGTGTGTGTTTATCACTATTTTTAGGTCACTAAGGTGACCCATACACTAGTATGGTTCTGATTAGCACTTTATTGTTATATGTATATTTTTGGTTTGTTGATTTATTAGCACTTTATGATTATATGGATACACATTTATTTTTATTCACTTTTGTAGTTAGCGCTGCACCATTCATTTTCATTTCAATCCAGACTGTCACCGAAAGCTTAGGTCTCCACCAAGTGTCATCTGCTTGCTCTCAAAAGAAGGGGTTTGAAATTTAAATGACTTTACATTTTGTGCATTAATCTTTGTTTTTTGGATACAGGAGAACAAGGACTGGAACCATTTAATCCAGGACGCACAGCGTAGAGGTGCTCTTGTAAAAACAAAGAAGGAACTTTACCAGAGAGATGTGAACAGAATACTGAAACTGAAGCCTGTAATACAGAGGACTACTTCTTTTCCTCCCACTAAACCAGTAGAAGTCCACACACCTCCAGTGGAAGCACCAGGCAGAGGCATCAATACTCTACCAGTACATGGAGGTCCACCTCTCACAAGAACTATAGCACACCCTGCTGTAGATGTAAGGTTACACAACAGTTCCAGGTCTCTGTCGGTACCCCCAGTGCCAGAAAGGAAAATACCCAGCAATATGGGACCTCCTGCTATTCCTTTAGCATCAAGTGGAAAGCTGCGGGATCCCAGACTGGCGCGCCGGTGTGAAGAAACAAGGAGTAACAACACACCACCATCTAGTCTGCAGCAGAGTTCTAATACAAACTTTTCCCAAGGTCGTCGCTATCAGAACTTTTCTCCATCTTCCGGCACGGGAGTTAAACGACCTTCACAGCCTTCACGTGGAGATCCGTGGTCCAGCCAACTACAAAATGAAGACAGAGATCAAGAATATCGAGGTCATAAAGCCAAGCAATTCCAGAAAAGGAAAGTGTCTTAGTGGTGTTCTAAATGACCAAGGACTCCTTAGTATTTTACACTGGCCCTCTTCTGGACTTGAATGAGTGATGTGTATTGTGGGAATGTCAAATACTTCAGCTGTACACAGAAAAAAAAACAGATGCTCTTTATGAAAACTCTCAGCTGGAGAAAAAAATTCTTACCCTGTAACATAAAGGGGAAAGGGATTTTTGTACAATAAAATGTATGTAGTTGTGTAACATAACTGTGCTAAGGTGTAAAGACAGCTTATTTTTATTCCAAATGAGGGTTTTATAAAGTTCCTTTAAACCATACATCGTAAAACAAGTTAGTATCACAAACCTATAATAAACATGTTTATAGTAGCTAGACAGTTTTTAGTGCCACTTGCATTTAATTCCCTGCACCTGTCCTGTTAATGCTTTACATGTAGGCTGCAGTGTTTCTGTGAACAGAATCTTCAGCTTATGTTTTTCATAGTGGAAAAAGAAGCCTTTTGAGTATTGAGATTTTCCTGAAACCCTATTTAGCCATGGGTAACAGAGAATGTATGAAAAGTCCTGGAAACACATGTTGGCTGCCCCTCTTGAAACCTGAACCAAAGTTGCAACTATGGCCAGGCTAATGGATGTTTAAACATTTACATATTCTTAAGTACAGGATGTTTAAAATAATCCTTCCCCGACTTTTGTAATTGCAGGCACTATGAAGTCATCTGAGTTGTTTCTGATTCTGCTTTCCCCTCCCAGCAGTCACTTGGCATGTGTACAGGAGGGGGAGAGTGCTTTGGCTAAACTACTTATCTTTTTTTAATTTTGAGGATGAATTGCCCCACAGTGCCTTCGGTTAAGTCCGGAAAGGTTTCTGTTAAACTTCTTTTGATTTATGTAAGTGTTTGAATTCCTTAACTTCACCAAGGATTAGCGCAAAACTAAAATAATTGATTATTATTTAAAAACCATAAAGGGTCAAGGTGATTGGTAAATACAGTGAGTATACCCAACTAACTTTTTATAAGCAAATCTTTACTTGACCTGCAAAGGTTGATGTTAACTTAGCATTATGAACTTTTATATTGTTTAAGGTTTCTGCTCCAAATCTTATATTCCCATTTGGGGAGGATTTGAAAGGAGTTGGACCAACGTCAACTTCAGAGTAAAAATTTGTATTTGCTTGTTAACTTCCGTTTCTAAATCTCAGAATTTAATGATCGTTCATATGTGGCTTTTAATGAAGGTGACTCCGCTTCTGTGATTTTTTTTTTTTTTTTTTTTCTCATCATGTGCTCAGTTTAAATGACCTCTGCCCTCTCAGGGTTGACTTCAAATGCAGGATAAAGGTCTAGATATTATATAGTTTAGCATTTCCAGTTAAATTGTCTAATTGAACTGCGCACAATCGTCTTAAAACTAATCACACTCAGTTCAGTTTTCACTCATACACTACATTTGTGTTCATCTTTGAAGGTTAGACATGCCGTCCTACTTTTTATCCAGCTCTCATCCAGCTTCTGTTTATTTCTCCTTTGGCCTAAGGCTGCCCATAGATGGATCAAAATTCAGCTGATTGAGCAGGAACCAGATGAATGTTAATCCATGTAAGGGCACTGTGGTTGTACAGAAGTCAATCTACCAAATGACTTCTGTACAACGTCCCTAACGGATTTTACTGCTCGCTCAGCACTGACTGCTATAGCTGGGAGCGCTAATCAGTGTATTCTGACAGCAGGGAAGTCTCCCTGCTGTCAAAATTCAATAGCTCAGCAGAAGGATTTCCTTATCCACCTTGAATGTGTGGATGGGGAAGTCTGGTCAGTTTTTTGTTCAACCCTCTGCTTTAAAGAAAAAAAAATGACTTCTATATAGGCTGCCTTATAGACAGAGAATCCACTTCTGCAGGGAGTACACTTGCTGACTATGCAGATCTTGTTTTGTTTTATTTTTTCCCTGAATTGAAGCTATGGCTACTTTCATGTTTTGGATGTTCATGGGGGGTAATGTATGAAGTTTTTTATAAAGAATAAATTAAAACGACTGAAAAGTAATCTTCAGCAATCAGATTTTCGATACGCTACTTTTTTTCCTATTGTAAGAGTGTATGTAAATACTTCTTCCAAGATTTTATATCAGATACACACTCTTAAGCTTCTCTTCAATTTCCCAAGTTATCTTTCAGGACACAGGTTTTCCCTCATCAATGCCGTTTTGAAAGATTCCTGGAAAATTAGGTACCAAGTTACTAACACTGATTTTCCAGCAGGATTTGTTGTTGGTTTCTATAGTAATTAACATGATTGTCGAAGCTCTTCCAACATTGTAATCGCCAAAAATGTACAAGTCTGGCACACAAAAATTCTGGAAACCCTGGAAAGAAATTGCAATTATACGAGTCTTCTACTGTATTCCCCAATTGTACTTCTCTTCTGACTTTTTATATCCCATATATAAGATGACGATCTTGTTTGCAAGGGTGTTGGCCCACTTGCCTGTTGGTTTTATAAAGCACCTGCTTAATTGTGTTTTTTGTTTTTTCAAACCCTGTAGCTGTGGAGGTATGTCTTCCATGTTGATCATAGTGGAAATTCCACATCACAGTTACCATTTGCCATAAATATAATAAAAGACAAAAATGCTGTTCCTTTTATATGAAGTCAGATTGTGAATTATATTTTATTTGCAGTTATTTTTGTATGTATTTCTGTGTTCAGCAATCCAACATGCAAAATACAAGAAAATATATCTAAAACATTTGCTGTAGACATGGGTATCTCAGATTGGACACACAGGGCCTATTTTTCTCTGAAGGCCAACTGTATTACAAAGCATTTTCTTTTTCCCTGTAATAAAAGAATATTGAAAGTGAACATTTTTGGTAAACAATTAAAAGCTAAAACGTGTTGTAGAATTGTCAGGGATCGAGGATGTATACATCATATAGACCTGCATATCCATATAGAAGGTTCAGGTCAGGTGATCATGCACCCAAATGGGGTTTTTGGGTTGTTGCTATCCAGGTTACAAGACATCTAATTTACCTAGCGTTTCCATTGAGTTTTTGTGTATTATACTAGATGGCATGTTGGAAAATGATTATGATGTTTGGTAGTCAGATACTGTATATTGTCCATGTTTCAAAGAATTTTTCAGTACCTTTTAGATTGTTTGGTATCCAGCTGTATCTATCCGAGTTAGCTGGGGTAATTGTTTTTAGATTGGCCTCAGTAAGGTTAACCATTTTGAAAAAAAGATTTTGTTTTTTTTTTTGTTTTTTTTTTTGTTTTTTTTTTTTTTGCATTCTGTAGTAGTGTTCCCATTTAGAGAGCTTAGTCTTGTCAGGAGCCTCCCCGGGTACTGTGGTGTGAAATAAGGATATTGGGTTCTGGAGCCACCTGTAATTTTATTCATGTATTTGAAGTTCAACCAAAACCAATCACTGTGTGACCATGACCATATTAGGTGTATAAGGTTTGGGTATGCTACTTTGCATTTAGATAGAAGTCTATCCAGTCTGGGGCAGGAGATGTTAGGAGATTGCAGGTCATCAAATTGCTTATCTCCTAGTTTACACCTAGTTATAGTTGGATTTATAATGTATGGTGTTCGCTTGATGTTTATTGGACGACAAAGACCACTACTCATAGGAGGATGAATATTAAACAGAAAACTATACTGCTCTTCCCTCTGTCGGCTATACTCTATGGACAGGAACGACAACTGAGTTAGTGTCCCAGAGGGTCTCTAGTTATAAGAAATTATTATTTTTATTTTTTTTTTATTCATGAGAGAAACCAAACATGCATACTTGTTTAAAGGGGACTTTAACAGCATCATATATAATTGAAACATCAACTGTTAAAATCTTGTTTTATTCATTCTTATCTTATTATATCATCTGTAACCAGGAGAGTTATCTGCAAAATAGTACAGCACCAACGCGTTTCAATTCACAATAGAATCTTCAGGGATAAACAAAGGAATACAGCAGAAGCTTCGAAAAGTATGATAGACCTATAAACATTAACAAACTAATCTTTACATAATAGACCATCATTTTCATATGCACAGATTGACTTGCATAACCATTTGTCAGTTATAAACTAGTATTTTTCAAAGGACTCCTTAGCTGGAGCATAAGGACACTATAGTGATCCCTTGGCAGGTGGAAGCTAGTGGGAAAAAAAAAATCATAAATGCTGATAAATACCAATAATATATACAAATCAAAATGAATATATCTTTGGTAGTTATCAGCATTTATGATTTTTTTTTTCCACTAGCTTCCACCTGCCAAGGGATCACTATAGTGTCCTTATGCTCCAGCGACACTGGAGGAGTCCTTTGAAAAAATTGTTTTTTAACTGACATGGTTATGTAGGTCAATCTGTGTATATGATAATTGTCTATTAGTGGTGCACTGAAATTAAAATTCTGGTGC
The DNA here is from genome assembly GCF_062004578.1 of Staurois parvus. Classification (NCBI taxonomy): domain Eukaryota; kingdom Metazoa; phylum Chordata; class Amphibia; order Anura; family Ranidae; genus Staurois; species Staurois parvus. Next base: position 17,067,113 of record NW_028317950.1, on the reverse strand, counting down.
AGAAACAGATACCGAAAATTCAGAATGCATGTGGCCGAAAACCAAACCAAAATGTATGTGGGGGTGGGAAGGCTCCAATTTTTATTTTTTTGTATTTTTTTTCCTATTTTCATGTATATTTTTATTTTTTTTTTATTTTTAACTTATGATTTTATTTCTATCACATAGGGGACCAATAGTCCTCTGTGATAGCATAAGAGTGACAGGTCCTCTTTGTTTGGGGGGGGGAGGAGAGGAGCAGTGTATATCGAGAGGCTCCTTCACTGGCTGTCACTATATGTCGGTGCCGGTTTTTAAATGTAATTGCCAGCTTTTTATTTTGTTCATTATAGCTCACAGAATTAGCTGTCACTTTCCCTGGAGCTAAAGGAAACTCAGTTTCTTTCCCCGAGTTAAAAGAAACAAAAAGGAAACTTTGTTTCTTTTAGCTGGGGGGAAAGTGACAGCTCATTTTGTGAGCAATAGTAAAGAAAAAAAAAACCTGGCAATTACATTTAAAAACCAGCACATAGTGACAGCCAGTCACTGTATACACTCCTCTACTGCCTTTCTTAGCCCCCCATCCTCACATCTGCAGTACACACAGTCACCTGTATCGGCTAAATTTTTCCTATCGGCATTTATTTTCGGCTGATATGTTTCGGTGCATCCCTATCTATTATGTAAAGATTTGTTTATATTGTTTGTGTCTTTAACTTTGTGGAAGCTTCTGCTGTATTCATTTTAGTAATAGAGTAGGTGCAGCGCTGAGATCAGAATAACAAAATACAATAAATAAATAAGTCCAACAGACTACGAAGTCAATCCTAAACCAGCAGAAATAAATATATCACTATTCCAAGGTTCTGTAAAGTGATAATAGTGCTTATAAAGTGACCATAGATAATAACATTTATGAGTCCATAAAGGTAATGCCACTCAAAGTGGCTAATGGTGCTAATAAAGGGACAAAGTCCAAAAATCAATAATAAAAATGATCCAATGACGAGATCTCAGGGTATGGTGATCCACTTCCTATCTCCAATCATATGCTGGTGTGTCAGGTAATAGAAGAATTGCGCACTCACCAGATGTGCAATAACATCACGCATTTGAGAATACAAATATTTCAGGTCAGCCGGATCCTCTTAAGGGCGTGCACAACCTTGTCTGGACTCCCCCTATGGATTATCCATGGGCCGCAGCACCTCTATCCTCCTCCTTAATATAGCTCTGTGGGTGGTTAGGCTCACAAAGAGCCCTGACAGCAGCTCTGAGCTCCCTCTGTGTCTGCTCCAACTTTCACATCTGGTGCTCAGCTGTTGGGTGGGATGTTTGCAGGCAGTCTTACTGATTGGTTGCCTCTGCTTTAGCCCTCATCCATAATCATGGTGGAAACCAGATTAAAGGGAGCCATGATAAAAGCTCAGGCAAAACATTTGCTTTGCCAAAGGGCTACACAACAATCAATCTTATAGTGACAAAGTTTTCTTTGCATCAGAGCAAGCCCCCTTTTAACACTAGTCTCTGCCTCAGATTCTAGCTCTCTCTGTCACACAACTGGCCTACAGATGAGAAGAACAGCAGGGTGCAATCTGAGTGTAGTATATTGTTATATTTATCATGGTGAAAAGAAAAAATGAAAACATTGTGACTGTTAAAATCCGGCTTATCACATAGGGCTTCCGATGGACAGTCTCACAACAGGGAACCTCAGACCTGGATTGAAACACTGAGTGGATGGATGCACCTGCAGGACCAAGTGAACACACTGGGGGGTACCAAACTAAGTGCAGCATTAAATATACTGAGAAACACTAGTAAATTGGCAACTTGCGTGAAAAGAAGAAATGTCACTTTTTGCATGTAATCTGTGAGCAGTTGGCTCATGCATCTGGGATGGAAGGCTGCTGCTTAAAACTTAAAGTCTGGATGTCAGGCTGGGTGATATCTTAGATGAGGAAGGAAACCTATAAGATGACAGAGGGCTTCTGTGGATGCAGAGCAGACCTGAAGTGAATGAGAATGGGGTAGATAGAGACTAATATCTTATAATCGTGCCTAAATAAAAGCAGTGAAGAATGTCAGATGTTTCCATAGTTGAGAGCAAACAAGATAGGAAAGATATGGTAAAGTATGCGATAGTTTAATGTTTCTGGGTGATAAAAGTGTAGCGATATGTTGACCAATATCCACAATAGAAATTGTAGATAGCAATCATGTATGTACGATGAGAAAAAAAGAGGAAAAACGTGAAAAGGGATAACCAGGAAAAGAAAGAAGGCCAGTCAAAAAAGAGGGGGGGGTTGAATAAAAAAAAAATCCTATCTAAGGTAACCTCAAAATCCACATCCTCGGCCTCACCAACCCCGCCCCACTCCCCCCCCCACCACAAATAAAAAACCTATCTCAGCCTACCTCAAAATCTGCACCCCTGGCCTCACCACCCCCGCCCCACTCCCCCCACCACAAAAAAACCTTTCTCAGCCGACCTCAAAATCTGCACCCCCGGTCTCACCAACCCCACCCCACTCCCCCCAATTGAAAAAAAAACCTATCTCAGCGGACCTCAAAATCCGCACCCCCCGCCTCACCAACCCCGCCCCACCCCCCCCCCCCCAAAAAAAAAACTATCTCAGCTGATCTCAAAAATCGCACACCCGGCCTCACCACCCCGCCCCACTCCCACCCACCAAAAAAACTATCTCAGCCGACCTCAAAATCCGCACCCTCGGCCTCACCACCCCCGCCCCACTCCCCCACCCCAAAAAAAATCCTATCTCAGGTAACCTCAAAATCCGCATCCTCGGCCTCATCAACCCCGCCCCACTCCCCCCACCACAAAAAAAACCTACCTCAAAATCTGCACCCCCAGCCTCACCACCCCGCCCCACTCCCCCCACCCCAAAAAAAAAAACCTATTTCAGCTGACCCCAAAATCCGCATTCCTGGCCTCACCACCCCCACTCCCCCTCCCCCCCAAAAAAAACCTATCTAAGCCGACCTCCAAAATTGCACCCCTGGCCTCACCACCCCCGCCCCACTCCCCCCACCCCAAAAAAAGCCTATTTCAGTCAACCTCAAAATCCACCCCCGACCTCACCACCCCCGCCCCACTCCCCCCACTCCAAAAAAAAATATCTCAGCTGACCTCGAAAATCGCACCCCTGGCCTCACCACCCCCGCTCCACTCCCCCCACCCCAAAATAAAACCTATGTCAGCCGACCTCAAAAATCGCACCCCCGGCCTCACCACCCACCCCAAAATGAAACCTATCTCAGCCGACCTCAAAATCTGCACCCCTGGCCTCACCACCCCCAACCCACTCCACCTACCCCAAAAAACAACATCTCAACTGACCTCAAAATCCACACCCTGACCTCCACACCCCGGCCCCACTCCCCCCCCACACCAAAAATAAACCTATCTCAGCCAACCTCAAAATCCGCATCCTCGGCCTCACCAACCCCGCCCCACTCCCCCCACCCCAAAAAAATACCTATCTCAGCCGAACTCAAAAATTGCACCCCTTGACTCACTGCCCCACTCCCCCCACAAAAAAAACGTATCTCCATCGACCTCAAAATCCACCGCCTGACCTCACCACCCCCCGCCCCACTCCCCCTCTCAAAAAAAACCTATCTCAGCCAACCTCCAAAATTGCATCCCTGGCCTCACCACCCCCGCCCCACTCCCCCCACCCCCAAAAAAAAACCTATCTCAGCCGACCTCCAAAATTTCACCCCGGCCTCACCACCCCCGCCCCACTTCCCCCACCCAAAAAAAACCTATCTCAGCCAACCTCAAAAATCGTGCCCCCCGCCCCACTCCCCCCACCCGAAAAAAACATCTCAGCCAACCTCAAAATCCACACCCCCGGCCTCACCAAACCCGCCCCACTCCCCCCACCCAAAAAAAACCTATCTCAGCCAACCTCAAAAATCATGCCCCCCGCCCCACTCCCCCCACCGGAAAAAAACATATCTCAGCTGATCTCAAAAATCGCACACCCGGCCTCACCACCTCTGCCCCACTCCCCCACCACAAAAAAAAACCTATCTCAGCCTACCTCAAAATCCGCACCCCCGGCCTCACCTCCCCCGCCCCACTCCCCCCACCCCAAAAAAAAACCTATTCAGCTGACCTCAAAATCCGCATCCTCGGCCTCACCAACCCTGCCCCTCTCCCCCACCACAAAAAAAAAAACCTAACTCGGCCTACCTCAAAATCTGCACCCCCGGCCTCACCACCCCCGCCCCACTCCCCCCACCCCAAAAAAAAAAAAAAAAACTTATTTCAGCTGACCTCAAAATCCGCATTCCTGGCCTCACCACCCCCGCCCCACTCCCCCCACCCCAAAAAAAAACAATCTCAGCCTACCTCCAAAATTACACCCCCGGCCTCACCACCCCAAAAAAAACCTATCTCAGCTGACCTCAAAATCCGCATCCCTGGCCTCACCAGCCCCGCCCCACTCCCCCCACCCCCCAAAAAACCTATCTCAGCTGACCTCAAAATCCGCGCCCTCACCAAACTTGCCCCACTCCCCCCACCCACCAAAAAAACCTATCTCAGCCAACCTCAAAATCTGCACCCCCGTCCTCACCACCCCTGCCCCACCCCAAAAAAAACCCCATCTCAGCCGACCTCAAAAATTGTGCCCCAGACATCACCACCACCACCCCACTCCCCCCACCCCAAAAAAAACGTATCTCAGCCGAACTCAAAATCCACACCCTGATCTCACCACCCCTGCCCCACTCCCCCCCCCCCCTTAAAAAAAAAAAGCTATCTCAGCCAACCTCAAAGTCCGCACCCCCTGCCTCACCACGCCCGCCCCACTCCCACCCCCAAAAAAAACCTAACTCAGCTGACCTTAAAATCTTCATCCCCGGCCTCACCACCCCTGCCCCACCCCAAAAAAAAACCTATCTCAGCCGACCTCAAAATCCGCACCCCTGGCCTCTCCACCCCCGCCCCACTCCCCCCACCCCAAAAAAATACCTATCTGAGCCGACCTCAAAAATCGCGCCCGCGCCCCACTCCCCCCACCCTAAAAAAAAGCTATCTCAGCCGACCTCAAAATCCGCACCCCCGGCCTCTCCACCCCCGCCCCACTCCCCCCACCCCAAAAAAATACCTATCTCAGCCGACCTCAAAAATCGCACCCCAGGCATCACCATCCCCACCCCCACCCCACTCCCCCCACCTGGAAAAAAAAACCAATCTCAGCCAACATCAACATCCACACCCCTGGCATCACCAGCCCCGCCCCACTCCCCCCACCCCAAAAAAAAACCCTATCTAAGCTGACCTTAAAAATCGCACCCCTGGCCTCATCACCCCTGCCCCAATCCCCCCACCTAAAAAAAACCTATCTGAGCCGACCTCAAAAATCGCGCCCCCGCCCCACTCCCCCCACCCTAAAAAAAAAGCTATCTCAGCCGACCTCAAAATCCGCACCCCCGGCCTCTCCACCCCCGCCCCACTCCCCCCACCCCAAAAAAATACCTATCTCAGCCGACCTCAAAAATCGCACCCCAGGCATCACCATCCCCACCCCACTCCCCCCACCCCAAAAAAATACCTATCTCAGCCAAACTCAAAAATCGCACCCCTTGACTCACTGCCCCACTCCCCCCACAAAAAAAATGTATCTCAGCCGACCTCCAAAATTGCACCCCTCGGCCTCACCACCCCCGCCCCACTCCCCCCACCCCCAAAAAAACCTATCTCAGCTGTCCTCAAAATCCGCGTCCTCACCAACCTTGCCCCACTCCCCCCACCCACCAAAAAAACCTATCTCAGCCGACCTCAAAATCCGCACCCCCGGCCTCTCCACCCCCGCCCCACTCCCCCCACCCCAAAAAAATACCTATCTCAGCCGACCTCAAAAATCGCACCCCAGGCATCACCATCCACACCCCACTCCCCCCACCTGAAAAAAAAAAACAATCTCAGCCGACATCAACATCCACACCCCTGGCATCACCACCCCCCCACCCCCAAAAAAAAACCTATCTAAGCTGACCTCAAAAATCGCACCCCTGGCCTCATCACCCCTGCCCCAATCCCCCCACCTAAAAAAAAACCTATCTGAGCCGACCTCAAAAATCGCGCCTCCCGCCCCACTCCCCCCACCCTAAAAAAAAAGCTATCTCAGCCGATCTCAACATCCTCACCCCCGGCCTCACCAGCCCCGCCCCATTCCCCCCACCCAAAAAAAAAACCTATCTCAGCCGACCTCAAAATCAACACCCCCGCCCCACTCCCCCCAACCGAAAAAAAAACCTATCTCAGCCGACCTCCAAAATTGCACCCCCGGCCTCACCACCTCCGCCCCACTCCCCCCACCCCAAAAAAAACCTATCTCAGTTGACCTCAAAATCCGCACCCTTGGCCTCACCACCCCCGCCCCACTCCCTCCACCCCAAAAAAAAACTATCTCCTCTGACCTCGAAACTTGCCCCACCCTCCCCGCCCGAAAATAAATCTATCTCAGCCAACCTGGAAACCCGGTCCACCCCCCAACCCCCCCAAAAAAACTATCTCAGCCGACCTTGAAACCCACCCCAATAAAAAACTATCTTAGGCGACCTCGAAACCCGCACCACCGACCTCACCACCCCCACTGCCCCCCCCACACCCCAACAAAATACTATCTCAGCCGACCTCGAAACTCGCCCCCCTGACCTTACCACCCTCACCCCACCTCCCTACCCCAAAAAAAACTATCTGACCTCAAAACCCGCCCCCCTGACCCTAGCACCCCGTTCACACCCCACCCCAAAAAAAAAAACTATCTCAGCTGACCTCAAAACCCGCCCCCCTTACCTCACCACCCCTGTCCCACCCCAAAAAAAAAAATTTTCTCAGCCAACCTCGAAACCCGCCCCCCCCCCCCCCCGACCTCACCACCCCCGCCCCACTCCACCCCCAGAAAAAAAAACTATCTCAGCCGACTTCTACAGTTTTTGTAGCTGCTGACTTTTATCTTTTCACAGTGCAACTGGAACTCCACTTTAAGAAAACAAATATAAAAAACATCAACATCTGCCTAAATACAAATAGTGCTGTTTCTGAAACTGACAGTCTGACAGTTGTGACCGCCTTCTTCAAAAGTACTCAACACAGAGATTTACTAGAAGACACAGTCTAAAAGAAAAGCGTGAGCGCTATTTGGCCAAATTGTGTTCTGCAAATGCACACTTATATCACTGCATAGACTTTGGAAATGCGTCCAGTTCTTGACTATCATGATTTCCCACAAAAAAACAATTTTCTACACAGTGAAATTTTTTTTGGCCAAAGAATATATTCTTTAAATTGATATCCAGATATCTGGGAAAGCAAATTTTGATGTGAACGTTTCCACAGCTATTTATTGTTCCTTTAGACATGGTTCTAAGACGTCTGCTTTTTTTTTAGACAGGTTCTTTTATTATGTCCGTTAGTAAATTTGCTTTCACGTTTGTTGTCTTTAATAAATGTCTTCTCCAGCCTCAGCTTACAGAGGCAGCTGCGGGGAGCTGGTGGAGGAATGCTGCTTGAATGGGGAATAAGGTAAGTATTTATTTCTCCTTTTCCTCTACACCTAGACACATCAAGCATTGAACCCTTGCAGTGCAGCGGGAGCCCACCGTCAGGGTGGATTTTTTAATATTTCTGGCTTTGGGCTTTAAAGCTGAACTCCAGTAGAAGTGACATTATTAAGGCAAAGTTTCACATTGGATTACTGTACAGATCTGGAAGAAATACACCACTAGGATGGACTCCCAGTTAAGTGACCACTGTGACAGCCAATCACACTTCTCACATTTTCCACAATTTCACCCCACCCCATACCCTTTAGACAAAGTTAAAGGGGCAGGCAGGAAGAGGTTAAAGACAATTAGCTGATTTTAATAGGACCTTGTTTTATGCCTTCTTCTATGTCTTTACTGAGGTATATTCAGTCTTTAGGACAGTGTGGGAGTCACTGGCAATATTTGTGTGACACCTTCATGCATGCTAGCTAAAAAAAATCATTTTGTTATGTTGGTTTTTTTCTGATGAGTGTTACAGACAATAAGCGCTTCAGGTAGGACAAGTGTGAAGTTTTACTTCCTGTCCTAAACACCCACACAGAGTTATGCATCCTGTCTGTACATTCATTGTTTCAGCAGAGTCCGGTGTTTTATAGAACACAAATTTTCCAGGTAACGCAAACGTGAAGTTTACATTCTTGTCCAGAACTGCCCACACTGAGCTCCTCATCCTCCATTTCTGCTCATTGCTCTAACGGAGTCTAGTCATGAAACAATTAACCTGCGCTTTCATCCTCATCCAGATCCTGATATCGGGTAATTATCAAAATTGGTGTTGTCTACCTTCAAATGTTTTTACTGTATTGCCTAGTATGTAGCCTCATGTGACATTTAGTAAACACATAGTTGTTGGCCTTCTGTGCCTTTTTTACCCTCCAACTGTTCTTTCCTTTTCTCATGGCTGTTCCTGGGCAATATAAAATCCTGTGCAGAAAGCACAATATAGACTCATCCGGGGACAACAGTAATAAAAAAAAATGAAAACATAAAATGGTGGCTTGGTTAAAGATGGAAGGGGTCTGTGCACAATTAAACTTTCAGTTCTTCAGATTTAAAACCCAAACTTTTTTTTTACTTTTAGATGAAACAATATAGGAATAAGCATGGATTTTAGAGGCAGCACATCTACAACACGTTAATTGTTTTAAGAAAAAACTTTTATTATACAATATTAAAAAAAGTTTACATGCAGTAAAACCAATTATGAATTATTACCAGAACACCAAAATTGTTTTTGGTGGAGGAACTTCCCGCTTTATGAATCGTAAACTTTTAATGTAAATATTCATGTAACCATATAGGTTTTCGCAGATGTCCACTTCCTCAGGATTATAAGCAGGTGCAGTATTGACATAGAATTAGAACAATTGTAGTATCTAGCTATACTGTGGAATGATAGGGCAATAAATAGTACATTAGTTGACGTGAAGGGAGAAAGGTATTGATTGATTAGATGGTTCTTCATGGCTGTCTCCCACCATGTCAACTAATTTACTATTTAGCCATTTATTCCAACATTCAATGGAAGTAGACATCCCCTGGATAGAATGTGTCCCATTTAAAATAAGCCTTTGTTACAGTATCAATAAAGAAGCACGTTCTATTTATGATGAAGAGATATTTGGTGGTTTATTATTCATTAAAAAGATGGTATTCACCAGGCTTCCATCACTTTTATATGGCCTTAAAAAAAAATCACTTGAGGAGGAGGTATAGTTTATAAGACTGTTTAGAGAGGAATAGCTAGTCACCTGGTCTGTGTCACGAATGATCAATAGTCCCTCCATAGTTCCATAATTTGGGCACCTCCAGGGGATAGCCAGTTTTAGATATGGTAGAGATAGGTTTAAAACCACTATAAAGTTATATTTGCTGCCTGTGTCGTGATTGGGAGATTTCCCAACTGTCCTAAAAATGCAACAGGAAATGGAAGGAAATTTTGAACAGAGAATTAAAGAATTGTTATAGGATGGTTTTCCCTTACCTCTTGCTCTGAAGACCACTCAAAATTTTTGAATTTCCCATCACTATCTTGGTGACCGTGATCAGCAGGGCAAGTAAAGGGTGAACCTCCCAATAAGTAATAAGAATCCCAAAACGGAGTCCAACCCTTCTCTAAACTATCCAATATGTAAAAAATGTACTTTTACTTGCAGATATTTTAATCAATCTTTTACATAGATTTAAATTTATAGAATTTAGCAGGTGACGATCAGAAGGATAAAATCATCTTTGAAATATAGCAACAAGTGTTATCATTTCTTTACTAACACATTTTATCAGGGTGTAGCAAGGGTTCTGTAAGACCCAGGCCTTCCTAGGCAACTATACTGAAGTTTTGGGGGACTTTTAGAATAATAGATTAAAACATGGATGAGGATGATTCTTGACCCTTTATGAGCTCTTCTATCCACTTTCTCTTTGCATCTTCCCCTTCACTGATGACTTTCACCTACTTCTACTCCCTTAGAATTGAGCCCTTAAAATGAACATGTTTTATCCATACAGAAAAATGCAACAGGCACATTTTAATGCCCCCACCCTAGCAGCACATATAATTATTTTTTCTGTCCCACTGCTCCATTTAGCGGCCCGCAGCAAAGACAGGAAGCCTTGTGTACACTCATCTCTTGCAGTCAATTTGCAGCTACGTTCTGCTACATGTACTCTAGCACTGGCTGCTCGGCATTTCCCAGGTCAGGATTCCTGATAGTGGCAACCATGGAGCATGCTAGAATAATATTGAAATAGATACTCCTCTGGCAGCTATCTGTGATGAGCGGGAATCTCTTCTGCCTTCACACTGCGCAGAGGGACAAGATAAGGTTACCTACTCTCATCACTACTATTTGCTCTTGCCATTGAGCCCTTGGCAGCTATGATGCGCACTGATAACAATATTGTGGGTTTTAGATATGGGGATATACAAGAAAAAAATCATGCTCTATGTAGATGATATGCTTTTGCTTCTGGGTGACAGGGACCTTTCATTTAAAACATTTATGGATATCATTACTTCATTTGCCATGTATTCCGGCCTCATTAAAAACTGGTCTAAGTCTGCCCTGATGCTACTTGATGGCACAGTCAACCCATCATTGTCCACCTATTGCCCGATGCCAATTATGTCATCATTTAAATATCTTCAGATTATGATTAGCCCCTGTCTTTTGGATTACTGCTGACTAAATATAATGCCTCGCTGTCTTGCTTTCAAGACAAAAGTTAAATTTTGGAACAACGCTCATTCGCAAGGACCAACTTCATAAAAATGATTTTTATGCCTCAGTTACTGTATTTTATACATAATACGCCTGTCGTACTGCCACTAAAAATATTCCATATTGTCACTACAATTTGTAGAACATTCCTGGAGGGGTCATCCACACAGGATAGTTAGAACAACTCCTACATCCCAAAGACGGGGGGAATAGCTCTTCCAAATCCCTGGCTATACTACCTAGTTGCTCAGCTCCAACAAGTGTTTGGGGGGTTGGCTTCATCATCTCCGGGAGGTAACACAACTAAAGACTATACATTGTCTTTCATTCTATATTTCACTAAGTCATAGTCCTTGCCTGCTGGCCTGGAATCTCATAATTTTTCTATGGCCTAATAAAACACTTCCCATGTATAAACTGATAAATAAAATAGGTTTTACAAACTGTAGTCCCACTTGGTCGAATAATACATATCCTGAATTGACTCAGCTTCAGTATGCTGTAAAATGGAAGTCCTTTGGAATGACCCACTTTTCACATATTTTTTAGCAAGGGCTCCCTTGTACTGTTTTCAATTTTACAGTCTAAATATGGCTTGCCTAAGTACATGCATTTCTATTATTTGCAGCTTAAACACGTGATGACAGCTCAGAGATTCCCTGATGCCTGGCATCTTTCTCCTGTTCCTATTTTTAACCTTATACAAAACATTACCTTGACAAAGGAATTTTTTTCTGGATGTTATGCAATGTTCTTCAATGCATACCTGGATAACTACCCATTTAAAGTGTTGGAAAGGTGGGGGGCAGATGTAGGTGTTCTAGAGGATGATCAATGGGAAGAGGCTTTACAGTCAGTCCATTTGAGCTAAATGCTTCCCAAAGACACTCTCAATTATACACGCAATTATGTGTTCTTCATATCCCTGTAAAATAGTATAAAATGGGCTTAATGCAAGATCATCTCTGTTGTAAGCGTCATAGAGAAATGTAATTCTCATGCAATGGAGATGTCCCAAGCTTCATAGATACTGGGCCCAGGTTATTAATACGATCAATGGAACCTTTCACATCACTAAATGGTTAGCACTTCCGCCTGGCAGTACTAAGGTCGTTGGTTCGAATCCCAACCATGGCACCACCTGCCTGGAGTTTGCATGTTCTCCCTGTGCCTGCGTGGGTTTCCTCTGGGTACTCCGGTTTCCTCCCACACTCCAAAGACATGCTGGTAGGTGAATTGGTTCCTGTCTAAATTGGCCCTAGTATGTGTATGTTTGAATGTAAGTTAGGGACCTTAGATTGTATGCCCCTTGAGGGTTATGGACTGATGTGAATGTACAATATATATGTAAAGCGCTGCGTAAAATTGACGGCGCTTTATAAGTACCTGAAATAAATAAATAAATCACTATCTAATTAGACCCCAAGCAGTGTATTTTAGGTATTTTAGAAGGAGCTGTTCTACCAGACCACACTAGAGAGGTGTATCTAGGGCTCGGTTTCAAGCCTGTAAAGTTATCTTACAACACTGTAAATCTAATAACCCCCAACCTCTAAGGAGTGGCTATGCCATAAGGGAGGCACTTTGCGCCTATATATGCCCTGTCAAATTTGAAAAGGTGGGGGATTAACACTCCTGAACTTTCCCCTATCGACCTGATACTTCATAGACTGTTCTGGGGTGTGTATGTTTAACAGTGGGTTGGCGTCAAGATACATTTCTTACTTGTTAAACACTGATATGTCTTGTTATTATTATAAGTACTTTTTCTGCTCTAGAACTGAATTTTTGTTTCAATAAACTTCTCTTTGATGTAAAAAAAAATATTGAAATAGTTGCTCGTAGTCTTCATTGGAAGCACATGTGACAGGCTGACAATATATGAGGACAATTTGGAGACCAAAATGAAGTGTTGTCACCCTGAATGAGGACATTGATTGCAGAATCATCAGATATTACTTAGTGGAAGCTGCAAAATGACTGAAAATATTTTTAAAATGACTGGTTTTAGAGCTATATTTTCAAAAGTAAATTAAAAAATAGATATATTACATGATGCACCAAAATCATAAAATGCATAATCTGACTGTTAAACAATAGTCATTTAAATGATAAATATGAAAAAGAGCAAGCCCAAACACCTAGTAATTCATTGTAAAATAAACTATATTCTCTAATTCACTAAATGACCTACCTAACAATATTGCTAAGACCTGTGAGGGAAAAATGCAATTACTAGTGAAGGGATGAAAACAGTAGTACAATATACAGAAAATCTTAGAACTAATGAAAATATATATGTTTTTGTCTTCAATGGCCTCAATTACTACAAAGAGGCCTTGGGCACATGCCCTGTGTTCCAGTGTCTAATACAGGCCCACATTTGTTAACGTGTAAGGCAGGGCTTTTTTGTTTCGTACAGGTTTTTAATCTAGACCAGTGGTCTCCGAACTGTGGCCCTTTACTTGCCTTTATCTGGCCCTTTTCCTCCAACTGACGCCAATGATGGAGCATTATTCCTCCTACTTATACCAACAATTCCTCCATTAATGATGCGGTATTGTTTACTCCCACTGGCCACAGTCCGGCTCCCTAAAGCCTGAAGGACAGTAAACCTTTGTTTAGAAGGTTTGGAGACCCCTGATCTAGACAATACTTGCCTATCTTGGAGTTCAACTTTAGGTTAACCTCCCTGGAGGTATTCCCGAGTGTAGCTCGGGGTAAAGTTTCAGCACAACAAGCGGTAACCCCGAGCTACATTCGGGAATACCTTGCAGCTTCTTCACTTACCTTGTCCTGTGCTCCCGTGATGTTCCCCCTGCAGTGTCCCCAGCAATGTCCTCCGGCCAATGCCGGCATCTGTCTTCCGGGTTCCGTTCCCTGCGACGTCAGGGCGTACGGGGACAGAACTGGAGGGAAATTTGAACATTTTAAAAGTGACATTCACTAAAATCAAATAGTAAAACATTACTGTATCAAACCATTTCACATACATCTTGTCCCTAATGCTTTGTCCTGTGCCCTGCTTGCATTTTTATTGTTCTTTCTGCCGGGAAACTGAGAAATGTCCATGGCATCCAAAAAGTGTCCCTTTAGGTCAAAAGCGGTTTTAGACCAGCTAGAGAACAGCGATAGTAAAATAGAACTACTTGCAGAATTGAGTGATGATTCGTGGGGAAATTCGTCATCAGACACTGAAAACGATTTTGCGACTTTGCTCAGTGATGTGCGAATTGGCGCTCTATTTCAAATTTCATTGTTTTTGGTTTGATTATATTATTGAATTAAATTTATTATTATTATATTATTATTTTTTTATGATCATTTATTAAATTATAATTTATGATTTCGTGGTTCAAATTTTAACATACCCGGAATGTTTACTAGACTCTTGTTCGGACAGATTTCAGTAAGTTATTCCTAAAAATTACAGGCCTACAATAAAAAAACTACATATTTCCATGCAAAATAATTTACCGTTTTGAGCAAAGAAATATGGACATAATCAGACCGCTAGGGAGGCTACGGGTTAGGCTTAGGGGATAAGTTAAGGTTTAGGATTGGGGGATAATTGCGGTTAGGTTAGGGTAAGGGTTTCATTAACATAAACTCAGGTTTTTGGGTGTGATAAAAGTTGTTTAGCTGTGATTAATTTGTTTATATGAGCCTGTTTAGTAAAAGATCTTTAAGATTATCCCATTACTGTCCAATATGTAGTTTTGTGATAATGAGATATCTACTGTACCTCTCCCAGGTCCCTCCAAAGGAATAAAGATAAATGTCACCAGGAGTTCAATAAGCACCACAGTCGGTCAGTCGGTCCTCCTAGAGACATCGTACACTGTGCCCCATCAGATGGCCAATTATACGATCCGATGGCTATTCAATGACAGATTTATTCTGTATCACGAACTCTCCACTGATCCTGAAGGACTTCCCTTTGGAAACAACAGAGAGCCCAATATTTTTCAAAACTTTACCAGACGGGTGCAGTTCTACCCAACAAATGCGTCACTGTTGCTACAGGACCTCCAGATCAGTGATGCTGGTAATTATATTGTCATCTTGTCTGCTGAAGGCAAAATATTTAGAAGGAATATCATCCTGTATGTCACTGGCATCAGTTCTTCTTGTAAGTATGATCGTTATAATTACCTCCAATTAATACCCCAGTGTAAGTGGGAAATATCAGGTAATTTTCATTGGTTAGCTGAATATATCTTATAACACATGCTTTTGAAAAATACTTAAAGTGGTTCTGAAGGCTTAAGGTGTTTTACCTATGCATGAAGGTATAAAACCTTCTGTTTGCAGTATTCCCCCCAGCCCCCCCTAATCCCCCTCTCAATCCGTTGATGTGCACTGGAATCTCAGCTATCCTGGGACTCCCTCTTCTCATTGAATGAATCAGAAGGATAGCCATTGGCTTCCACTGCTGTCAATCGTAGCCAGTGAGCCAATGAGAAGAGAGAGAGGGTTGGGCCGAGCTGCAGCTTCACGTGTGAATAGACACACGGAGCAGTGGGTACCCCCATATCAATCTTCTTGCTGGGGGGGCACCCGACAGGAGGGAGGGGCCAGAAGAGCCTGCGGGGGACCTGAGAAGAGGAGGACACAGGCTGCTCTGTGCAAAACCACTACACACAGCAGGTAAGTACATAATTGTTATTTTTTCTTAAAAAAAAAAAACCTTTAGAATCACTTTAAGGTTGGTTCCACTTTTGTTGCCAAATTGGGATAACACCTATTTTATATTTGTTACATGTCCCTATTCACATGGCATACATACTGTACATGCAGCTTACTATTTTAAGGTGTTCTTTCCTGGAAATTCCAGCAAGGAATATTTCTACTTAATTCTCTTTGTTATGAGGGGGGTCTGGGAAGCTATATTTATATAACTAACTCTGTATGCAATGTGCAGGCAAATATCACCTTATCAGTTATACTAGATGCAGGGGTGGATTGACTCTTTGGAAACTCGGGCACTGCCCGAGGGCCCGGGGTCAGTAGGGGGCCCCATGAGATGCCCCTGGTACCTTTTTCATAGGCTTTTTTGAGTTTTGGCAAGGACACAGGGGCCCCATGATCCCCTATTGCCCGGGGGCCCCATGAGTTGTCAGTCCGCCCCTGACTAGATGTGAACACTGCCTGCCTTAACAAAAGGTTCAGGACCGATTCACTGTGTGTCATGTTTGCAAGTTTTTATGTGCTTTGTTGTGTGAGAGCATAGGGCAGCCTATTCAATTGAAAATCAATCTCCCCAAACTAGCTCCTGCGCCTTTTTTTTAGGCAATGAGCCTCATGGTGTTTTATACCACACATTTATCATGTGTTTTGTCATGCAACAAATTGTGCATCTGCTACAAACATACAAAAGTGACAGCAGAAAAAGGTAGAGTGGTCCATCGAGTGGTCCATTTTTGTTTTTTGTTTTTTCTTTTGTCTGAGTATAGATCTCTGCTTGTCCCAAGCATGTTTGCAACTATTTACTGTTGACGGGCTCACTACCTCTGCTGGAAATTTATTCCAAGCATCATTTACTCTTTCAGTAAAATAGCATTTCCTGAGATGCGTTTTGAACTTTTCTTCAGCTAGTTTAAGGTCATGTCCCCGTGTTCTTGATTTTGGTTTTGTGTTGAAAATGCTGCCCTAAACCTTATTCACCCCATTGATGTATTTAAAGGTTTCAGTCATGTCTCCCCTTTCCCTTCTTTCCTCCAGACTGTACATTTTAAGTTCCTTAAGTTGCTCTTGATGTTTTATCCCACAGATCTTTCACCAATTTTGTTACCCATGCTAGCTGCACTTGGGATGAAATTAAGAATTAATGGCACTGCAAGCACTGAAACGCATGCAGAAACTTGTACTTCTACTAGCATTTCCAGAAAGCTCAGGTGTGAATGGGGTGTAATGCCATACATGGTTCAAAGCCTGAACGATTTTTTGTCCGAAAATCGAAAACATTCATCCAATGGTGCCATCAATGATTTCGAAAATCAGCCGACCAAGCCATAAAGTTCACACCCCCTTATAGGAGAAACTTTTGTTCCCTCCAGGTCACGGCTCATGCGTATATTCTTTTCGGAAAAATGATCGTATGATTTGACCATCATTGAGTTGAAATATCAGTAGTTTTTCACGCATTTTCCAACATGCCCGATCACCGAAAAGGGGAGGAACCACAAAAATCGGCCAGTGCCATTGACCCACGGCCGATTATTCTTAGGTTCGATTTTCAGACGAAATATTGGTCGAATTTTGACCCATGTATGACCGGCCTAATGGTTTAGGAGCTGGGCTTTTCCATTGTATGTTAATGAGAACTAGAGTACGCCATTCTCCAGCCCAGCTATTGGTACAGATCGTGCTGGACTAGTTGAGAAATTTTTGCAGTTAGCCATGATACCTTCTCCTGAGAAACATCTAAAAGGTAAAAAATATATATATATTTTTAGGCATGCTGTTTGAATAGGAATATGTAACAATCATATAGTGTTTTCTAAAATTTGACTGAAAAGTGGAAATACACTTTAAAGATGAACCCCATCCTTACCTTTAGTCTTGTACCATTGTACCGGCTTCTCTGCTTTACAGAATTAGCTTACTTTGATTTCACTGCACTCTTTCAGCTTCTCCCAGTATTCATATGAAAATAAGTTAGATACAGCCTGCCTCATTTCCTGGCCGGACATGAGTACAGGGCAACAATTGCAGACAATGTGCATACAGGACCATGCAACAGCACCCACACAGATGTCAGAGTGAGAGCAGCAATTGTGTCAGTGCAGCCATTGCGTCCCAGTTGACAACCGTGGTACAGCCTGCACATAGATGCTGTTAGAAGCTTTCCATAACCTAATATCTAATATCTGCTTATTAACATTACTAACATATGTATGAATGTGTTGGATCTTAATAGATTTATTGAGTTGTTATATTTCTATCTGTTATAGATTGGGAAAAGTAAGATAAACAGACTTTTATAGTCTGTGAATACATATGTATATGGATATATATCTTGTTTTTTTCTCTACATTCAAGCAACATGTGGTAGTAATTAGTCATGAATTGGCTAGCTAGCTTTCCTTCCCCCATCTCCCCCCCCCCCCCATCTCTGTGGGTAGGAGCTAAAGTTTAACTAATAAGAGAATTGTAAGAATCTATTTCATACATGTTAAGCATACACATTTTTTACTGTAATATTCCTTGATTAGGATATTTATATATGATATAACTTTATATTAATATTACTTCTGGGAGATTATGTATGTATGTATGTGTATATGTATATATATATATATATATATATATATAAAAGAACCAGAGAGGAAAACCAGCCCACTTTTAGGAGAAGGTAGGGGCTGAATTGCTCTTTATGGAGCAGAACAAAGACTTTTTAGTGGGACATTTTACAAGCTGGGCTAAGGAGCTCACAGATTTACATCACATACACACACAATTATACACACAATTTGTATCTCAATAACATATTTATATTTTTTGGACATTATCTAAACATTCTGTATTCCAATATTTTATTTCTAATTTTATGCAATATTATTATTATTAAATCAATTTTTGATTTTATACAAGAGCTGGAAGAACTTTCTATTTTGGACTTTTCTCACAAATACAAGTTAACAAAATATCGAGACAATCCGGTATTTTAGAGATGCACACAACACCTGTATGTGTAAACAGAGCCCATCCTGCAGGCATATCCTTTAGTACGCCCTGTGTGAACGAGGTCTTAAAGCTTAACTCCAGTCAAAAGTTGTAATTTCATTTTAGATAGAGCAAGGAAAGTTCAGAGTTAAAGTGTTACTAAACCCACAACAGTAAAATCAGTTTGTATATACAGTAAAGCATGCTTGTTACACTCACTATGGAACCTAAGTGGTTAATCTACTGCATTGTGTAAAAAGGCTGTTTTATCCTGACTCTTCTGATCCTCCCCTTCTTCCAGTGCCCCCCTCTTATCTCCTGATAAGACATATCAAGTGATGTCACTCTGCACATGCTCAGTTTGGTGTGTATTGCTAGAGAAGGGTTTTTTTTTCTTGAGAGAGTGCATGTGATCAGCACAGGGCCAATCTGCACTGTATAGACAGAGATCATGGGTTCTGCTTCCTCCTAGAGCAGAATTAAAACTCTTCATACAAGTTTTAACGTGCTCTGCTGGACACTGATAGAAGTCACAAGACTGCTGTAACTGCTGATAAGAAAAGGTATTTAGCAGTTTATATATACTAAAATAATTGCATTTCCATGTTCTGTGTACTGTGGGAGACCAGATATAGTGAATGCAGGGTCCTGGGTTTAGTATTTTATTATTGTTGTCTGTGTCCCTGTTAGGACTGTTTCCCCTTGTTCCTGCCAGAACAAGATATGATGGGAAATCTCTTCAAGTGGAACGTTTCCCATAACAACTTCATAAAAACAATTACTCTTTAGCAAGTAACATACCGTCCACGCTATTAATTATGCTACCAAAATGAGTGTGTGCTGTAACTTGCTTCCAGCATTGCTCCTGTTTCTTCCTGCTGGAGGCTGCCATTTTGCTGAAGCCCAGAGCCTCTGAGCAGTAGTAAACCTTTAGGCCACTGGTGTCAAACTGGTGGCCCTCCAGCTGTTGAAAACTACAAGTCCCATGACCCTTCTGTTTTGCATTTTTGAGAGTGTTCTGGCAGAAAAAATGCTAAGCACTCCTAAATGCTAGCACAAAAAAATGCTCAAAATTAGAGTTTTTCCAGTGTGCATGGAGCTAGGGTTGCCACCTCATCCCTTCAAAACCAAACAGGTATTAATTACACTGGTTCTGTGGCTGATTTAATGCAGCTAGGGCACTAGTGAGTTTAAGTACCACCTTAATCAACCACAGAACATGTGTAATTAATGTGTTCAGTTTTAAAGGGATGAGGTGACAACCCTACATGGAGCCTTAATGTTTTTCATAGCTTTACCAGTTAAAGGGACCAGCATGAAATGATCTAGCAGAACTTTTCTGACTAAAGTTCCACTTTAATGGGGGCATAAACAAAATATATTTTTTCTGCCCTCTGTCCTTATTGGTACAGCAAGGAAAATCTCTCCAGTAGGTTCACAGACAGAAAAAAAAGTAAAAGAAATTTAGAATACTATGCTTTTTAATGGGTGCAGAAAGGGGAAGCAGTGTGAGGTTTTCTTTAGGCCCACTTTAATTACATCTGACCTCCAGAAAAAAAACCAATAAATCACTAGCTAATTAATAAAAAAAAAATAATTAAAAAAAATTCTTCCTCTTGGATGTCTACTCAAACTGCACAGAAATTGTGGCAATTGGCCTGGGCGCTGGTATAATGTGAGGTGGGGGGGCGGCAAGGAGAGTTCCTAATGCTACAAGCTGACAGGAGTTGTGACAGCAGCATCACTACTCCTATCAGCTTAGCATTTTTAGTGACAAGCCATATCTTTGGAGGAGGAGAGAGCGAGGAGAAGGTGCAGGCTGTGCTCTCCACCCCCCCCCCCTCTAGCTCCACAATACAGCTTCTGCAGCGCTCCTGATTGGGACTGTGCAGGGTTTGTTTTCCCTCCCCCATCACCTCCTTGCAAAAAATGTAGGTAGGGTACAGGTAAGCAAACTCTCTAAAGTCCTGATCTGATAGTCAGTGGTGTCCCTGAGCAGCGATCCCAAAGCCCTGCAGCAGCTGCATCTCTCCTCGCCAACTGCCTATCATAAAGGTTAGACCTCAGCTTCCCTAGGTTCCTCCTCAAATCTGACTTGTGAAGATGAGATGTAGCCTGGAAGGAAGTACATACTACAGCCTTCTTCCTCACTGCCTCTGAGGTATGTATGTTGGAGTGAGGGGAGAATTTCACTTAAGAAATGGGGGGGGGCATAATGGGGGAAGTATGAATTATTTGTTCTGGGAATGAGAATGGGCTGGGGTTGGAGGACAAGAGGATTAGTGCTAGGTGATGGGATGGGGGGATTTGTACTGGAAGAGGAAAAGTGTGGATTTGTCCTAGGGGGGGGGAATTTTGTGGGGTTTTGCAGAGAGGGAGAATTTGGGGGGTGACAGAAGTATAATTTGCTTTAGATGGGGACATTTGGGGGGATTTGTGCTGAAAGGGGAAATTTGGGAGTTGACGGGAGTAAAATTTGTACTAGGAAAGGAAATTTAGGGGGAATTTGTGCTGGAAGGGGAAATTTTGGCGGTGATGGGAGTAAGATTTGTTCTAGCATGGGAAATCTGAGGGGGATGTGCAAGGAGTGATGATTGGGGGGGGGGGGGGGTTGTGCTGAATGAAAGGAAGGGGGGATTTGTGTTGGGAGGGTATGGGGGGGGTAATTTGTTATTCTGGAGGTAGAATTTGTGGGGTGACGGTATAAGATTTGTTCTAGGAGGAGGAATTGGGGGGATTTGGGGAATAACAGGGGTAGGATTTGTTGTAGCAGGGGAAATTTGTGGGGTTGTTCTAGGAGGGGTGATTTGTGCTGGGGGAGGATTTGTGCTTGGGGGATTGGGTGGGAGCTTATTTCTGCTGGTAGGTGGGGCGCCATAGGATAAGATATGTTCTAGGAGGGGAAATTTGGGGGGGATTGTGCTAGTAAGGGTGATTTGGTGGGATTTTTGCTGGGGGATAGCAAAATTTGTGCTGAGGGAATGGGGGGGAGAAGATTTGTGCTAAGAGGGGGTTGTGCAAAAAGGGGTGATTTGGGAGAGGGAAAGGGATTTGTGCTAGGAGGGGAAAGTTTTGGTGGGAATTTTGGAAGGGGAATTTGGGGAGCAGGATTGGTGTTAGGAGGGGGGATTTGAGGAGAGAGAGGATTTGAGCTGGGATTGGGATGAGGGGGGAGGATTCGGGCTTTGAGGGAGGATTTCAGCAGGTGGTATTTATACTGGGAGGAGGGTGAATTTTACGTATGCAGATTAGTGCTCAATTTTTTTTGGAGGGAAGGGGATTTTGCTGACACATAATTTTCATACATCGGGGGGGGGGGGGGGGCACTGTTTGGCATCTTTGTCCTGAGCATTAGATGACCTTGTCCCAGCATTGGGCACAGGTGTAGATTGCAGTGCTGGATCAATCAATTCTGGAGCGAGCACCAGCAAGGGACAGAGACAGCAGAGTTAGATGTGTATGAAAAAGGCTTTATTTTCGATAACTGCTGAATGGAGGTGGGGTAGAAGCGCTTTGCCAGGAGTTGGATGTTAAAGGAATACATCTAGATGAGATAACAAGAAGTGAAACAAACTATTTATAAATAAGTCCAGACAATAAAGCAGATTTTGTCATTTTATCCATTAGCTGCCAAGAAGCAGACATGAGCTACACAAAAGAGAGCAACACATCTAAGGTCATAATGGCACATAAAACTTTATATTCTATTTAGGCCAAAATTTTAAATATGACATGTCTGTATAGGTTTTTATGGTAATTTCTTCCTCTTCCTCTATGGTTTAAAGTTCCCTATCAGAATAGTTGTCATCAGACTCTCAATACTGTGGTCAACTTTGCAAAAATGTGTAGGCATTGGAAGTTCCCTTCTGCTGTTCTGAAAGGAATCAAACATTTTTTTGTATACATTTTCAATTTTTTTTTAACATACTGTCATCAGAACTATATTATACACTCAAAAAATGCATTTTTCTTTTTGTGGTCAAGTAAATATGAACTACTGCAAAGACTCCTTTGCACATTTACCAGGCCTTAGGTTGGTTACACCATGTCAGGTTATTTCCATTCAGCCAGCACACTGAATGGGAAAAAAAGCAGATCCTTGCATCCACACGTAATGTGGATGCAGGAAACCCCCAACCCCCCCTCCCAGTGGGACATTGTATTATAGCAGTTGTCAGAATACATTTGTAGAACAATTACTTTAGGAGTAGCTGAGTTTTGGGTCCCCCTAAAGCTCTGCACAGCCAGGCAACACGCAGTTTCATCCACACTTTGCATACTGGAGACAATAAACAAACCTTGAACTTGGTTTTGTGATTTTATTAAAGGGGTTAATAACTTGGATGGGGTTGAGGGGTGTATGGGATACCCAACACCATGTTTCCTTTCTTGCAATTATCCTTTATAATATAAATGACAATTTTTTTCTGTTTCTTGCAGGCATGTCACCTGTCTCCAGTGCAAATGGGTATTCAGTTTTTTCTATTATTTTTAAAAAGTTTGTATACGGAATAAAAAAAGCCTGTCTGGCCAAACATAAGTTCAGTCACTAAACATTAAACACTTTACCAGCTATTTACCCCAGGCAGCTTTTCAATGAACAGTTAAGAATAAATGACTATATATTTTGAAACAGGAACTAAAACAGCATTCTGCTTCTGTGAGTTTCATGTAAAATGCTAGCCATTACACACAATGAAGTTATGTCTGCACTTTGAATTTACCTCCAGATGAACAGAGTTTGTTTTGAACCTAGCCATCAGTGTAGTGGAGCTGCTGATGAGGCTTTTAAAAACAAGAAATGGCAAGTACACATAACCCAACATCCAGGGGTCTATTTTTAAAACACTAGTTGAACAAATTTCCTCGCACATTCATGGAAGCTGTATGAATTTTGGCTATCATTTCTGCAATAGATTCATTCCTATGATCTTTAGCTTCATCCAGTGTCCAAAATGTGGTGTAGTTTCCTGAGATAACATACTGCATATTGACCACTAGATTGAGCTAAAGATCATATAAAATTAAAGTAGTATTAAACCCAAAAGCAAACATTATAATATTGCAGCTTACAAATTCTTAGATGTGATATTACAGTTAAGCGGGAGGTGGGGCATAATAACCACCCCCTTAGAGTATTGAATTTACAGGTATCACATCCACCAGTACAGAATACAGAAACTAGAAAAGCTACAATTTCTGGGGAAATTGTGTGAAGTGTTCTTGCCTCCACCAGCAGTCTACAACTGGAGTGGGCAGAGTAACTGGGTGGAGTGGCTTGTCACTCTGCTGCCTGCTCACACACCTGGGTTCCTATGGCAACTCACTCTACAGCAAGGGCAGAGAAGAGCGGTTAAAAACAAACTGCTCCAACTTGCTCACTTCACTAGCGGTTGCCATCTTCAAACGGTTGTAGTTTAAAAAATTATAAATCCTATACCGAAGAGATTTATATTGTGAGAATCACGAGACCCAGACCTACATTTTTATGCATAGTATGTCTCTGAAAGATTAAAAATGAAGGTACAGTCACAGTTTAGAAATTGCCCTTCAAATTTGAGGTGGCTAGAGTGGAGTTTCAATGGGCGGCGTGAGTTGCAAACAAATGGTCATATTGTGAAAACTATCAGGACTATGGCTTAGCCGTGGACATTTTTAGTGGCAGCAGGGATAGCTGAACGTTTTGATATACGATTTGTGTAGGTGGGCTTGAAAATGAGGGAGTGATGGCAGTTTAGAAATCATGTCCTGATTTTTCAGCTCACACTCTAGCTTTTGTCAGCTCCCACTCTAGTTTTGAACATTCCACCATTCATTCCTAGGGACCAATTTCACCACAAAAACGCCGATATTTTGTGAACCATTAGGCGAAACGTTCCACAAAGTAATAGCACACCGATCGGGAACAATCCGCACGTTTCGGTATATTACTGTCTATGTAGTGTAAAAACTGTGGGAGGAGTTGGGGTGGTAAATTTGGCTATAATAGAATATATATGCGAGATAACAGTAAGTGGTCTTGCCATGCAAGAACACTTAATAATGAAATCATTAAACAAATATCTAAACCGGACTTTAAAGATACCACACCATTTATATATAAAAAAATAGCAAACTTTTTATTCCATCATATAAAGGTTAAAACCCCATAAATTAATTGCATATTTTCACAAACATACACATAGAATTTTGTACATAGCTTATCTATAAAACTGAAGAGATATTTAAAGTTAAAAAAACAGTCAAATCTCCAAAATAAGGTCATCTTGTTTGTTCAACACGTTTCACAGGGCAAAGCCTGTTTCTTCAGAAATACTGACACTTTATGAGTATCTGTAAATAAACAAAATAAAACAATAGCCAATTTCTTATTTACAACTCAAGAAGTACAATAATATGTTGTTATTCCCTTCATCATATAATACCTTCATCCCAATGTGCAGCTCAGTAAACACAAAATATAATATAAAATGGGAGGGGAAGCTCCACGGATGGACAGGCCCAGAAAATTCCACCTCAACAAGATGATGCAAGACATATAGTTTCCACAGTCAGTGGAGATATACTCATAAATGCTAATGGTTCTGTAACAAAATTTTCTGAGTATAATTTATAATGAATCAAACCCATCTGGTATAACCACCTAATACTACATATATTGTTAACTATACAATGTACAAATAGGTATATATAGTTTTCATATAAATTACAAGTTATCAGGTACCTTTTATAGAAAGACCTTATACCAGTTATGCAAGCCTTAAGGCCATATAACAATGGGATTATTCACTAAACCCATGCAGTACCAACTACACCCCTACTCCCCAAGCTGGATAGGTATTAGATAATAATGGGTCCAGCTTTCGCCTAAAATAAAAAATTATTACTAATCACCCATTAAGTAACATCCATATAAATCCCCAAATATCAGCAACCGCTGGTTTAATATAGGGGTACCAAAGTATGCTGCAAAATAGTGCATGTTCATATTAGGTCACTGTGGTGGACTTTGGACATCCCAACTGGGTATCTCCACCAAGAAGCTGCTTCCCAAACTCTGGAACTTGAGGTAAGTGAGTTAAGCTGTAGTTACCCCAAAGAACTAGATAACACCAGTTTTTGGAGTAAACAAAAAGAACTGCTTTATTATAGAAACACACTGAATTTATACAGAAAACCATCGGATAAGAACTAATCACATTATCACAGACAATGCCCACCCCAGACATTTTAGCACCCACATAAGAATACATTACACATAGGAAGCCATATGTTACAATGATAGCTCTTTTGGGGTGGAACTAAGGGAGTGGCTGCAATCCCAGGATACCATTTGATAACCCCAGACTCCCAGATGATATGATCCAAAAAGCAACATGTTCCATGGATGGGGCGAAGTGACAGCTGGTTAAGGGTACCCAGCGACGCCAGTCATAGAGAAACCGGGCAATTGTTCCACAGTTGTGGTTACCAAACCCCTCTGAGACGTAACACTGAAATTACAAGGTTCCCATACAAGCTCCCTCACAGTAACCACCTCGGCCCATGTCCCAACAAAAGGAGAGCATAGTCCCAAAAGAATAATATGGCAGGACAATGGGCCTTAGAAGTGACTCCTAATTAACTTAGCGGGTATTCCTACTGACCTTGCTACTGTACAGTTCCATTTGAATGTGGCTAGTACCTGGTGAAGCGCTGATGGAGTGCCCAGTCCAAGTGCAAGTCCAGAGGGGCAAAAAAATCAACTGGTAATAAAAGTCAAGCCAGACATTGGTTCTCCTGCAGCCCAAAGTCTGTGCCAGTCACAAATGCTTAAAAAGTGACCATCAAACATTCATAAAGAATTCCCAAAAAGGTTCAACTTAACTTGAGTTGCTAAAGTTCATCATAGAGTTCTACATACCTTTATATCATTGCAGTATTCAAAAGTATATGATGGCCGCCAAATTCCCCAAGTCAATACTGATAGTAAAATGTGATGTGGGTTAATCCTATCTACACTATATTGCCAAAAGTATTGGGACAACTGCCTTCAAACGCACCCATAAAATGCACGTAGCTATTATCCTAGTAATTGGTATCAAACTACTAGCTTTCCTAAGATAGATAGATATACACTATATTGCCAAAAGTATTGGGACATCTGCCTTTACACGCACATGAACTTTAATGGCACCCCAGTCTTAATCCATAAGGTTCAATATTGAGTTGGCCCACGCTTTGCAGCTCTAACAGCATCAACTCTTCTGGGACGGCTGTCCACAAGGTTTAGGAGGGTGTCTATGGGAATGTTTGACCATTCTTCCAGAAGAGCATTTGTGAGATCAACACTGATGTCGGACAAGAAGGCCTGGCTCACAGTCTCCACTCTAATTCATCCCAAAGGTGTTCTATTGGGTTGAGGTCAGGACTCTGTGCGGGCCAGTCAAGTTACTCCACCCCAAACTTGCTCATCCATGTCTTTATGGACCTTGCTTTGCACACTGGTGTGCAGTCATGTTGTAACCGGAAAGGACCATCCCCAAACTGTTCCCACAAAGTTGGGAGCATGAAATTGTCAGCATGCACTGATCCCGCTCTGTCATTTTACGTGGCCTACCACTTCATGGCTGAGTTTCTGTTGTTCCCAGTTACTTCCACTTTGTTATAATACCACTAACAGTTGACAGTGGAATATTTAGTAGCAAGGAAATTTCATGGATGGACTTATTGCACAGATGGCAACCTGTCACGGTACCACGCTTGAATTCACTGAGCTCCTGAGAGCGACCCATTCTTTCACAAATGTTTGTAGAAGCAGTCTGCATGCCTAGGTGCTTGATTTTATACACCTGTGGCCATGGAGGTGATTGGAACACCTGGATCCAATGATTTGGAGGGGTGTCCCAATACTTTTGGCAATAAAGTGTGTGTGTGTATATATATATATATATATATATATATATATACATACATATAGAGAGAGAGAGAGAAACTACACCCTCCCCTTTCAGTTCATTTGGCGACAAATATGGCTAAATGGCTAATGCAATTTTTTTTTTAAGGTTTGCTACTGTCAACTGTTCCACAGCAGGTAAGTTATTGGTTTTAATTCCATTTTCTTTCCCAGTTTAAAAGAAATATGTAAATAGGAAGTATGGAGGCTGCCATTGCTGACCTGAAAATACTATGTCCCTGGCTGTCAATGGTTACAGTATTTGCTCAATCACTGACTTGAAATGAGAAAACAGATTATGATTTCTGTCATCATACAGATTTTTTTCAGCAAGACCTTGAGTCCTAGAACAATTCTGCATATCAGGAATGTCGCTGCCAAATCAGAAGTCCTTTTCTAGACTGGTGTTCTAGGTTGGTGGCTCAAAGTTCTGAAGCAAGAGGTTCCATATGACAACCAGGAAACTAGCATTTTCAGAAGCAGCGGTCAGCACTAGCAGCCTCCATGTTCTTTAAAGTTAGCCTGTGCTCAGACTATGCACACTAACATATTTACATATTCAACAAGCAGTGAATGTTCTTAAAGAGCTTATTCACCACTCATGGTCATACACAGCATATTTCTGCAGTAGATATGGCCAGGTGTTTGGACTGAGTTGTGGCCGTTCAGCCTGTACAAATCAATGACAGGCTGAGAGGCTCAACAGCTGTCTACATGTAATTACACTTGATGCAATTACCTGAGGTTAAGACGGCCAATGACCAATAGTCCAGCATTATACATGAAGGCAACAAGGGTTTGCCCGCACACAAGCCAGAGAGAAGCGCCTACTGGAAAGAGGAAAGGGAAGTACTACTAAATATAATAAAAATTATTTTTAAATATGAGATTGCGCCAGCGTATTTACCTCTAATGATTGCTATATAACATCTAGAGGGCTTTTGGGGTTGCTAATTCGTAAGTAGTAGACCATCCCATATACAATCTGGGCTGTGATTTTCTGGGAGGTGCTGTAGAAACTTCCCATCTCTTAGTATAGCAGGTCACTCGCTCCACTCCTCCTCCATTCAAAAAACACCTTGTATTCTTTTCAGTGAATACCAGATATTATGTGATTGGACAAGATGTAGAGGAGGGGTGGATGAACACTATCTCATCCAATCACATAAAGATTTTTGTGAATGGAGGGGGTGTGAGCACCTCATCCAATGTCAGAACATTTTTTGAATGGTGGTGCAATCAAACAAACTGATATGCTCACCAATAAGGGCTTGTTGGCACTAGCAGTTGGGGACAGTAAAACCCTGTGCTTAAGCTGCATTTATACTGCCCCTTAACCACTCCCCCTTTAGTTGCAGGGGCAATAGTTGGAAGTGTACACATGCCATGGCGCTTTGGTTCGCAGCTGCAGCAGGAATTATACCCCCTATTGCTTTAAGCAAAGGGGGCCACTCTGCAAGTGGCCTGCAACCTTGTACAATGCATGTGGTTGCAGCATGCTAGCGCAGGATTCAAGGGATTAAAGCAGGCAGGGAGGTGGTATTACAAAGCCTCCTCACCGCCCCTCAAATTCTCTCTGAAGAGCGATCCAAATGTGGATCATTCTTCAGAGATCAAAAGGTAATGTGAATGAGCTTTAAGAGACCAGAAGCCGCTGCAACACCACTGAATGATCACAGCTCAGACTGTATATGGAATAGACTACTACTGACAATTTCATTTCCCCAGCGGCCCAACAGATGTAACATGGCAATCATTACAGCTAAGCACACTGGCCCCATCTAAATTTAAAAAATCAATTTTTCCTGGAATTCAGCTTTAACTTTCTTTTACTGTTTGTTAGTGCTATATAAATAATTTCATGTCCATAGTCACGATCTGAAATTATTTATTTGTCTCATTTGTTTACATCACAAAAACCTGACATTTTAACAGGGGTGTGTAGACTTTTTATATCCACTGTATCTGTAAGGGGTTATCATTCTCAATATCCACCAGTGTAAGGAGCATTCTTTTCACTGACCATGACACTAATGTATCATGGGTCTGAGATATTGTAGTTTTTAACAGGAGTTCCCTGGAGAGCACGGGCAGACAGACACCTCATGGGGCCCCCGGACAATAGGGGATCATGGGGCCCCTGTGTCCTCATCCACACTCAAACCACGCCCAAAAAAGCCTATGAAAGGTACCAGGGGCATCTCATGGGGTCCCTTACTGACCCCGGGCCCTCGGGCAGTGCCTGAGTTTCCGAATGGTCAGTCTGCCTCTGCTGGAGAGTTATTTCAAAGGCTCCTCTGTGTTGAAAAGGTTGAGAAAGGCTGGTCTAGAGACACTAAAAAAATGGCCCTTTCTTTGTATAAGGGCCTCAGTACCCCTGTGAACAAAGCCTAATAAGTTTAACAAAATACCTGTTGATCATACCAGAAATCTTGTGAGCTGATAGCATTCATTGCTCCACCTGAGCTGCATCAAAGAGACATAGATTTTTTTTAATATGTTTGAACAGTGAATCAGCATTTAATTTTTGCACTTATTCATAAATGCTGTGTTTCATAGGCACCATATTTCTTGCCAATTTACTTAACATTCTCACCTCTTACAGATGAGCACACAACAAAGAATGTTATTATTTTCTCGTTCCGAACAGCCTTCTGTTTCCTTCCAATCTCTGTGCTTGTGTTTATTCTTCGACGCTGCGGGTGTGACTGAGGCTCTCTGATGTGTCTAATTACGGTTGGGACAGGAAGAAGAAAAGAAGTTTAACCTTGAAGAGACGTCCACCATATTTCACAACAGAGACGGTGGTGTTCATTTGCTGCTTTGCTGGACAATGGAGTATTGGGATACTTCAATCCCTACAATATCACCTTTACCTTAACATCTCAACGTGACGTCATCGCATACCGGCACGGACCATCTTGGTTTGGATTGAACTTGGATTGAATTTTACGGCATGCTGCATTTTACTTTGATTGTAAAGCGCAATACTTTTATTAAATTTGAAGCTTGTTGGCCTACTACACTATGAGATGGTCTTTCTCTTTCCCAATCCGTATCATCATATAATGTATACCTTCTTGAGAAGAGTTGTGGCTTATCAATTTTGGATCCGAAGGAGGGTGTACTCATGGTGAGCTGATTGTCAGCTCTTGCTTAAGGTTTAAAGTTGTGCTATTTGACCATTTTTGTGGTCAAATTTATCTGGTAAGAGACTGCACGATTGGGGTGATGGTAGAGGAGGATACCACTATTTACATAGTTACATAGTTAGTCTGGCTAAAAAGAAGACAAAAGCACATCCAGTTCAACCATTTAAAAAAAAAAGTTGATCCAGAGGAAGCCAAAAAAACCAGCAAAGCATGATCCAATTTGCTCCTGCAGGGAAAAATATTCCTTCCTGATCCCCCGAGAGGAAATCAGATTTTCCCTGGATCAACTTTACCTATAAATGTTAGTATCCAGTTATATTCTGTGTATCTAAGAAAGAATCCAGGCGTTTTTAAAGCAATCCACTGATCTGGTCAGAACCAACTCTTGAGGGAGTCTATTCCACATTTTCACAGCTCTCACTGGGAAGAAACCTTTCCGTGTTTGGAGATTAAATTTCTTTTCCTCCAGACGTAAAGAGTGCCCCCTTGTCCTCTGTGATGACCTCAGGGTGAATAGCTCTACACCGAGTTCACTATATGAACCACTGATGTATTTATACATGTTGATCATATCCCCCCTTAATCTCCTCTTCTCAAGAGAGAATAAATTCAGTTCCTCTAATCTTTCCTCGTAGCTGAGCTCCTCCATGCCTCTTATCAGTTGGTTGCCCTACTCTGTACTTTCTCCAGTTCCCCAATGTTCTTTTTGTGAATTGGTGCCCAAAACTGAACTGCATATTCCAGATGAGGTGTTACTAATGATTTATACCGGGGTAATATGATATCTCTCTCTCTGGAGTCTATACCTCTTTTAATACAAGAGAGGATTTTGCTCGCTTTAGAAACCGCAGCTTGGCATTGCATGCCATTATTAAGCTTGTGATCTACCAGAACCCCCAGATCCTTCTCCACCATTGATTCCCCCAGTTGTACCCCCCCCAGTATGTATGATGCATGCATATTCTTAACCCCCAAGTGCATAACCTTACATTTATCAACATTAAACCTCATTCGCCACATAGTTGCCCAATTAAACAGTGCACTGAGGTCAGCTTGTTATTTGTCATTCTTTTCTTATGAGCACCACTGCCTATGGACTCAATAGTCTGTATATGGACCTATGTCATTTTTTTTGTCCATGTTTGCTGGTTTTTGCCTTCCATATGTTTATGGTGGATAATTTTGCTGATTTATTAGCACTGCACTCCAGGTTATATAGAATTTCACTACAATCCATTTTACTTGGTTTCCTGTTTGTCACATTCTGTGCACTGGTATGTTTTTTGGAAAGGGTCAGGGACTGCAGCGGGTTGCATTTTTTAGTTCTATAGACTTCAATGGAAATGCAGTGAAAACACATAAAACACATGCGGTGCTTGCATTTTTGATGCGTTTCTGCTGGTTTCTCCCGCATGACAAGAGACCTCCCAAAAATGAAAAACGCTTTCAAAACACAATAAAACACACTGGGAAAATGCATCAACTGCAACCTGCATAGGGGTGAACCAGGCCTTAAAGATAAACTAAAGAAACCACCTTTTGCTGCAGTATTCAGCTTCAATCCAGATATTCCTCCGCAGTACTTTCTTTCTGCTGCTAAATGTCTTCCGTCTGACAGCCACCATTATTCTGGGGCAGCACAGTGACTACATGGTTAGCACTTCTGCCTTGCAGTACTAGGGTTGTTGGTTTGAATCCCAACCATGGTACCACCTGCCTACAGTTTGCATGTTATGCTTGTGTGGGTTTCCTCTTGGTACTCCAGTTTTCTCCCACACTCCAAAGACATGTTGGTTAATTGGCACCTGAATAAATTAGCCCTAGTATGTGTATGCAAGTTAGGGACCTATGATTGTATGCTCCTTGAGGGTAAGGGACTTAATGTGAATGTACAATATATATATATGTAAAGCACTGTGTAAATTGAAGGCACTATATAAGTACCTGTAATAAATAAAACCCCAGGTCATCCTGGAGCTGCCCCAGTCTGTGACTGGACAGTAAAAGGAAAAGCAGCCCAGTGATGAGCATGTCACTCTGCTCTCCTCCTATCAGCATGAACTGATTTGACTCCTTTTTCTTCTTCCTCTCACACTCCAGCCATGTGGAATGAAATAATGTACGCAGACATTCAATACTGTATAAGTGAAGAACAAAGTTCTGATATATACATGTGAAGACCTGTAGCTACGCTGGATCCCTTTACATCCATAATTCATCCATTTCCCCATTTGATTACATCAAGTTTCACCTACTCCCCCCTAAATTCCAGGCACATCCAGCCAATGCATTCACTTTGACAAGCTGGAGAAAACTGCTAACAATGCACAGGGCTAGGGAGAGGCCCTGTCTTCACTCCCCAGCTATCTCTGCACTTTGAAGCAGAAATATGTTAGTGTAGCTGGATGCAGGGCAATTATCCAGATTCCGGATAAAAGTTCAACAAAAAAAAATAATTTTAGGGCTAACATATAAATTTTTTGCTACTGAGAGATATAAAGACAAAGCACACTTATTCTCTTTGCCCTGATCTACCTCCTCCACAGATGTGTGCTTCCCGAAATATGACATCCTTGATCTGTTTTTATATCCAGAGGTGAAAATCGTCTTCGGCGGGCTGCACCTGAGTAGTACATCCCCATACACATATACTATGAAACTTTTCTAACTTCATCCCCATAGAAGTCTATAGGGCTGTAATGTGCAGGTGCTGTCAGCAGAGGACGCCTTTCACCACTGGATGTAAACAATGGGGGCAGTGGCTGTGGAGGGGAAGGATTCTAGAGAATATAGCTGGCCATAGATGGATCATCAGGGACCGGCTGTGATTTGAACCATGTATGGGCAGGCTGAATGTACCCAAGTTGATCAATTAATCAACTTGGATACAACCAGCCTGTCGGATTGTATATGCGATTATTGCTAGCGTCTATTATATCTGCTAGCAAACTGTCACTGAGTTTAGGGCTCAGCTGGGTGTGTTTTTTATTCAATATTGTCTTTTTATTTTGTGTGCTTTGTTTTATATATATATATATATATATATATATATATATATATATATATATATATATATATATATAAAACATATTTATTTATGCCTTGATATATATCACTCAGATTGTCTATTTGCAAATATGTCGTAGTTTCACTAATTGATTTGTTCATATTTGGTACTGCCTAGCAGGGCATCTAGTCTGTTTTGATATTTTCATTCGATTGTGTTTGGTTATTTTCTAGCTATGCATTTGTATCACCTTAGTTAGGGACTCGTTCAGGCATTTACTTTTTGCTTTATGGTTTAGTGAGTAGCGCAGCACTATTTATCTATCCATTTATTTAGTAAAGCATACTTGTTTGTGATGAACTAGGAGCGCAGAGACAGATCATATGGCACCCAACGTGCGGGCGTTTATTGGGGTTTTTTTCGGGGTGTAGACAATCGAACAGCTGGTCCATAGAACAACACAAGACACAGTAGGGTTCTCAGGATGGCCATATGGGACAACAGGGGGCTGATAGTCCACAGGGTTCAGTAGGACAGAGCTGCAGGGCACCGCAGGGATTGGAGTCCATGGGAAAGGGTTCCGGACAAAATTGGGCTAAATCCAGCACAGGGCAGAGGTCTGGGCACAACGGGGTTAATCCAGTACACGGGATGCAGAGGAGGGCAGAGAGGGTTGAGTCCAACACAGGGCAGAGATCCGGGCACAACGGGGTTAATCCAGTACAAGGGATGCAGAGCAGGGCAGAGAGGGTTGAGTCCAACACAGGGCAGAGATCCGGGCACAACGGGGTTAATCCAGTACATGGGATGCAGAGAGGGTTGAGTCCAGGTTGGATCCTCTGTGCGGGGGTTGGCACACAGCAAGAAGGCAGAGCAGAGAGGAAAGCAGAGTCCCAGTGTCCAGAAAGCCACACAATGTAGAATCACAAGTCCCAGCAGTGCAAAAGCAAAGCACAGTTCAATGCATCTCCTAACGAAGGCCTGCAGCCATGAGCTGCTCTATCCATCCTGACTCAAGCTCTGCACATTCTGAGAGATTTCTCCCACCATAGGGACATTAGATGGTCCCTTCAATTTGACCAAGCCTCAAGTCCCCCGGTGCCGATACGTCTGTATTTTCACAGCCACAGGACACTGTGCTGTCTGTGCCTCCTGCTGAGATCAACCTCATCTCCCACCCCCTGTGGGGCACAGGAACTTCAGGATTTAATTAAGCAGACAAGCTGACTGCTCCACAAACTTTTTGAGTTCACCAAAACAACACAAAAATAAAATAATATTTCTGCTTTCCGTCACATTGTTATACGCATTGTGGAACTTAAGGGGTTAATCCTCTGCATTGTGTAAAAATGCTGTTTCATTCTGATTTCTCTGATCCTCCCCTTCTTCCAGTGTCCCCCTCTTATCATTAAGACATATAGTGAGGAGTCACTCTGCACATGCTCATTTTGGTGTGTATTGCTAAAAGGGTTTTTTTTACTCAGTCTTGGGGGCCATTCTTCAAGCCTGAGCACCATCATATTGTGGAAAGGAACAGGACTGTCATGGAGCTCACACAGGGTTTAGACCCTTGGCAGAGAAACAAAAAACCAAAGGAGCCCAACAGAGGTGAGAATCGGTGGGTGGGGAGGAGCATTCAAGAGAACCTGTCCGTTTGCCCTGAATAGCCAAAGTGACAGATCCCTTTTGACCCAGAAGCAATTGCGATTATCATTCCATAGCCGCCACACTAACTGGGCTTGAAAACAACAACAGGAGAAAGCAATATTAATTTCATTCTTTTAATGAAGTTCTACACTGCTTTACAGAGATCACAAACCATTCATATCAGACAGATAGAAGCTGACTGGTCCATGTCGGACTACATAGTCACTGTTGCTTCAGACACTTGGATAAATGAGGTTTATAATCACTGGGCTGTACTACAACAATTATGGGTGGCAGAAATGAGCTGTTCCTTGATCAGCTATCTGTCTTGCTTGCCAGACTTGAGGGATGAATGGCCATTCAGTGTACCCCTGACAAGATAAAAAACCATGTGGCATCGTATGCAGTCTAACAGCAGACAAGCGCTAGCAGAGGTTTAAAGTAGAACGCTCACCTCAACATTTTCTTCTTGTTTAGCCTACAGGGAGGAAAAGCTCTATGAGGTTTTTATTGCACTGTGTCCCCTTTACAGTTGCAAGAAAAAGTATGTGAACCCCTTGGGATTACGTGGAGTTTTGCATGAACTGGGCATAAAATGTGCTCTGAACGTCATCTAAGTCACAACAATAGAAGAACACAGTCTGCTGAACATAATACTACACAAACATTAGATGTTGCCTATTGCACATAACATGTAAACATTCACAGTGCAGGGAGGAAATAGTATGTGAGGCCCTAGCTTAATGACTTCTCCCAGAGCTAATTGGAGCCAGGAGTGAGACAACCTTGACTCCAATCAGTGTGATGTTATTGGATGTGTTGCTGACAGCTGTCCTGCCCTTAAAAACACACCTGTTTTGGGTTTACTGGTTTCAAGAAGCACTGTCTGATGTGAACCATGCCTCGCAGAAAAGAGCTCTCAGAAGACCTACGATCAAGAATTGTTGACTTGCATGAAGCCGGAAAGGGTTACAAAAGTATCTCCAAAAGCCTTGATGTTCATGTGTCCACGGTAAGACAGACTGTCTACAAATGGAGAAAGTTTAGCACTGTTGCTACTCTCCCTAGGCCTGGTCGTCCTGTAAAAATGACTGCAAGACCACAGCGCAGAATGCTGCATGAGGTAAAGAAGATTCCCAGAGTGTCAGCTAAAGACCTACAGAAATCTCTGGCACATGCTAACATTTTTGTTGACACATCTACAATAAGGAAAACATTAAACAAGAATGGAGTACATGGGAGGACACCACGGAGGAAGCCATTGCTGTCAAAAAAGAATATTGCAGCACGTATGAAGTTTGCAAAAGAGCACCTGGATGTTCCACAGCACTACTGGCAAAATATACTGTGGACAGATGAAACCAAGATTGAGTTGTTTGGGAAGAACACACAACACTATGTGTGGAGAAAAAAAGGCACAGCACACCAACATCAAAACCTCATCCCCACTGTAAAACATGGCGGAGGGAGTATCATGGTTTGGGGCTGCTTTGCTGCCTCAGGGCCTGGACGGATTGTTGTCATTGATGGGAAAATGAATTCCAGGGTTTATCAAGACATTTTGCAGGAAAACGTACGACCATCTGTCCGCCAACTGAAGCTCTGCAGAGGATGGATGATGCAACAGGACAATGACCCAAAACATACAAGTAATTCAACAAAACAATGGCTGCAACATCACAGAATACACCTTCTGGAGTGGCCCAGTCAGAGTCCTGACCTCAACCCGATTGAAATGCTGTGGCATGACCTTAAGAGAGCGATTCACACCAGACATCCCAAGAATATTGCTACACTGAAACAGTTTTGTGAAGAGGAGTGGTCCAAAATTACTCCTGATCGTTGTGCAGGTCTGATCTGCAACTACAGGAAACGTTTGGTTGAGGTTATTGCTGCCAAAGGAGGGTCAACCAGTTAAGTCCAAAGGTTCACATACTTTTTCCTCCCTGTACTGTGAATGTTTACATGTTATGTGCAATTAAACCATGGCAACATCTAATGTTTGTGTAGTATTATGTTCAGCAGACTGTGTTCTTCTATTGTTGTGACTTAGATAACGTTCAGAGCACATTTTATGCCCAATTCATGCAAAACTCCACGTAATCCCAAGGGGTTCACATACTTTTTCTTGCAACTGTATGGATATCCACTCTTAGTATATACCTGGTAATTGTCTCTTGGACAGCAAATGATGAGAAATCAAGTTTTGGTTAGACATACAGTACATATCTCTGCAGAAGCCACGTTTTGTGCATATGACTGCAGAACTATACCAGCTGAGTGCTGCAACAATAATCCAATATAAATTCCACCTTTAACTGA
Organism: Staurois parvus; assembly: GCF_062004578.1. Lineage (NCBI taxonomy): Eukaryota > Metazoa > Chordata > Amphibia > Anura > Ranidae > Staurois > Staurois parvus. Next base: position 17,029,595 of record NW_028317950.1, on the reverse strand, counting down.
TTACTTTTTGCCTGGGCTATTCCAAGAGATTGATTGTTGCTATTCAAGAAGATCGTTTTTGCAAGTGACATTTAAAACCTTGCTGCACTAGATAAAAACAATTAACAATAGTTTTTCACTGTGTAAACCATATTTCCTAGTAATTACAAGTCTCTCTAGAACAAGGTCACATCAGCATTCAAAAAAACAAATAAAACGTGTTGTGCTCCACTAGATAAAAAATGTGAAGAAATTAAAAAAAAAAAATATATATATAATTCAAATTAATTATAAAATAATTTTAAATTAATTTTAAATGACATATGTGAGTCCAAACTTTGGTATGCAATCCTGCTACAAATGCGTACCTATTTCCAAAAACAATCCGTGACTGTTGTGATGTCTTCCGCTAGTGAAAACTAAATAAAAAAGTCCACATCAACATTGTTCTAAAAAAAATGATAGGTTGTAGGATGGAAGCATTTGCTGCCAAATGAGAAGTAGGTGAAGAATTAAGACAGGAGCACAAAGGAGACCAGCAAGATGAGGTCTGAATGCAAAGAAAATGATCTTGGCATGAGAAAACCACTATGGGTTATAAGACTGAATCGGGTGGACATAGACACTTAAATCTGGTTAACAAAAATCAAAGATGAGATTAACTCAATGCATTTACACTATGAAAATGTCAGCTAACGATTTACAAATTGCCCCCGAAACTCCTGATAGATCCTTTGCACCACTTTATGGAACTAGTCCAAATTTAACCCAAAAACCTGCCCGGGCTGTCATTTCCATAATGTCTTACAGAAAACTTCTGATACTATTGTTTTGAAGTGCTCACAGGAACAAAGGGGAAAAAATACAAACTATACCAATTTAATCCTTCTCTACTAAACAAACCTGAAATGGTTTTTGTCTAAGATTCCAACTTTTCTTCTGTCAAGACCGGAATACCCATGGACATTAAGGAAGATGCCAGGTGAAGCCCCAAACCACTAGTCTGGGTTTCCCCATTGCTTACTTCAGATCTCCCTAGTTGGGATCTTTTCAGTGACAGTTGTTCGCACACTTCATGTAGTTAAACCCCAAAATCTGTGTTTTATCTACTTTGTGTCCTATTAATTTTGCAGACATTTGGTCACTTTTATACCTTTGCCCCAAAATATCCATTAATCTCCAAAATGCCATCAGCAGAATGCCTCCATTAGCTAATTTGAGTATCTTCACAGTTGCCTCTGGATGCAGACTGCAGGCTGTACCATCTCAGGATTTTGTAGATGGGCCACTGACATTGATGCAAGGCACTCCAAAGGTCTGGTTTTGCGTTTGAGAGCTACTCTTCCACTCCACTCAGAAATGTTACATCCAGTAAAATATTACCAGAATAAAAAATTCAGCCGAATGATGCTTTTTTGCACCCATCCCATCATACCCTTTATTTTACCATCTACTACTTGAATTAGACACAAGTGGGGAACCCAGACTGTTCCGTCCAAATTACCTAATCTGGATATCAGTTATGAATGCCCAATCGTTAGTACTGGTAATGTAGTGGACCTCTCAAAGGTTGGGTTTGCATGAATTTTCTACTTTCTTACCCAAAAATCATGCAGTCACTTTCAAGTCATCACTTTTAGCAGTTTAATGACTTTAACAACTTTCCCACCTTCTGCCCCAAAATAATAATCAGCCATTTGGTGCCATTTACCACTAATACCACCAGCAGAATGCCCCCCTTGGCTAATCAGTTGTTCTTTCAAGGTCCAGACTGTAGGCAGTACCATCACAGGATCTTGTTGTTGGCTCATTGCCACTGATGTAACACACCCCCATCAATTGGGATTTGATATCTACTCTTCCACATCAAAATACTGATCCCAGTAAGACATTCTACTAAACAACCCATTCCAGCAGATTGATGTCTTTTTCACTTCCCATCACCACCCACTACCTACTAATGACATAAGTGGGGAACCTAGGCTGGACCCCAAGTTAACTAGCCTGGATCTCAGTTGTGAATGTTTTGGTGCTACACATACCATTAAAGTACTGGACACCTCAAAGGTTGGGTTTACCCAGGTTATCTACTTTGACATCCAAAATATTTTACGGCCAATTTCATATCATCACTACTTGCAGTTTGTCTTTGCCACCTTCTGCCCCTAAATCTTCATCAGCCTCAGATACCCACAAATGCAGCCAACAGAACACCTCCTTTACTTACTATGCCATTCTCTCTAGATCCAGACTGCAGTCAGTACCATCTCAAATCTTATTGATGGGTCATTGGCATTGGATTTAGCACACCTCCAAAGGTCAGGATTTGATATCTACTCTTCCACCCCAAAATGTTGGTCCCACAAGGAAGAAGCAAACATTCGGTGCACGTACAGACTGCAGCATTGAAGCCATTGGTTGTCACTCCCAGGATCTGCATAAGGAGGGTCAACAGGGGTTGGGAGTAAAAAAAAAAGAGAATTTAATGAAAAGGTGAGGGATAGGAGGGAAATGTATCTGTGTTTTTGTGTGCCATCAATTGATCAATAAATATTTGATGCTCCATCCTTTGGCTGGAGAGTGTTTTCTAGCCATTGCAAAGTTTAATTTTTTAAGCTTTGCGCTGCCTTACCTCTTGGCAAAGTACAGAAGAAATAATACTCAAAGTATTGTATATCTAAAAGAACAAAATGTGTTATATTGTAGTTTGTCAGTCCTTAGATAAGGAACCTACATTAGTGTTATTTAAAGCAAAGGTCCACCCAAAAGGGGAATTTCCGCTTTAAGGACTCGTCCCCCACTCCCCATTAATGGTTTGGCACCTATGGGGAGTGGGGGGGGGGGGGTTGTTGAGTACTCGATTTTGACAGGTACCTGCTCCCACTTCCACTCTGACCGCCTAGGTTACATAGTTACATAGTTAGTCTGGCTGAAAAAAGACAAAAGGTAATCAGAAGCAGAAATTCTCCTCCCCACCACACCCCCCGCAGTCTTCTCTGACACTTCGACAAGTCACAGAAGACTGTGGGACCATTCACAATTCATAGCGCTTCTCATGCATGTGCAGTGGACACCAGGCTTTGAAGCCGCAAGCTGTCACAGCCAGGTGTCTGGTGCTGGGGATAGAGGACGACCTGTGAACCCGGCTGCAGTGAGGACCCCGCTGGATCGTGGGACAGGTGAGTGGCTTTCTAAAAGTCAGCAGCTACAGTTTTTGTAGCTGCTGACTTTTATTTTTTTCTTCTAGGTTCTTTCACACGGGTGGTGCTGGGTGGTAAAAACAACCCCGCACCAAAAGTCTACAATATAACTAAGGAGGGCTATTCACATGCCGCAGCCACAGAAAATTTAACGTGGCATGTCGAGTTGTCAGGTGCCACCATTCAAGTCCATGGGGCTGCAGTTTGGCGTGTAGTTGGAGCCCAATAGTTCCATTGTAAACTCCTGTTTGGCAAAAAAAAAAATCAAGAAAAATGAACACAAGCATTAGGGAGGAGTCAGGATTGCTTTTTGAATGCCTGACTGCATAGCAACACTCTGAAAAGCAATGCCCATAACTTTTCAGAGAATGGGAGTGTGAACCTAGCCTTATTTAGGCTATTTCCAATTTTTTCACCTGCAACCTATATTGGAAAAAACAAGTATGAAGGAGAATGCGTAGCATAAAGCAGTGGTCCCAAAGCTTTCTGAATAAAGGGCCAATTTACTGTCATGTAGATTTTGGAGGGGCTGGACTGTGGCCAGTGCATGTAGGAATGTCTTGGCATCACTGCAAAGTAGATCAACAATCTCTCTGGCTTGGTGGTCAGTGGAAGTAAACAAAAAAAAATCACATTGCCTGTGATAAGTAAATGGAGAAATAGTGCCCCCTCATTACTATTGGGGGGGGGGGGGATAGTGCCTCATAATTGCTATCAGTGGAAGGGATAGTGTCCCATCATTTGTATCAGTGGGGGAATAGTGTCCCATCATTGGTATCAAGGGGTTAATAGTGTCTCATCATTGGTATCAGTGGGAGGAATAGTGCCCCATCATTGGTATCAGTGGAGGGGAATAGTGCCCCATCATTGGTACCAGTATGGGGGAATAGTGTCCCATCATTGGTATCAGTGGGAGTAATAGTGCCCCATCATTGGTATCAGTGGGAGGAACAGTGTCCCATCATTGGTATTAGTGGGAGAAATAGTGCCTCGTCATTGGTACCAGTATGGGGGAATAGTGTCCCATCATTGGTATCAGTGGGAGTAATAGTGCCCCATCATTGGTATCAGTGGGAGGAACAGTGTCCCATCATTGGTATTAGTGGGGGAAATAGTGCCTCGTCATTGGTATCAGTGGAGGGAATAGTGCCCCATCATTGGTATCAGTGGGGGAAATAGTTCCCCGTCATTGGTATCAGTGGGGGAAATAGTGCCCCATCATTGGTATCAGTGGGGGGGAGGAATAGTGTACCATTATTGGTATCGGGGGGAAATAGTGTCCCGTCATTGGTATCAGTTGGGGGAATAGAGCCCCATCATTGGTATCGAGGAGAATAGTGTCCCATCATTGGTATTAGTGGGAGGAATAGTGTCCCATCCTTGGTATTAGTGGGAGGAATAGTGCCCCATAATTGGTATCAGTGAGAGGGATAGTGCCCCATCATTGGTATCGGGAGGGAATAGTGCTCTATCATTGGTATCAGCAGGAGGAATAGTGTCCCATCATTGGTATCAGTGGGGGGAATAGTGTCCCATCATTGGTATCAGTGGAAGGAAATGTTCCCCATCACTGGTATCAGTTAAAGGAATAATGCCTCATATCAATGGGAGACATTTTGCCCCAAGACCCAGATAAAGGCAAGCAAAGGGCACCATCTGGCCAGCGGGCCACAATTTGGAGACCACTGGCATAAAGGATGCTGCGAGGGAGAAGTAAGCTGCAATCCACCCCTACTAACTGCTGTTCTCCACTTTTGCTCTACTCTTTTAAAAAAAAAAAACACAGAATGCTTTGGGAATCCATTGTCATGGTGCAAATATTCATTGTCATGGTGCAAATACTGTCACATTTCCTGACTTTCAAAATATACAGAGTAGAGGTAAACTAAAGATTCTAAGTACAAACAGCTGCACCTCTCTAAAATCTTTTTTTTTTTTCAAAAAGCTTTATTAAATAAAAGCTTTATTTAATCATAAATGTTTTGACAAAGTCAAGCACAAGCAGTCTCCTCCACCAGACTCTGTTCCTCCTCTTCTGATTAATACCTGAGAGCATGGTCTATTTGCATTAATTCGTTCTGTTGCTGGATATATATTTCTGTTTGCTTTATTTTTATCTTTTTTGTTGATAAGAATACACATATACAATTACTATTAATTTACTTCATTTTAAAGCGGTTGTAACACTAAAAAGAAATAAAGGCTTCTGTTCCTTTAACCATTTCACAACCACGCTATTATTATTATTATTATTATACAGTATTTATAAAGCGCCAATAGTTCACTCAGCGCTGTACAATATAGCCGAATGACGGCTACAGCACGGTTGCCCAGTTCTGGGAGGGCGTCATATGACGTCCTCTCTGATTGTGCCCTCCCACACGCCCTCAGCAGCGCACACCCAGCATTCTCCGTAATCACATGCGGTGGTAAAAGGCCAATCTCAGCGACCTTTTACCACGTGATCAGCTTTGTCCAATGACACAGCAGATCACAGAGTAAATATAGTTGCCAGTTACTGGCAGCACTTTCCTCACGCTGTCACAGCGTGACAAAAGTACTGGCGATAACCGGCAAATGTCAGTGCCCTAATGTTCAGTGCCCATCAGTGCCGCCAGTCAGCGCCACCAGTCAGTGTTGCCCATCAGTGCTGCCTATCTGTGACACCTCATCAGTGCCCATGAGTGCTGCCTATCAATGCAGCCTCATCAACGCACATCAGTTAAGGAGAAAAATAATCTGTTTGCAACATTTTATAATGTTTATAATGTAAAAAAATAAAACACCCAGTGGTGATTAAATACCACCAAAATAAAGCTCTATTTGTGTGAAAAACATTTCATATGGGTACAGTGTTGCATGACTGCGCAATTGTCATTCAAAGTGAAACAGCACTGTAAGATGAAACTTGTCCTGGGCAGTAAGGGGGTAAAGGTGGCTGGTAGGCAAGTGGTTAATGCATGATAAATACCACAGTGCTTCTGCAGTGTCATTTGTTCCATTCTATGTTATAAAATATCTGGTTGATCTTGCCTTTTCCTATGTTCTCCTAGGCATACTGACCACGATAATCATGGCTGCTGATCCATGATACCGTGGTCTGTTTTCGGGTCTCCGTCATCCTCCTGTGTGCTCAGAGTCTCTCCCCCTCCCTCCCTGCCTGTCACTACTGTGTATTAGAGTCGATCTGCTCTCCACCCTTCCCCTCTCCTCCTGCCGCTGTTCCTGCAGCAGTAAAGTAACATTTACAAATAACTGGCATCCCCTCTGTTTTATGAAGATACAAAGTACTGTGTGTCAAAAAATATAATCCCACATACCTTCTTTCACAGCACTGCTGTGCGGTCACTTGATCTCCCTCTGCTGGCCGACTGTTGTAAGAGGGGAATCTCAGCCCCTCCGGCTGTTCTCCTTAGATCGGGGAAGGAGAGCGGAGGGAGGTCACATGACTGCACAGAGCGCTGAGGTATTTAGGATTATAGTTTTTAAAAAACTGATACAAAGTACTTTATATCTTCATACAACAGAGGGGATGTCAGTTATCTGTAAATCTTACTGTAAAACCAATTTTTAAAGTGATATATAGCATTTCATTTTTAATATTTATTGAAATAAGCGCCACACTATTTTATACTATCATTCTATTACATGTGGGGACACAGAGTGTTGGCAGCTATTTCTTGGATAACGGTTTAAAAATATATGGTAATGCATAAGTAGACTCTTTGCTTTGTTTTTCCTATACCAATTATTTTAAATTCCCTGTAGACTACTAAAAATCAATAGATGGTGATCCCTACAAGTGAATAATTCCACAGGATGTAAATAATTGAAAGCTCTATACTCCACCTAGCCCATCACGCTGCTTTTCGTCAGGAGCTCCCGCTCGTATACCACACCAATCAGTTGTTTTTTATCATCAACACCATAGGCAAGAGTGGGGAAGTGTAAAAGGAAAATACAAAAGGGATAACAGGCGCATGGTGTGGCAGTCCATGTATGTTTGATGAGTCCCAAATGGGCAGGGGTAAAGGTAGTCCAGTAGGCACTAAGGGCAAGCTGCGTAGGAGCGAAGCATAACTCTGCAGAAGGGAAAACAAAGAAACACAGCGCCTCTAAGTGTGTACTGTGAAGGTATTTAATAACAAGATAAGTAGTAACTCACATCTTAGAATTTAAAAACAGGCTTATGGGTAAGAGGGTGAGACGTCTGTAGCCAGATGATGTTGTGTGTCTGATCCAGAGAGGAGATCGATTGAGTCCGTCAGCAGGTGGTGCTGTGCATGTGCAGCATGGATGGTAAGCCTGGTGGAATCTCCAAGGTGTCTGCCAGCAGATGGTACTGTGCATATGCAGCATGGATGGTGGAGCTTTGCAGAGTCTCCAAGACATCTGGGATCAGCACATGTGGCGTCTGACGTCATCAAAATGCGACGCGTTTCTGAGCATGTGCAGGACGAGATGAGTCCAGGTGCGCTCTTTCATCGGGCAGGGCTGATCTGTGCTACATATGCACGGTACCATCTGCTAGCAGACACCTTGGAGATTCCACCAGGATTACCATCCATGCTGCACATGCACAGCACCACCTGCTGACGGACTCAATTGATCTCCTCTCTGGATCAGACACACAACATCATCTGGCTACACACGTCTCACCCTCTTACCCATGAGCCTGTTTTTAAATTCTAAGATGTGAGTTACTACTTATCTTTTTATTAAATACCTTCACAGTACACACTTAGAGGCGCTGTGTTTCTGGGAAGTGTAAAAGGACCTGACCAGCATGTCACATGCATCACTATTCTACAATGTCACATTATTAGGACTGTCCAATGACACCAATGATGAGGCACTATTCCTCCCACTGACACCAAAGATGGGGCATTTTCTAAGTCCCACTGACATCAGGACCTTTTCTACTCCCAGTAGCAAAAGTCCCCCTAAAGTCCAAAAGATGGTAAGTTGGCCCTTTGCTTAGAAAGTTTGGAAACCTCTGGTTTAGACACTGGCAGCCAAAACCATGTGTGCTAGAAATGGCAAGTTTTGAATGTAATGAATATAATAATGTTTATATGCCAGGCCACTACCACATCTAACATACTGACCATATGGAAAGACCAAAAAAGTGACATTAAAGAGTTAACAAAAAAAAAAAGTCAGAGCCATATTTATCTTAGCACCAGAGTAGGGAATGCGTGATAGCCTATTATCTCCTATACCGGGGACTGGAGGAGAATTTCCATGGCTGCCTGTGGACAAATCCTTATGGACACAGCCTGGCCCCGCCCACCTCCCAATAATACTATGGGCTTTTTTTATGTATTTATCTCTTTATTTATCAATTTCCATACTTTGTAATGCCACCCATACTCCTGGCCTTTTACCAAGGTACCTGCAACAGAATAGGTATCCGTTTCCAGTGCCCATATTATAAGAACAATGACTGTTAGCCTGAGTTCACACTAGACATGGCTCTGAAGAGTAAAAAATGTATATTATATAAGGCGCGCTTGTTGGAGCCCAACCTCTGTAGCTGTAAGATAAAGGTGCCAGATAGATATCAGGGATGGATGGATGGGAGCAGTAACACTGAGGCAGCTCTTCTTAGAGTGGAAGCAAGGCTCTAATGCAGTAACAAGAAAAAGAGAGGAAGGCGCCTCTAAGTGCAGTATTAACAATGTATTAGTAGACGATGGAAAATTTGCACTTACAAGATAAATGGTTAAAAAGACTCATCGTGTGGTAATTGGATCCAGGTGGGACATCCAGCCGTCCAGCAGCAAGCTATGCCTATAGGATCAGGAAGTAGAGTCCAGGATGTGCCTGTGCATCAAAAATGAAGCTTGGAGAGCTTGTTAATACTGCACTTAGAGGCGCCTTCCTCTCTTTTTCTTATGACTCTGAAGAGTCATGACAACTGCTGTCAGTTGTTTAGTAGACCTTTGAGTCCTCCGCTGGATGCCTGGTTTTTTTTTGCCAAGTGGCAGTTTATAATGGTGATGATTCGCCACAAATACAAGCCAAATGTTTGGCTCGCAGTTGTTGGACTACCCCATCGCATTGAATGGCCATGTTTGATGGTCAACTTGACATGCCGCATTAAATTTTTTGGCTATGGCACAAAGCATCATGGCCATGCCATGTGAACAGCCTCCAGCAGTATTTTAGACTTAAGGTGGGTGGTTGGGAGCAGTAAAACTGGGGCTCAGCCACCTATTATTAATGTGCCCCCCCAACTTAATGATATCACTGCATGCAGTTAAAAAACACCCCACTATTTCCCCCCCCCCACCAAACATTTACCAATGTCCAATTGACAATGTCATTGGCTAAATATGGCTATATTAGGTCAATGATGTCACCAGCATCCCCCCGCCACAGCAATGAAAAAGCATCATATCCAAGGCACCTTAGTCAAGTGGAGGGGAGAAGGAAGATCCAGGATCCATACACTGTAGTTCCCTCAGCACAGCCTCAGCTCAGAGCCGGTATGTAGAGTCTGCTGCCAACAGCAGTGAACTAGTGCCCCAGACCGGAGCAGGGAAGTTAGGGGTGAGAGGTGTAACACACAGAGAACACTGAGCTGTGGATGGCCTGGGAAACAGACAATGCGTTTCTGGGCTTTGAGCCCCTTTGTCAAGCCTAGGAGAGAGGAGGACTTTTAAAAACTAATCATCAGGAACTGACATGAGAAACTGGGACAAACCAGAAAGACACTCAAATAAATAGGCAACATTAAAATGGAACTTCACTGGCGCAGCCATTTCCTCCCCGACCCTCCTCCTTGCCACCATCTTGAAACATCTGGAACATGTGGAGATGTGTTGTCAGCTTCTGCCAGGTATTTGGTACCTTCCAGGAAATGGTGTCTGTGCAGGCGCTGGGTTTTTTATGTTTAGGTTCACAAAAGCCGCCATTTCTAATTTATGGATGCTGTAGCTGCCAGGGCGTTTGTGCACCCTGCTCCTGGAACAAAATCAAGTCGGGCTGAGGGCTACTCAACCTTTCAGAGGAAGCCTTGTATTTTATTAATGAATACAAGGCTCCCTCTGACTGAGTGGAACAACATGATGTCCGCCTCAGCCAATCAGTAGACGTTATGTATTTATTGATGTAATACAAGGCTCCTTGTGAATAGCTGAGCAGCCCTCAGCCCAACTTGATTGTTTCCAGGAGCAAAACGGGAAGTCCCCATCCCACTGCTGGAACATATCACTGTATATTTTATGTAGCTGAGGCTACACATATACACACATTTATACAGCGCAAACAATAGCTACATCTATTAGTAAGGGAAATAATTCATGGGGGGAAGTGGGGGCTTGGGGTTGCCAAATGATAAGAGCTATTATCAAGCGGTGGTACTTTCACATATAATAGATTGGGTATTTGATTCACAAAAGAAAGGTTGGGTGAATATGGAAGAGATATTGATGTTATCCAGGAGAGTGCCTCCTTACATTAGTATCCAGCAGAGTTCCACCTTACATCAGTAACTAAAGAAGTTCCACCTAACATCAGTATCCAGCAGAGTGCCTCCTTACATTAGTATCCAGCGGAGTTCCACCTTACATCAGAGTCCAGCAGAATGCCACCTTTTATCAATATCTAGCAGAGTTCCACCTTACATCAATATCCAGTGGAGTTCCCCCTTATATCAGTATCCAGCGGAGTGCCACCTTACATCAGAATCCAGCGCAGTGCTACCTTCCATCAGAATCCAGCGTAGTGCCACCTTTTTTCAATATCCAGCAGAGTTCCACCTTACATCAGTATTCATTGGCATTCCACCTTACATCAGTATTCATTGACATTCCACCTTCCATCAGAATCCAGCGCAGTGCCACCTTTTTTCAATATCCAGTTGAGTTCCACCTTACATCAATATCCAGCAGAGTTTCACTTTACATCAGAATCCAATGGAGTGCCACCTTACATCTGTATCCAGCGGAGTTCCACCTTACATCAGTATCCAGCGGAATTCCACCTTACATCAGAATTCAGCAGAGTGACACCTTATATCAATATCCAACAGAGTTCCACCTTACATCAGAATGCAGCAGAGTTCCACCTTACATCAGAATCCAGCAGAGTTCCCACTTACATCAGTATCCAGCAGAGTTCCCCCTTACATTTGAATCCAGCGCACTGCAACCTTACATCAGTATCCAGCGGTGTTCCACCTTACATCAGAATCCTGACTACTGCAACCTTACATCAGTATCCAGCGGAGTTCCACCTTACATCAGAATCCTGACTACTGCAACCTTACATCAGTATCCAGCGGAGTTCCACCTTACATCAGAATCCTGACTACTGCAACCTTACATCAGTATTAAGCGAAATTCCACCTTACTTCAGAATCCAGTGGTGTTCCACCTTATATCAATATCCAGCGGAGTGCCTCCTTACATCAGAATCCAGCGGAGTGCCCCCTTACATCGGAATCCAGTGGAGTGCCCCCTTACATCAGAATCGGAACACGTTAGTGCTTTGAATTGTGTTCTTATTTAACCAATAAAGAATCTCCATGAAGAATCTCCCACGTTGCCATCTCCCTCTATTGGGGATCCATGCTTTGAAGGGTGAACGCCTTAGCCAGTGCAGCGCTCTTCTGCATCCACATTCTAACAGAGCAGTTGATCTTGGGGAAGACTTGTTGTTATACAAAATGTCCATCACAGATTCCCCTCAGCGCCTCCTCCAGTATTTCAATAATGGTGCCATTCTGTCATGACAAAGGGCAACCGCCAGACTGCTTAGGTGGTCCTCTGTGTAGCGTCTGATCATTGATCTTGGAAGCTTTGTTTTCATGATTGGTGAGGAGTGGGTTGAATGCTGTCTAAAGCGGGGGTCAGCAACCAGTAGATCTCGGCCAGGTGACTGGTAGATCATGATCTGGGCTTGCTGATCTGCCATCCCACATCAGAAATCAGAGTGAAATGCAGAGAGACTACTTGTAAAGTTGGAGTTGTAGTCTAGAGCCAGAGCTGCAGAAGTTGATGTCTCCTCTGTCGTGTTGCTCCTACGCCATGTCATAGTTGGAGGGTGTAGCACCTGCCAAGCATGACCTATTCAAGTGAATGAGGCAGCTCTGCAACCTTGTGCAGTACAGCAAACAAGGGATTAAAAAGGTAGCGGTGTGTTGCTTTCTCACCACCTGCCCCCCTCGCCCTTTGGACCCTATTTTATTGTAACCTGGTAGGTTACCTTACTTTATGCTACTATATAGTGGGCTATCCTGGGAAAGGCCTTTTGAACAAGCACTGTATACTAATTATATATATTATAGGGAGTCTTTTCACCCTCCAAGCTTGTCCCATTGCGGTACTTCTCCGTTCTTCTGCCCTTGGACACTAGCTGGCGCCACCACGTTTCCTGCCTACCCAAGTTTCCTGCCTAGGCTCAGGAATAAGGCTCCCTTCCTGCAAGAAACTCTGGTTTTGCCACAATAACACCTGTTTAAGGTAACACCTAGTCAACCAGTATTTTTATCACTGTTATGGTCTGATGGAGGAGGACATCTGTAGTCTATATACCTTTGTATACTTTTTCTGAGTTTTTCAGTATTTTCCTTTCCTTCCATTTTTTGTTGGTTGTTTTAGGCCTTCGGGGCTCTGGATTGTTGGCTACTACTGCGCCCCCATATCTGGCCCCCTGGACGGCCCCTTTCCCCCTTGGGAATACAGAGGAGGCCTTCCCTCTGTGACTAGGGGGTCTACCGCTGCATGGTGCATAATAACATTGTATGTACAGTAAGTCCTAGTATATTGTTGTATGACTCTTTTCATATTTACATTATGTATTTCTGTATATTCAAATACATATATCTTTTTTAGATATTACTACTAAGCCCCTGATGAAGTGATTGTTGTTGCGAAACATGTTGGGCCATTCTTCCAGCGGCTGAATTTCTCTCACCCCCCCATAGGACCTTCCTGGTGGTTACAGTATGCCTTATCACTGGCTTTGTTCCATACAATATGGTGGGGTGTGGGACATTGTCTGCGGGGACATTGTACAATGATTTTTTAACTGAATGATGTTTTTTGTGACGCATTGTCAACATAAAGTATAAGTGATTTTACCAATATATGTTTATAGTCTCTGTGCCCTTAAAGTCCATTTGTACTTCTTTTTTCCTTTTCCTAGTCTGGTTTAATTAGGACATGGCACTAGTTTATAACTCTTTTTGGGAGTGACCTGACATCCGAGGGCACTCCAACCTTCCTCTTTTGCTAATAAAACTGGAAGGAGGCATCCAGATAGCTTGTGACACTATGATTAGGCCTGAGAGAAATCTTGGGAGAGAGACTTTTGCTATTATGCCCTTTTTGTCCAAGAAGGACTGTTCCAGGCCTGCTGCCAGGGTTGTGTCTATCTTGGGGCCAAGAACTGATAATGAGCGCTATTGGTGAAGAGCCTAAATTAGATGTAATCATGAATGGTAAAGCAAAATAGAATGGCACTAATAATGTCAATGTTGCCCAAGATAAAAAACGGATTTTATTATCCACTTTAAAAGTTAATAAAAGCATGAACCAAAGTTCTGTATCCAATGCGGATCAAAGAAAAAGTCAGTGGTATAGCCTATGTGTCATATTGTTGGCAATAAAATTGGCTTACTGCTGGAGATACAGGATGCGCTGGACCAGGGTACAGGATTCAGTGATGGAGAAATCCTATGGACCGCTCAACATGGTGTGTGGGTAGCTAGCTGTGAGATGGTGATAACACTCAATGTAATAGGATGCAGCCTCTGTGTGTCCCTGGAACTCTCGCACTGGAAATGACATCAGCGCGCACTGGAAGTGACGGCAATGGAGCGCAGAAACCGGCAGAAGATAGCTGATCGTTAGACAAAAGAGCCAGGATGCATGGGGCTGACCACAACAAGTCGTAGTTGCTATGATGACGCGCTTCGCACAGACAGTGCTTGATCAAAGTCATTAGACAACCAGGAAGGACTGGGGTTATAAAGGAAACAATGGGACGGTGCTATTGGGGGGGGGGGGGGGTTGGGGCGCAAGTTAACAAGTTAAGGGACATACCCTAAATAAAACAAGCCAATTTTATAAACCACCACCAGTATGCATGGATATTATGAATAAGTGTACAATTGTGAATTATAAATATTTCTACCACAGCAAAATTATAAACAACAGGATGTATGAAAAGAGAAAATAAGAAAACAAAATATGTGTCATGGCCATCTCAGGAGCGAAATACAGTGGTACCTGGGTTTACGAAATGCCTCGGTTAACTTAATTTTCGGTTTACAAATAAAAAACCACTAAAAATAATACCTTGGTTTATTAATTTTTTTTGCAATACGAAGCAAGTTTCCCCAGGATGAATTGCACCTGGGAGGTTTAGAGCGCCGCCCCCGTGCATGCTGGAGTCTGTGGGTAGCATGTGGAGTCGAGTGTGGAGGTGTTGGAACAGTTTTTGCATCGAGTTTTGGAGCCATTCTGGAATATTTTTAATAATGTCCCTGTACAGTATTTATGCCTTTATTTTTACTTTTTTCTGACCTCCGGAACGGATTAATTGGTGTTCAATGCATTCCTATGGGAAATCGCGTTTCGGTTTACGAATTTTTCTCAATACGAAACATCAAGGAGAATGTATTAAATTTGTAAACTGAGGTAACACTGTATACATATAACAGAACCGTTCTGTTGGGAGCCCCCTATATTGAGTTGTTGCTGCTTTCTGTATTGAAGTCCTTTGGCTACTACAGTTAACCGTTTGCTATATACTGTAGAGTCCTCCTTCAAGTTTCTTCGTTTTGTGTATCTCATAGCTTTTCCCAATCCTTATCCCAGTTCTACAAAACAAAAACCACAAAAAAGACACATCCATCTTGTTACTGTGTGAAGGACCAAGTGAAACTTTGTGCACCTGGCTGAAAATACCCTGTCAAAATTTCCAAAATCCTGTGGTTAAATGACAATTCTGAGGCTGCTGCTAGCAATGAACCACATGTTTATCAATATTAAAAAACACGAATGTACTATGCTGCCTTGCTATTACTGAAAGATTCCGGAGGTGTTACTTGTAGAGTGTTGTGAAGTACTACAATACACCTCCCTATGCAATATGTGTTTAATGTGTTCCTCTTCCGATTGTGCATGTATGATTAATAATAAATAATATGTTAATTGATGTGTCTGTGTGAATACAATTTTTGTACTATTGTAGTAGCAATTTTGGCAAAACAGAGAAGTCTGGACACGGACTTGAGGAATACAACTGATTTATTAAAAACAGCGCTGTTTTGACTCAACAGATGGCTTATACTCTCATCTGCTAAGTGAGTTATAGAAAACTTCTTACAAGCATATATACCAATGATTACATCACAATACATACATTCCTCTCTCACTTTCTATTAATATTAAAAGGCTTTCTAAACTCTGCAAAATAATCTTGGCCAGCAGCTGCAGATAAGAGTCCCAGCTATAAGCTGGTACAAATCACTCACAGGAAATAAGGGAGAGGGAGAGTGAAAATTTTGCTTTACAATCAGAGGCTGTTAGAAGTGTTACAGTTTAAAGGGGAACTCTGCAATATCTGGGTGCTACCACATTCCCCCCTTTGATGCTATAGTAACAAAAGTTTAAGCGAGATAAAGCATCACCAATTGACCACTGACCACCCATCGTAAGGGGCTAAGGGCAGTCCTCCTGGTTCTGGACGGCTAGGAATTGATATTTCCACACGGCCATTACATGCATTGCAGCCTTCCTAGCTTCCCTGAGCAAATATACTTATCATTTGCCAGGTACTCACTTTCCCATTCTGGTTAATTTTGGTTAATAGCAGAGCATACATAAAAAATCAGGCTCACTGCAGCATTGGGATTATCTATTAGGATACGGTGTATCAGCTTGCATGTGGAGCCGTAGCTCCGTATGGTCAACCAGTTTTTAGTGGGTCCATAGGTGGGGTAATAACAGATTACCTGGTTCCATACAGTGCACATTGAATAAGTTGTTTCATTATGTACACATGTCAGTTACTGTGCCTTCACATTGATAATGAGAATGCTATAGTAACATTCTAGTGGTTACAGATTCTACTCTAGTAGTCTTGATACATGGGTAACATGATCTGCCCTCCCCATATCGTTCTAGTCAGAGTTATTATTATGGCTACCAGCAATTTTATTAAAACATTTTTATCAGGCATCATATTGGTGTATATTCCCATTTTCCGCTGTGCATTGACCAGTCAGCTTCCAGGTGTGACTGGAGCAGAGCTGGAGTTCTTCCTTCTGGTCAGATGGTATCCCTTTCTTCCGCCGTGTGTAGTCTCAACAGCTTCCAGGTATGTGTTGAGAACAGGGCTGGAGTTCTTCCTTCTGATTTCTCTGGTCAGCTTCAGCTTCAATGGGTCTTGAGGGTCTGCTTTACTCAGCAAGGAATCTGTGGGCTCAGCAGCTCACTTTGCCCTGGAGTGGTGTAATGAGGGAGTCACCTTGGCCAACTTAATGGCTGTGGGAGTAGATAGCAGAACAGTGAAAGGACCTCTCCATCTGGGCCCTAAAGGGGTTACGCTCCACTCCTTTACCCGCACTGCATTTCCATGCAAAGAGATGGTCGGGGTTGGACAGGCTTATGGGGAGTTTCTCTTGAACCCGTTTCCCTATATCCTGCATGTTCTCCCCCAATTTCTGTAACAGTTCACGGGTTCACCACACCCCCTATCTGGTGTAAATCTTGATACCTCTAATGATGGGAGGGGGCCTACCATATAGTACTTCAAAAGGGGACAAATTTTTCCTCTTTGTTGGAGCACTCCGGATTCTCAGCATGGCAATGGGCAGCATCAAGATCCACTTTATTTGGGTTTCCTGACAGAGTTTTGCCAGTTGTAACTTTAGGGTGTGGTTCATTCTTTTCACTTTTCCAGAACTTTGAGGCAGCTCTGTCTTTTCCCAATTTTCCAGCATACTTAAAAGCTGCCTGGGTTATTCCTCTGTGTTAAAAAGAGTCAGTAGAAATTGCTGGCAGTCAGACCAGGTAGAGTTATGTGTCTGGATTATCACATGGAGAAAGTCTGTCACAGCCTGTGGTTTCTCACTATAAAAAGGGTTATAGGTCTTCCAGTTCAGTAAATAAGTTGTAATGAAGGGAGTGTAGACTAGAGTCTGGTGTCCCCCTATCAATTGCTCCCTTAGGGGCATTTGCATGGGTAAATTGAAGGATAGCACTAGAGTCCAATTTCTGGCACTGGAGTTCTTTGGGGTGGAAGTGAACACCTGATCTGTGCGCCCATTAGTTGTTGCTGTGCCCCAAATTCCCATCCTACTAATATTTCTGAGAGTGTCTCGACTAAAGGTGTCAGAGTCTGTCCCTTGTTCTCCCATGGTATGTCTCTGTACATATGGAGGAAGCAGATCTGTCTCCTCAAGTTGAGAAAGGATACGCTTGTTACTTTTTAGGCTGTAGTGTTACCTTTGTCATCTATGCATTTCATAGTGTATATCAGCTGTACTTCTCCTATCCTCTATACATCTCCTGCACAACTCATATGTTATCTATACATTCTAACAATGTAATAAACAGGTAATGTGTCCTGAGAGATCTGTGCACACAATATATGTGTGTATTCTATATACTGTCCTATATACATCTCCTTAGTGTTCTATACACCTAATATTTCTTGCAATCGGTCAATGGTCTCTAAATTAAATGTACCCTGGGGCAGCCAACATTTTCTATAACGGGGCCAGCCTTTCTCGCACAGTGTTTCTAACCTTTTAGAACTGAGTTTCAATTTGCAGGTTTCACAAAACCCACTCCTGAAATTACTGATCATGCACTCTAAGGGGGTCTGGATTAACTCATTACCACCCATACAGTTTCCTAAGAGACACCAAGATAGACTCAATGGGGTAGGGGATTGAATTGAGAACCTGGTAAAGGTCCGAGGTCCTTGACACAGTAGGGTTAAAAGACAAAATGCTTCCCCTTATCGGTGACTCGGTACAGAATGATATCAGCCCCAGTAACAAGAATTGCACCTACACAGGGCCAACTCTGGCTTCGCTGCTCAGAGCAGGCGTTTCTCAGAGCAGGCGACTAGGATGTAATGTAATTTCCCAGACAAATATCCGGTGGTACCTGAAAAAACACAGTGATCCCAGGGGCCAGCTCCTGACCGATCCCCATGGGTCAGGGTGGAAAGCCACCTGTCTTGGTAGTTACACCTGGTTTCCCAGCCAACACACCAAAAATGTAATAGCAATTTTGGCAAACCAGACAGCTCTGGACAAAGACTTGAGGAATACAACTGCTTTATTAAAAACAGCGATGTTTTGACTCAACAGATGGCTTATGCTCTCATCTGCTAAGTGAGTTATAGAAAACTTCTTGATTAATTGAATGATTACGTCACAATACATACATTCCTCTCTCACTTTCTATTACTATCAAAAGGCTTTCTAAACTCTGCAGAATAACCTTGGCCAGCAGCTGCAGAAAAGAGTCCCAACTACAAGCTGGTACAAATCACTCACAGGAAATAAGGGAGGGGGAGAGTGAAAACATTGCTTTACAAGCAGAAGTGTTACAGTTTAAAGGGGAACTCGGCAATTTCTGGGTGCTACCACACTATAATGCAAACTGAAACCCTAAAAAAGCATATGAAAACAAACTGAAGTTTCTGGTGAGGAAAGCAAATGAAAGAGGAGTTCTAAATGAACAGGAGGCAAGATACTTGATACCTGACACGGCAAAAACTCCAGTAATATACTATGTACCAAATATCCATAAAAAAAGAAAAGCCCCTGGGGAGACCAATAGTCAGTGACCATTGACGTGAATTTATTGTATACCAATATTGGACAGGATGATGGATCAGAGAGTGTTAAATGGGCCTTAAACACCAAAACAATAACAAATAAAATTCATCACGGATGAACTAAAGATGGCCATGGAAAACAATTATTTTTGGTACAAGGGGGAATATTATGTACAAACAAAAGGAGTAGCTAAATAAGCATCCAGTGTTGCCAATTTATGTATGAACAGGTGTGAAAAATATTCTGAGGAAAGACCAGAGTTGAAATTTTACAGACAATATATTGATGACATCATCATCCTTTGGGATGGGAGCATTGGATCACTAGAATCTTTCCTCTTGGAAATTAGTAAAAATAAATACATCTCGTTCAGCGGCAGTTGGCACCATCAGAATATCAGTTATCTAGATTTAGAGATTTTCAAACACGGTAGCTCACTTTGCACCAAACCTTTTTTTTAATAAACAGACAGGAATGGGTATATACCCACCTCCAGTTGCCATCACCCGAAGTGAATTTGTAACATACCCAAAGGCCAATTGATGAGAATTCACAGAAATTGTAGACTTGTGGAAGATTATGATGGACAGGCAGAAATATTAACATATAGCGCTGCACTCCTTGTTTTATGATGCTATTTGAAAGGTTTTGTGGTTCCTTTTAGTGCATTGGTCGCTTTTCAGATTGCGCTCACTAACTTACATATACTGACAAAGATTTATGGAAAAAGGCTATGGGCAGGAGAAATTACAAGCAGTTAGAGAACAAGTAAGAGATATGAATAGGGAATGGCTACTTGATGGTAACAGCAGAGTGACATAAACAAGCACTTGATGTAGCATTCATTATGGGGTTCAACCGAAAATATAAAAATGTAGAAAAAATAATCAAGAAACACTGGTATATCTTGAGGAAGGATACGGTGTTAACAAAAATATTACCTGATAGACCAAAGTTCATCTACAAGAGAGCCCCAAACCTTAGAAACTGGTTGGTACACAATGTAGTAGACCCACAAAACATATTTAGTTATTCCAAGAATTTAAAGGCTTCTATAGGTGCCAAAAATGTCTACCGTGCTGGACCAGTAAGCAGATAGAGAGAAAGCGAGTACATTTTGAGTCCTCAGTTACGAAGCAACAATACAAAATCAATAAATTAATCACATTATTTATTTCAGGTACTTATATTGCGCCGTCAATTTATGCAGTGCTTTACATATATATTGTACATTCACATCAGTCCCTAACCCTCAAGGGGCATACAATCTAAAGTCCCTACGTACATTCATACACATACTAGGAGCCAATTAACCTACCAGCATGTCTTTGGAGTGTGGGAGGAAACCGGAGGAAACCCATGCAGGCACAGGGAGAACATGCAAACTCCAGGCAGGTGGTGCCACGGTTGGGATTTGAACCGACGACCCTAGTAGTGCCAGGCGGAAGTGCTAACCATTTAGCCACTGTTCTGCTAATCACATGCACTAGTACCCATGTCACATATGTCATCGAGTGTCCATGCTGACTTCAATATATAGGGTGCACCACTAGACAGCTTTCCACCAGAATCAGAGAACATATCAATAATATTAAAAACAGTTACAAAAGGCACATTCTGTCAAGACATTTCAGGGAAGTACATCAAAAAGATCCTAGCAAAATGACCTTTTATGGTATTGACAGGGTCACCTCACATTGGAGAGGTAGCAATATGAATATTTTAGTCTTCCAGAACTAAACCGAGTGGATTTATGAAATTGGATATATGGTGCCAGGGGGTCTTAATGTGGACATTGACCTTAATTGTTTCATTTCCAATTATTGATCTGGTTCTTGGCACCAGTGGATCTCATTATTATGCCATTTAGATGGGTTTTTGGATATGTAACCAACTATATTAAGAAGGGTTTGTCTTTTCTAGGTCCATGCATCTGTATAGGTCCATGTATCTGTATGCACCCACTTATTTGGGTGGACTAATTTATATTTATTTATATGAACTGTTTTGCATATTTAGGTTTGTTTGGTTTCAGCATTAATAAGCTTTTTGCACCAGTAGGCTAGCACATAAGTGTCCTCTACATTGTGCACTAGGTTGAATTTTTGGATATGGAAGGTGTCCTATAGCACCTGGACTTCATTTACATGAATTGTTTTGTATATTTGAGTTTGTATGGTTTCATCATTAACAAGATTAGGCTAGCACATACACTACACAGTGCACTAGGTTTGCATCCAGTTCAGAGGGAGGAGCATTGTAGTCCCCATATAATTTATTATATTTATTCTTATATTAATTTTATGGTTTAAGGGACTTGCATACAATAATCACTAAAAAACTTCATGAGAGGTACACCCCCTTTTGGGGGTGTACATTATAGTACTAAAATTGTAATCACACAGACACATCAATTAACATATTATTTATTATTAATCACACATGCACAATTGGAAGATGAATACATTAAAACACATATTGCATAGGGAGTTGTATTGTAGTACTTTACAACACTCTACAAGTAACACCTCCAGACTCTTTCAGTAATAGCAAGGCAGCGTAGCACATTTGGGTTTTTATATGGAAATATCCTGTGACTGGCTGTTTGCACCAAATTTGACATATACATTATTATAAAACAGCCTTTCTTGGCCTCCAAGTGGACATACATAATTTTCAAGGTTACTCTCAAAGTAGAATATGATCATAAGTGAGGTGTGAAGGGAGACAGGGTTCAAGGTCATGTTTAGGGTCTAATACTCTGTCAATCCCTTTAACAAAATGAATCACTGGGTCAATATCATAACAGCTATCCTAAATACGAGGGGCTACATTCAGAGGCGGCTCTAGGCTTTGTGAGACCTTAGGCAAAACATAATGGGAAAAATCATTCAAGTGATGAAAAATTAACTGTATAAATTGCATATATTAAATATTGATAAAAAAAAGGATTTTCCATATAGCAGTTCTAGGTGGCTTTACAGAAAATCCTGGTATTACACCCTGTGTTAAAGAGCCTTACATCAAAATTAATTAACAACAAAAACCTGTTGCCACAGTGTTCCAATATTACAGACGAGTTGTGTCCTTCCATCTAATTTCTTATTGTTAACATTTTAAAATAATGGAATATAGTATGTGTAAAAAATAAATAAATAAATAAATAAATAAATAAATATATATATATATATATATATATATATATAGTATCTCACAGAAGTGAGTACACCTCTCACATTTTTGTAAATATTTTATTCTATCTTTTCATGTGACAACACTGAAGAACTGACAGTTTGCTACAATGTGACGTAGTGAGTGTACAGCTTGTATAAATTTGCTGTCCCCTCAAAATAACTCAATACACAGCCATTAATGTCTAAACCGCTGGCAACAAAAGTGAGTACACCCCTAAGTGAAAATGTCCAAATTGGGCCCAAAGTGTCAATATTTTGTGTGGCCACCATTATAATAAAATATTTACAAAAATGTGAGGGGTGTACTCACTTCCATGAGATACTGTGTATGTATATATAATATATACACTGTGTTTATACTGTATATTTACACACACAAACATATACTATATATATATATATATATATATATATATAAATATATATATATAAACAGTTCCTTGAAAAAGTATTCATACCCCTTGACATTTTCCACATTTCATCATGTTACAACCAAAAACATAAATGTATTTAATTGGGATTTTATGTGATAGAGCAACAAAAAGTAGCACTTAATCGTGAAGTGGAAGGAAAATGATAAATGGTTTTAAAAATGTTTTACAAATAAATATTTGAACAGTGTGGCGTGCATTTGTATTCAGCCCCCTTTACTCTTACACCCCTAACTAAAATCTAGTGGAACCAATTTCTTTCAGAAGTCACCTAATTAGTAAATAGAGTCCACCAATTTCTTTCAGACGTCACCTAATTAGTAAATAGAGTCCACCTGTGTGTAATTTAATCTCAGTATAAATACAGCTGTTCTGTGAAGCCTTCAGAGAGTAGAGAACATTAGTGAACAAACAGCATCATGAAGGCCAAGGAACACACCAACCAGATCAGGGATAAAGCTGTGGAGAAGTTTAAAGCAGGGTCAGGTTATATAAAAATATTGCAAGCTTTCAACATCTCACAGAGCACTGTTCAATCCATCATCCAAAATGGAAAGAGTAGGTTACAACTGCAAACCTACCAAGACATGACAATTTGCCTAAACTGACAGGCCAGGCAAGGAGAGCATTAATCAGAGAAGTAGCCAAGAGGCCCATGGTAACTCTGGAGGAGCTGCAGAGATCCACAGCTCAGGTGGGAGAATCTGTCCACAGGACAACTATTAGTTGTGCACTCCACAAATCTGGCCTTTGTGGACGAGTGGCAAGAAGAAAGCCCTGTTTGCAGTTTGCGAGAAACCATGTGGGGGACACAGCAAACATGTGGAAGAAGGTTCTCTGATCAGATGAGACCAAAACTGAACTTTCTGGTCAAAAAGCTATGTGTGGTAGAAAACTAACACTGCACATCACCCTGAACACACCATCCCCACGGGGAAACATGATAGTGGCAGCAACATATTGTGGGGATGCTTTTCTTCAGCAGGGACAGTGAAGCTGGTCAAAGTTGATGGGAAGATGGATGGAGACAAATACAGAGCAATCTTAGAAGAAAACCTGTTAGTCTGCAAAATACTTGAGACTGGGGCGGAGGTTCACCTTCCAGCAGGACAACGACCCTAAACATACAGCCAGAGCTACAATGGAATGGTTTAGATCAAAGCATATTCATGTGTTAGAATGGGCCAGTCAAAGTCCAGACCTAATTCCAATTGAGAATCGGTTGCAAGACTTGAAAATTGCTGTTCACAGACTCTCTCCATCCAACCAAAAAATAAATACAACTTCCAGTATATATCCCATAATTTGTAGACTCTATAACTTTCACACAAACCAATTGATATACACTTATTGGGATTTTATTTTAACATAGAATACGTTTGGCCTAAATTTATGAAGGTATTTGATTTCTTAATTTTTTTTTTAAATGTTTTATACAGAAAGTAGAAAATATTGTTTTATTTTTTCTAAATGTTTTTTTTTTTCGTTTATAAAATGAAAAAACCCAGTAGTCATCAAATACCACGAAAAGAAAGCTGTATTTGTGTGAAAAAGATATGATACAGATTTAATTTGGGTACAGTGTTACATGACTGAGCAATTGCCAGTTAAAGGAGTACAGTGCTGAATGAAAAAATGGCCTGATCATGAAGGGGGTAAACTCTTCTGTAGGTCAAGTGGTTAAAGGCCAAGTCCACCTTTGTATACTTTTTAAATATATGTTTATTAATTTTTTTATATAGAAGTCTGCACCCGCAAACAGTGTAACGTTAAGTGCAATGCACAGGAAGAAAGGGGGCAGTTGGAGGGTGGGTGCAGGACCAGATTAATGGACCATCATCATGGATCATGGGCCTGGTGATAAGGATTTTGCTGGGTCTTTTTTATGGAAATGAATAAAATTGCAAATAATTTAAAAAAAATTAAATTAAATAGAAAGGGGGTGAGAGAGAGAGGTGGGGGTGAAAAAGAGAGAGATGGAGGGGTGAAAGGGAGAGAGGTGGTGAGAAAAAAAGGGGGGGTGGTCAGTATGTCTTCTATGGTGGGTTTCTGTTGAGAGGATCTGGTGAGACAGCAAGAGAGAGAGAGAGGGGGTGAGAAAGAGGGGGAGGGGCAGAGAGATGGGAGGAGAGGGGGGAGAGAGAGAAGAGAGGAGGGGGAGAGAAAGAGGGAGGGGTGAGAGAGAGAAAGGAGGGGGTGAGGGAGAGAGAGGGGGATTAGAGAGAGGGGTGAGAGTGGGCATGGTCTTCTATGGTGAGCTTCTGTTGAGAGGGTGGGGTTAGAGAGAGAGGGGGGAGAGGATGGTGAGAGAAAGAGAGAGGGGTTGAGCGTTGAGGGAGAGAGGGGGTGACAGAGAGAAAGGGGGGTTAGAGAAAGTGGGGGGTAGAGAGTGGAGTGAGAGAGGGGGTGGTCAGTATATCTTCTATGGTGGGCTTCTGTTAATAGGGTGGGGTTAGAGAGGGGGGTGAGAGAGATGGGGGGTGAAAGAGTGGGGGTGAGAGAAAGAGAGGGGGTGAGAGAGAGAGGTGGGTAAGAGAATTGGGGTGTGCGAAAGAGAAAGGGGGTGGTCCGTATGTCTTCTATGGTGGGCTGTTGAGCGTGGGGTGAGAGAGAGGGAGGGGATGGTCATTATGTTTTGTATTAGGAGCTTCTGCTGACAAATGGTCCTCCCTGTATCACCTTCAATACTCTGCACCTCCCGGCCCACACAGCACACTAAGTGGTAGAGCAGGTGGAGCCTGACACTCCGGTCTGGCCTCTTTAACCTTGCCAGCCAGAGATAGCCTATTGGAGATAGCCTATCAGGAGGCTGAAAAGTAGAAGCCCCACCCATATTCTCTCCAAGGTGCCATGCTCGGCTTCTAAGGGTTGGTGGGCGGAGCCAGCTACTATGAAAGTGGGGAAAGCAGAGCGGGGTGTTGGGCGGACAAGCACACCCCCAATTAGCACCCACACGCATATCTTAATTTTTTTTTATTGGAAATATTTTATAACAGAAAATAGAAAATACTGTTTTATTTTTTTCAAAATTTGTTTTTTTTTTATAAAATAAAAAAACCCAGTGGTCATCAAATACCACAAAAAGAAAGCTCTATTTGTGTGAAAACATGCTACAGATTTAATTTGGGTACAGTGTTACATGACTGAGCAATTGCCATATAAAGGAATACAGTGCTTAATGGAAAAATGGCCTGATCATGAAGGGGGTAAAGGCCAAGTCCACCTTTGTCCACCTTTTAAATATATATTTATTCCTCTTTTTTTTAATATATAGAAGCCTGCATCTGCAAACAGTGTAATGTAAGTGCAATGCACAGGAAGAAAGGGGGTGGTTGGAGGGTGGGTGCAGGACCAGATTATAGGACCATCATCATGGATCATGGGCCTGGTGATAAGGATTTTGCTGGGCCTTTATATGGAAATAAATAAAAGGAAAACACAATTAAAAAAAAAATTAAATTAGATAGAGGGTGGGGGGGGGGGGGGTGAAAGAGAGAGGGGGGGTGAGAGAGGTAGAGGGGGTGAGAAAGAGAGAGGGGGAGTGAAAGGGAGGAGGGGTGAAAGAGAGAGGGGGATGAGAGAGGGGTGATCAGTATGTCTTCTATGGTGGGCTTCTGTTGAGAGGGTTTGGTGAGAAAGGGAGAGAGAGGGTGAGAAAGAGGGGGTGAGAGGGGACTGGTCAATATGTCAATATGAGGGGGTGAGAGACGTGGGGGTGGGGGGGAAGAGAAAGAGGGGGTGGAGAAAGTGAGGGGGGGAGGGAGAAGGGGTGAGAAAGTGAGGGACAGAGGGGGGGGGGAGAGTGAGACAGAGGATGGGTGAGAGAGGGGGAGTGAGGGAGGGAGAGAGTGAGACAGAGGGTGGGTGGGAGTGTGAAAGAGAGAGGGGAATGAGAGAGGGGGGTGGTCAGTATGTCTTCTATGGTGGGCTTCTGTTGAGAGGGTTTGGTGAGAAAGCAAGAGAGAGGGGATGAGAAAGAGGGGGTGAGGAACAGAGGGGGTGAGAGGGGGCTGGTCAACATGTCTTCTATGGTGGGCTTCTGTTGAGAGGGTTTGGTGAGAGAGGGGGTGAGAGACGTGGGGGTGGGGGGGAGGGAGTGAGAGAGAAGGGGTGGAGTGAGGGGGGGAGGGAGAAGGGGTGAGAAAGAGAGGGACAGAGAGGGGGAGAGGGAGTGAGAGAGGGGGGGAGAGAGGGGAGAGTGAGACAGAGGGTGGGTGAGAGAGGGGGAGTGAGGGGGGGGAGAGAGTGAGACAGAGGGTGGGTGGGAGAGGGGGGGAAGAGAGGGGGTGTGAAAGAGAGAGGGGGATGAGAGAGGGGGGTGGTCAGTATGTCTTCTATGATGGGCTTTTGTTGAGAGGGTTTGGCGAGAGAGAGGGGATGAGAAAGGGGGTGAGGGAGTGAGATGCGGGCAGAGAGGGGTGAGAGAGGGGGCTAGTAAGTATGTCTTCTATGGTGGGCTTCTGTTGAGAGGATGTGGTGAGAGAGGGAGAGTGAGATAGAAAGGGAGTGAGAGAGGGGGGAGAGGGAGATAGAAAGGGAGTGAGAGAGGGGGGAGAGGGAGTAGGGGAGATTGAGATAGGGGGTGAGAGAATGGGGGGGGGGGGGGAGGGGATGGTCATTATGTTTTCTATTAGGAGACCTTCACTACTCCACACCACTCCAACCACACAGAACACTAAATGGTAGAGCAGGTGTAGCCCGACACCTGGGTCCGGCCTCTTTAGCCTTGCCAGCCAGAGATAGCCTATCGGGACACTGCAAAGTAGAACCTCCGCCCATATTCTCAAGGTGTCATGCTCGGCTTCTAAGGTTGAGGGGGGAGCCAGCTACTATAAAAGTGGGGGAGGCAGAGCGAGGTGTTGGGGGTACGAGCATAGCTTAATTATGCAAATATGACGCATGTCTGGCGCCCCATTAGCGCCTATTATCTCTTTACAGTGCTCGGTCCGGCTTCTCTCGCTGCAGCCGACAAGCCCCGCCCTCCACCTCCAGAGCACCGCTCCAAAGGACTTTTCCGAATCGGGAAGCGGCAAGGAACCTCGCCATGACAGGGACTGAGGCGCTTTCACAAGGAATGATTAGAAGACACATGCCCACTGCACACCTCCCTCCATCATAACCATGAACGTCTATACAGGGAATACACGGTCACTACACTCAGCAGCAGCGGGAGCCTCAGAAACAAGCATATGCGAGGCGCCCCCTTGCTGCTCACACGGGGAACCTACAGGCTCTGGTCACTGCTGCTCTCGCGGGATTTGGCTCTATTCTACAATAAAATTCTGGGAAACTCGCGAGATGTGTCTCGTTGCCTAGAAACGGAGGAAGCTGAAGAGGACGCATAGGAGGCAGCAGCACCCAAGAGGCCCCGTGCCAGGCTGGACAATGTGCGGCCAGGATTCGGGTGAGACATGGCGGGAGCCAGGACACTCATATAAACAGATACAATAGTGTATGTGTATCTATATATATCTATATATACACATACTGCTAGGTCCATATATATTTGGATACAGGCACAATTTTAGTTCTTTTCCGGTATTTACCAAAATATATTCAATCTACAGTTATATAATGGATGTGGGCTGAAAGTGCACACTCTCAGGTTTAATTTGAGGGTATGTTCATCCAAATTGGAGGAAGGGTTTAGGAATTACAGCTCTTAAGAGTAACCATCCCCCCTTCAAGGGACCAAAAGTAACTGGACAATTGAATATAATCCTAAATAAAATGTTCATTTTTAATATTTTGTTGAGAATCCTTTACTGGCAATGACTGCCTGAAGTCTGGAACCCATGGACCAGGGGCGGACTGACCATTGGGGAACTCGGGGCTGAGGGCCCGGGGTCAGTAGGGGGCACCATGAGATGTCCCTGGTACCTTTCATAGGCTTTTTTGGGTGAGATTTGAGTGTGGGCGAGGACACAGGGGCCCCATGATCCCCTATTGCCCGGGGGCCCCATGAGTTGTCAGTCTGCCCCTGCCATGGACATTACCAAAGACTGGGTTTCCTTCTTTCTGATGCTTTGCCAGGCTCTAACTGCAGCTGTCTTCAGTTGTTATTTATTTTTGGGTCTTTCTACCTTTAGTTTTGCCTCCAGCAAGTGAAATGCATGCTCAATGGGGTTGAGATCAGGTGATTGACTCAGCCATTGCAGAATATTCCAATTCTTTTCCTTCAAAAGCTCCTGGGTTGCTTTCACAGTGTGTTTTGATTCATTATCCATCTGTACTGTGAAGCGCCGTCCAATCAACTTGGCTGAATCTGGGCTGACAGTATATCCCTAAACACTGCAGAATTCATCCGGCTGCTTCTGTCTCATCATCAATAAACACCAATGACGCAGTGCCACTGGAAGCCATGCATGCCCATGCCATCACACTGCCTCCACCATGTTTTACAGATGACATGTGCTTTGGATCATGAGCTGTTCCAAGCCTTCTCCACACTTTTTTCTTCCCGTCATTTTGGTACAAATTAATCTTAGTTTCATCCGTCCAAATAATGTTTTTCCAGAACTGGTCTGGCTTTTTAAGATGTTTTTTGGTAAAGTCTAATCTGGCTCTACTATTCTTCAGGGTTATGAATGGTTTGCACATTGTGGTGAATCCTTTGTATTTGCTCTCATGAAGTCTTCTCTTGATTGTAGACTTTGACAATGATACTGCCACCTCCTGGAGAGTGTCCTTCACTTGTCTGGATGTTGTGAATGGGTTTTCTTTACCATAGAGAGGATCCTGTGATCATCCACCACTGTTGTCTTCCGTGGATGTCCATGCCTTTTTATGTTGCTGAGCTCACCAGTGCGTTCTTCTTTCCTCAGAATGCACCAGACTGTTAATTTGGCCTCTCTTAATGTTGCTTCTATCTCTCTGATGGATTTGTTTCATTTTTGAAGCCTTATAATGGCCTGTTTCACTTACATGGACATCTCCTTTGAACGCATGATGTAGCTTCACAGCAATAGATTTCAAATGCAAATACCACACTTATAGTCAACTCCAGAAATTTTACCTGCTTAATTAATGAATAAATAATGAAGGAGTAGCCCACACCTGGCCATGAAACAGCTTTTGATTCAATTGTCCAATTACTTTTGGTCCCTTGAAAAAGGGGGGATGGCTACTCTTAAGAACTGTAATTCCTAAATCCTTCCTCCAATTTGGATGTTCATACCCTCTAATAAACCTGAGAGTGTGCACTTTCAGCCCATATCCATTATATAACTATACCTTGAATATGTTTTGGTAAATACCTGAAAAAAAACTAAAATTGTGCCTGTGTCCAAATATATATGGACCTAGCTGTATATATACACTACTCAAAAAAAATAAAGGAACACTTTGAATTCAGTCCTCTGTAGGTTGATAATTTTCATTTCCATCAAAGGATGGGGCATCCTTACGTTTCTAACACATTACCCAGCCCAAATCAGTATAGATTTTTCCCCATTGATATCTAACTGTTTTCATACACACCCTGAAAATCAAAGTGAAAAAATTATGCAGCAGGTAGTCCATTTTGCTGAAATGTCATTGCGGCAACTGAAAATGGTACTCAGTAGTTTGTACAGCACCCACGTGCTTGTATGGAAACCTAACAACATTGGGGCAGGCTCCTAATGAGACGATGGATGGTGTCCTGGGGTATTTCCTCCCAGATCTGGACCAGGGGATCACTGAGCTCCTGGACAGTCTGAGGTGCAACCTGGTGGCGTCGGATGGACCAAAACATGATATCCCAGACGTGTTCTATTGAATTTAGGTCAGGTGAGCGTGGGGGCCATTCAGTGGTATCAGTTCCTTCATCCTCTAGGAACTGCATGTATACTGTCGCCACATGAGGCTGGGCATTGTCGTGTACCAGGAGGAACCCAGAACCCACTGCACCAGCGTAGGGTCGTCTGACAATGGGTCCAAGGATTGCATCCCGATACCTAATGGCAGTCAGAGTTCCATTGTCTAGCCGGTAGAGGTCTGTGCATCTCTCCATGGATATGCCTCCCCAGACCATCACTGACCCACCACCAAAACGGTCATGCTGAACGATGTTACAGTCAGCATAATGTTCTTCACGGCTTCTCCAGACCCTTTCACGTCTGTCACATGTGCTCAGGATGAACCTGCTCTCACCTGTGAAAAGCACAGAGCACCAGTGGTGGACCTGCCAATTCTGGTGTTCAATAGCAAATGCCAATCAATGTCTATGGCAGTGAGCACAGGGCCCACTAGAGGATGTCGGGCCCTCAGGCCACCCTCATGAAGTCTGTTTCTGTTGTTTTGGTCAGAGACATTCACACCAGTGGCCTGCTGAGGTCTTTTTGTAGGGCTCTAGCAATGCTCATCCTGTTCCTTCTTGTACGAAGAAGCAGATACTGGTCCTCCTGATGGGTTAAGGACCTTCTACGGCCCTGTCCAGCTCTCCTAGAGTAATGGGCTGTCTCCTGAAATCTCCTCCATACTCTTGAGATTGTGTTGGGAGACAGAGCAAACCTAGCAATGGCACGTATTGATGTGCCATCCTGGAGGAGCTGGACTGCTTGTGAAACCTCTGTAGGGTCCAGGTATGGCCTCATGCTACCAGTTGTGACACTGACCCTAGCCAAATGCAAAACTAGTGAAAAACAGTCAGAGAAGATGAGTAGAGGGAAAACGTCAGTGGCCTCCATCTGTAGAACCATTCCTGTTTTGGGGGTCATCTCATTGTCCATATAGTGCACCTGTTGTTAATTTCACTAACACCAAAGCAGCTGAAACTGATTAACAACCCCCTCTGCTACTTAACTGACCAGATCAATATCCCAGGAGTTTAATTGACTTGATGCTATGATTAAACAGAGTTCCTTTAATTATTGTTAGCAATATAATATATAAAACTATATATCTATGTTGTAGTGTAAGGGAGGATCTGGACTTTCTTCTTAGTAGGTGAAGAGTGACAGGTTTGCTTTCTAGTTGTCACTGTGATCATCCTGTCCTGACCATCCCACTACCAGACCCCTCAGGATCTCCCTGTAATTCCCCATTATTACACAGTGATCATCCTGTCCTGACCATCCCACTGGCAGAGCGCCCCTGTACCTTTGGAAAAATGCAGGGAAAAGGTCCCTGAACCTATTTAAAAATTCCAGCCGCTCAGTAACTGCAAGGTTCACCACATGGTTTTATGCATCCAAAAACGTGCTGTGTGTTTTTTTAATGCTCCCCAACCACAAGTCTAAATCACCATTTACTAACAGTTATATTAATAGTTATATTTATATTTTATACATTTTTCAGCTGGTGTTTGTTAACAAATTTCTGGTGTGCTTCCTGGACAAATGGCTCTTGTTGGAGAAGTGCATGTGGTGCCTAGCGGTAAGGTCTACAGACAGATCTTCGATGCAGAGGTAGGTATAATGAACTGTGGAGTCTTCAGTTAGAAGAAAATGTTATGTGATATGCTAAATAACAAATAGAGGGATGACAGACAAGACAGTTTATAACTGTCAATTCAACATTTTATTTACTATTAATGTTTTTCATTTATTCAAGAATTTCTGTTTAGGTTGAAACTCTAGTGAGTTCACATTAAATCCCTACTGACCTGTCAGTTTCAATCAGCTAAATACATTCCAGGTGTATAAAAGCAAGTTGGTTTTCTTTAGAAAGCAGCCACAGCCTGATCTGAAAAGCCTGTCCTCTGCCAGCATGCTGTAGAGAAAGACCCCTAATCTCCCAGAGGTTTGACTCACCCCCTGTTGAGTCAAAGCTAGAGCTTGAAAATAAGTGGGGAGTATGAGCTTTGCTAAATCCAACACAGCAAAACACTTTTCTCCTGCTCTGGGAATGGACTCGGTGGAACCAGTAAGGATGTTTTGAAACATGCACTGCTTGCTGACCTCAACAGATCGGGGTGGTCCAACTTCACTGAATGCAAATAGAAAAGCAAAAAGGGCGCACCGATCTAGTGCATTATCGTTTAAAATATTTATTGGAAGGACAAGATAAGTTGTATACTCACAATGAACATACAAACACAGGCATATCACACCAAACAAGATAATAGATCCAAGCAGCATCTGAATCCATAACGATGGAACCTTGGATGACCAACTGGCTAACGCGTTTCGAGGCCACAACCTCTTCCTCAGAGCTGTCATCGTTATGGACTCAGATGCTGCTTGGATCTATTATCTTGTTCGGTGTAATATGCCTGTGTTTTTATGTTCATTGTGAGTATAATACTTACCTTGTCCTTCCAATAAATATTTTAAACGATAATGCACTAGGTCGGTACGCCCTTTTTGTTTTTCTATTTGCATTCAGTATGAGCTTTGTTGGTTGGCTCCTTGAAAAGGTTCTTTCTCTCCAGCATGCTGGCAGGGGACAGGCTTTTCTAATGAGGCAGCTGCTTTTTAAAGAAAATTAAGGTATTTTATTAGATGCACCTGGAATATACAGTCATGGCCAAAAATATTGGCACCCCTACATTTCTGTCAAATAATGCACCACTTCACCCAGAAAATTGTTGCAATTAAAAATGTTTAGGCATTCACATTTTTATTTCTTTTGTTTGTATTGGTATGTCACATAAAAGTGGAGAAACAAAAAGCCAAATATTCCACACAAAACCCCAAAAATGGACTGGACAAAATTATTGGCACTTTCTCAAAATTGTAAGAAATAATTGCATCCCAAGTTTGTAATGCTCCTGTAATGTATAATAAAACTCACCTGTATCAATTAACAGGTGCTGACATTATAGAAATCACACCGGCAACCAATTAAAATGGTGAAAAATTGACTCAACCTTTCTGTTGTGTATCTCTGTGTGCCACATGGAGCATAGAAAAGAGAAAGAGCAACAAATAATTGTCTGAGGATTTGAGAACAAATTTGTAGTAATGCATGGACAATCTCAAGGTTACAAGTCCGTCTCCAGAGATCTTAATATTCCTGTATCCACTGTGCGCAACATTGTCAAGAAAATTATAGCGTATGGCACTGTAACTAATCTCCCTGGATGTGGGCGAAAGAGAAAAACTGATCAAATATTGCAACTATTGTTTGAATAGTGGATAAAGAACCTCGATCGACTTCCAGACAAATTCAAGCTGACCTTCAGGCACAGGGTACAACTGTGTCAGCTTGCACCATATGTCGCCATCTGAATGAAAAGGGATGCTATGGTAGGAGACCCAGGAGGACCCCACTGTTGATACAGAAACATAACAAAGCCAGATTGGTGTTTGCCAAAACTTACCTGAGGAAGCCTAAATCCTTTTTGGAGAATGTACTGTGGACAGACAAACAAAATTACATCTTTTTGGTAAAGCCCATCATTCTACTGTTTTCAGAAAAATAAATGAATCATGTAAAGAAAAGAATACAGTCCCTACAGTGAAACATGGTGGAGGTTCCCTGATGTTTTGGGGTTGCTTTGCTGCTTCAGGCACTGGATGTCTTGACCGCGTGCATGGCATTATGAAATCTGAAGAATACCAAAGAATCCTGAGGTGCAGTGTAGGACCCAGTGTCAGAAAGTTGGGTCTCTGTCAGAGGTCATGGGTCTTACAGCAGGACAATGACCCAAAACACACATCACAAAGCACCCAGAAATGGTTTCAGACAAAGCACTGGAGAGTACTGAACTGGCCAGCAATGAGTCCAGATCAGAGGTGTAGCTTGAAGCTTGTGGGCCCTGATGCAAAAGTTGACCTGGGGCCCCCCACTACTTTCTACCAAGATATGATGTCTGTATAGGCTCTCTCTATCCTTCTGCCGTCTGCACGCAAGGTGGGGTAAGGCAGGCCACACTGCCTAAGTTGTCAGGGGAAAGCGGTAGGTGTGTACATAAGAGGGAATTCTGCAGGCCCTCTGCAAGGATTCAACCTATGTCTGTAGCCCCCTTGTCCTCGTTATTTTCACCACCAGGCCTGGGAGAAATAAAGCTCTGACACCGAAGTGTGCAAGTTAAATCTCTGAAAGTTTAATGCATGACAAGAACAATTATACAGAACTCAGTAGGCGTTGCTTAATCTCAGGATGACCAATAAAACATTCCATTCTTATCAATATAGTTACGTGAAGAACAGAAACTGCAAATAATTGAGGGATACCATATAAGTAGTTCCTTTTAGAGAAATGAAACTAGTCTAAGGAAACAAGAGAGAAGTTACAAAAACAAAATTAACTGTTCACACGTCTAGAAATGGAGGCATTATACAAAATGGATGCCAGTTAATAAGACATATTTCCTTACACCCTCTGACTTCCAGATCCACTTCCAAGCCCAACACTTTCATCCAGCAGCTCACAGTGTGGCCTGCCGGCTCCCACCTTTTGTGCACTTGCAGGGCTGAGCAGGGGCAAGAGGGGGGTACTGTGCTGGGCTGGGTGGGGGGATGATCAGAGAGTGTGCCACTGCAGATATCACATGCCCTGCCTCCTCTTGGTATTGACAGATGACCCCTCCTTCAAGAGCCTCCCACTTCAGCTAATCATAGATGACCCCCTCTTTCTGTAAAGACAGATGACTTCCCCTCCTGGTAATGACACATGTCCCCCCACCACATAATGACAGATGATCCTCCCCCTACCAGGTAATGATGGATGACACCCCCCTCCTACCACCAGGTAATGACAGATGACCCTCCTCTCCCAACAAGTAATGACAGATGACCCCTCCCCTCCACCAGGTAATGATAGATGAGCCTCCTCCCCCACCAGATAATGACAGATAACCCCCTTCCCCACTAGGTAATGACACATGACCCCCCCCCCCCCCGGAAATTACTGATTCCCCCCCCCCTCCGCACACGATGGTAATGTCACATCGTCCCGTCCCCCCCATGCTGACAATGACAGATTCCCCATCCAGCTCCCCCTCCCTCATCCTGCTCAAACTGTCACAGTAAAATCTGGAGCCCTCAGGAGGTGTTGCTGGATTTTTGTGAGAATTTTTGTGTGAGTGTCAGCAGGAGTTGAGGAGGGGTGGGGCGGTATGTGTCTGTTCTCTGCACAGATATGACAGGTATCTTTTTACCTCCCCAATGACAGCAGTACCATTTCCTGAACAGTGCTCTCCTCCTCCTCCCTTGCTCAGCCCGGTGACAGCTTGGTGTCCATCCCTGCCTGGATGTCAGCACTGACTCTTTTCCGTCCAGCAGGGCTGACCTCACCCCGTCCTTCCTCTGCTACTAAAATGGAGCCAAAAGCTTAGCTCTGGATTCCGCTGTGCCCGGGAGACAGCATGGCCCCCCTGGAGCATGAGCAGTGTCACAATTGTGACCCCTGAGACCCCTGATGCTACGCCCATGGTCCACAGCACAATCCTACAAAGCACCTGTGGAGAAAACTCAAAACAGCAGTTCGGAAAAGGAACCCTTCCAATCTGAGAGACCTGGAGCAGTTGGCAAAGGAAGAGTGGTCCTAAATTCTAGTGTAAGAAATGCATTGATGGTTACAGGAAACAATTGATTTCAGTAATTTTGTGCAATAGGGTGTGCTACCAAACATTAAATTGAGGGTGCCAATAATTTTGTCCATTCCATTTTTGGAGTTTTGCGTTGAATGTGTCAGATTTGGCTTTTTGTTTCTCCACTTTTTTTGTGTCATACTAATACATATAAAAGATATAAACATGAGAATATCTAAACATTTGTAATTGCAACAATTTCCTGAACAAAGTGGTGCATTATCTGACAGAAATGCAGGGGTGCCAATGTTTTTGGACATGACTGTATTTACCCAGTTTAGGCCCCTTTCACACTGCTGCACTGCAGTTTCCCCGCAGCGCAGTGTACCCGTGGTTTTCATGCAGGTTACTTGCACTTTCCCATAGAATTCCAATAGATTGTGTGTTTTTGGTGCAGTTTCAGAAAGTGCACCAAAAGTCTTGCATGATGCATGTAAAAGGGGCCTTAAACTAAAAATGAATTTGGCCTTTAACTAGTTTCAGACTTTGAGCGTGCTACACACACCCAAAGAGACATCATCATTGTACACAGGATATGTGTAGCACATCCAGTCTGTCTGTCCTGCTACAGGGACCCCCCTCCCACTCCCCAGCAATTCTTGGCTCTGATTTATCAAAGCCAGGGCTGCTCTGTGCACATGGCAGCTTTCATCAGCTAAAACTGTAAAAGAAAAAAAAAAGTCTGACAGTGTTTTGTCAAAACACTTCGAAGATTGGAAAAGATACGAAGTAGCATAATGTTATATTTGTAACTACTCTGTTCATTCATCTGCAGATAATATCAGTTAAGTCAACCCAACAAGTAAAAAAAAAAAAAAAGTTTGGTGTTTTTTTTGTAAATTGTTCCTCTGTGTAACCCCTTAATATTCTAATCAGCCCTTTTTAATGCTTTATTCCCCTTCTCCTTTCAATTAATATTTTATTTCTGATTTTTTTTGTTTGTTTTTATTTTATTTACCATTAATATTTAAACTTTTTTTGTCTGTTTTTTTTTTTTCAATAATATTTTTACACATTTAACATTTACACAAAATGGGAAAAAAACACTTCATTTCATTTGTAAATTACTGCTTTGTAACAGAATCATAATTTTGGTGTAATTTTAAAGAGGACAAATTACAGAATAAAATGTACACTTTTTACCTGCAGTAACACTATTTATTTTTAAATTAACACTAGTGAAAAAAAAGGAAAAGTGTGTTATGTTTGGTTTTATGTTTTATTGTATAAGGGTTGTAAAAAAATCAAATTGTTGCAAGAAAATGTCATGAAAAGAAAGCCTTGAAAACTAAAACAATATACAGTATGTATCACCTTGTTATTTTAAAGCGCAGCTCTAGTCATTTTTGTAACAATTAAAGGTTAGCAGCTACAAAAACTTTAGCTGCTGACTTTTAATAAACAGACACTTGCCTATCCCCAGATCCAGCGGTGTGCTCACTTGAGGGGGCACCGTGTACCGCCTTCAGTCCTCGGTGCCGGCATCTTAGCCATGGGCACCCGTCTGTGACAGCTTGCAGCTTCACAGCCGGGTGCTTACTGTGAATGCACGAGCCGCGCTTTGCACTGTGATTGGTCGTGACCAATGGTGTGTTCCAGAAGACTGCGAGGAGGGAGGGGGAAAGGAGCACTAGGTAAATGTACTGTGACCAGGCAGCAGCTGCCGGATCAGTGACATAAATAAAAGTTGTGAGCCTGCTTCCGGGTTTGGGGTACGCTTGCATGCTCCCCCTGCTGTTCCGCGCGCTAGTGGAAATTGAAGGATTTTGTCAGCAGTCAATGATTTATGGCTGGGACCTGATGTTTGGCTGTGTTCAATCACAGCTCAGAGCCCTGTGTTTACAAACAACACAAGGCTCTGTACACAGAGCAGCAATTTGGCTGTTTCTTTTCCTTGCAAAACAGGGAAAAAAAACAGTCAAATCTCTTAGTCAAAGCCTCACATATTACACAGTTAACCCTTTGATTGCCCCTTAATGTTAACCCCCTTCTCATCCAGTGTCATTAGTACAGTGAAAGTGTACAGTATTAGCACTGATCACTGTATTAGTGTCACTATTGATGTCATTGTTAGTGTACTTCCCAGCCAGCGTCATCTAGTGCCAGACTGCCCTCCACACTATCACAGTCCCACTATAAGGCTCCGTTCACACCAATGTGTTTTTTTAGTGCTTTTTTCAGAAACACACTACAGTCCATTTAACATGGTTCCTATGAAACATGTTCACATCTTTGCTTTTTTGAGCTGCTGCATTTTTGGAAAGGGCCAGAGACTTTTTTAAAAGCAAAAAGCAGCATTTTTGCTACAATAGAGTCCAATGGAGAAGCTGCTGAAATGCATGGTATTGCGTTTTTCCCGTGTTTTGAATTTTTATTCCGCCCAGCAACAAAAAAATTCTACTTTAACAAAAAAAAAGCTGAACAAAACTCAAAATGCGGTAAAATTGTGTTCAAAATGCATCAAAAACGCATGTAGAAAAACGCAAAACAAACTGCAAAAAGGACTGGAGAAAGCATCAAATGCAAAATGCATATATGTGAACCAAGCCTAACTTGCTGATCAGTGCCATTACTAGTATATTGTCAAAGCTGCGTAAATTCCAGTATATATACCATAGTTTGTAGACGCTATAACTTTTGAACAAATCAATTGATATACACTTATTGGGATATATTGTTTTTTTCACCAAAGGCATGTTGCTACATTATGGCCTAATTTATAAGGAAATGTGTTTTTTTTTGGGGGGGGGGATATGTTTTTTAGCAAAAAG
This sequence comes from Staurois parvus, assembly GCF_062004578.1. Classification (NCBI taxonomy): domain Eukaryota; kingdom Metazoa; phylum Chordata; class Amphibia; order Anura; family Ranidae; genus Staurois; species Staurois parvus. Next base: position 16,990,747 of record NW_028317950.1, on the reverse strand, counting down.
TAGAAAATGTTGGGTTTTTTTTTGTTTTTTTTTAATTGGCAGGTTTTTTCCCTTTATATAATACAAAATAAAAACCCAGTGGTGATCAAATACCACCAAAAGAAAACTCTATTTGTGTGAAAAAAAATTATATAAATTGCATTTGGGTAAAGTGTTGCATGACCAAGCAATAACCAGTTAAAACAGTGCAGTGCAGAATAGCAAAAAGTGTAGCTTCACATTTAACCCTTGCCTCCTCACTGTACAAGGCAGTGCATAGATAATAGTTTCTCTGCAGATACACAGTGGATCCCCCAACTGGAGTCACTCCTATATTATGGCAGAGAGTTTCACTGACCGTTTCACTCTCCAATAACTGTTTTAGCACTCCCAGATATTTTCTCTTTAAAAAATTTTTACCTACCATGGCTGTAGGAGTCGCCTTTTTTATTTGAGAACGCTGGAGTTGCAAAAACTCTGTGGGCGCCTCTTTTCTGTTTTGAGCCATACAGCAGCAGGCACAATTTGATCCTTTTCACCCCCACTCCCTGCTATCAGACGTCATTAAACTGGTCCATGGCAGACTACTAAACTGGTGGATTCTGTATCAGCACATGTGGGGTTTGCCCAGGTGGTGAAAACCCCTCCAGCCAGAGAATTCACTTTCTCATTTCAGCAATGTCCTATTTTAAACACACCATTTTGCATGCAAACCGCTTACAAAGTCCATAGCAGTTGTACAGATCCAACAAAAAAATAAAAGAAAACTGTCACTTTTTTCACTTTAATCCTTGCAGATATACTGTACCACACCTGCCACACACACTTTGCTTTGTCAATGGCTCCTTTAAGCATAGAGCAAAAGTTCATCATACAAACGCACTTTTCAGCTAGGATCTGCAGATTTCACTTTTGCCCTGTTCCGAGCACCAATTTTGGGGTTTTGCATCAAGGGTAGAGCTTTCAAGCACTCAGTAAAACATACCAACTTGTGTTCACGACTTTTTCACCCATTTTTAGTCCTCAGAGAAAAGTTGTTTGCAGCAGGTTCAGCATCACAACAATCCAGCAACAAACTTAAAATCAGAAATAATGTCGCGCTCCACTGACTATTGCAAAGATTATGAGTGAATAAGTGTTAAATAAATAAATAAAAGTCCCATGTCAAAAGCATATGTAACAATATCACTGCAATTATATTGCTATTACAATATTGTCCTTAATGAATCCATGCCTTTGACACTTCTTCTATTACTGTGATGTGAAATAATAACCGTGCAGTTCACCAAACTTAAAAAATATATTGTGCACCTTCACCTGTTGTGCTCTCACCTCATGTATATGACCAAACCATTAAGTGAGGTCATAAAAAGCTTGTGTCCCTTTATTTGGACTTAGTGGTAAATGGATAGGATTAACTCTCTTTCCCTGGGATGGATGGATGGACAGAGTGTTCCCTTTTCCCAGTAGGGGGTCCACTTGCTTTCTTATGGATTTTCCTGGAGCCGAATGGATAGACGGGAGTGTCCCTCTTTCCACTAGGGGGTCTCCTTGCTTCCTTAGGGATTTTTCTCTATAGGTGTATTGGCCATGAAATGTAATAAAAGATATAGCGCTTCTTTAAAAGTTAATTTAATCAAATAAAGTAGTGCACTCACATGTATTACAAGTTAAAACCGCATGAAAAGTTAAAATTTTAATCCACAGTAAGGTTTTCCAATATTGCGGAATACTTGCTGTATGTTTCTTTAAGCGTCGTGACTTCAGCTCCCCTCCCCTACGCGTTACATCACTGGGTCACTTGACTTCATCAAGGGGAATTGATCAGCAAAAAACTGTTCAGTCTTCTGGAAACCTTTGGTCTACACTGTCCGACGTTTCATTTTCAAAGCAGACACCCACTGTTTTTCTCGGGCAACAGCCTCATCAAATCGCCTTTCCTTGACACCAGAACAGAAGCTCTTCTAGTGACTTATTCACATACACCGCTCCCTTGCAGCACTGCTGTCTCTGTTCTGTCTTGGCATCGGTTGTACTTGTGTCGAGATTCGTTTAGACCCAGTCTGTCAGAATGTGTGCAGCAAGTTGAATGATCGCCTTAACAGATAGTTTACTCAATGAATAACAACTTCAGAGGTATTTTCCAATGCTTCTTTATGCTTCAAGGTAACAAAGGTATGAACATAAAGGTGTTTTCATAGGTAAATTTCCAGTGATGTACATAGCCTCCTCACTCTACAGTATCTTGATAACCACTAAACAAAAATGGTGTTACAACAGGAAATGAAGGTGGAAGCAACCAACTAGTCAGAAACAGCAGGGGTGTGTGGATGATACCAAATAACATTATAATATAACATGTAAATAACAACTGCTAAACCGTAAAGCTGCGTGGCAGCACAGTCACCATGTGCACAACAGTAACCCAAACTGTCTTCATCAGACATCAGTTTGGTCACTTGTGCCTTTTGCAGGCAACAACCACCCGACAATTAGTCTAACGCCTGGCCAGGGACTCCTGCAGGCCAAATGATGCCTTAACCAAGTCATTGTGTACATCATTACAGAAAGACAGCCTGTCACAATATATATCACTCATGGATCTCAGTAGGTACTTCATACATAGTTAGGTTGAAAAAACACAAGTCAATCAAGTTCATTATGCTTGAGAGCTGAGCTTCATTCTACATTTTTCTTCTAACTTTATTGAAATGTCAGAATAATATTTCATTCATTTCTATGCACCACTCTGCTGCGATGTGTAGAAACAAATAGTACATGGAGCCTTCATGTGAGCTCTGGTCTGTTGTGGGAAAAATGCATGCATTTTTCTAGCACAGACAAATGTAGGTCTCTGCACAAGTGTGAACAAGACCTTATTGAGGAGGTGGGAGGAGGGCAAACTGGACTTTCACAATAAAAGTCATGATTTGCGTAGCATTTAGCTGCATAAATCTCTGGTGCTGCTGATCACTTTGTGACAGATGACATGACATGATATGAGATCACAACATCAGTCTCCTTACGCATCACTAACTTACTGACTGACATATCAGTCTGGGTGTCACACCACTTCCCCAAACTCAATCTATCCAACTGAGCTCATAATATTTCTTCCCACACGTGCCTTTCTCCTGACTGCTCCGTCAAGATCAGTGGCACAACCATCAATCCATTCCCTCATGCCAAAGTGCTAAGTGTTATCCTGGACTTTGAGCTATTTTTTAAAAAAAATATATATATAAACCTGCGCTAATAAGAACCACAATAGATCAATAATTAAAAATGAGGTGTAAAACATATAGCAGCTGAAAAACCCTGATACTAGGCAATAAAAAATAAATACATAGAAGTGAAGCGCTTAAAAGTTAAAAATAATCATAAGAAAACAGTGAAAAATATGTAAAAAAAAAAAGTCCACCCAAAAATAAAAGAAAAGAAAAGTCCCATAGGCTGTGATGAAACAAAAGAAAACCAAGGACAATTGTCATGTCATCAACCACTACTACAGAAGACTTACCAGAAAGGCATGACCCCTGTTAAGAGTGGTCAATCATGCTTTGTTAAACAATCCAGAAAGCGGGTCACTCGAATCCTCCTCCAGATCACCAAAACAGCAGATAAGGATCTTCCAAACAATGGACCTTAATTAGGGTAGCTAAACCATTCAGGATAAGGCTTGGACTTGTAGTGGAAAACATACAAAGAAAGAAGGCTCCACATAGTGTAAAACCATAATCACAACATTTCTTTAAAGTATGGTTGCACTCACATGTAAGCAAACATCATTAGGCATTGATTGGCAAAAAAAAAATCCAAATTTTCCAATTTCCAAAATGGCCGCCGGCCGTTGGTGCTTGCGCGTGGATGGACTATTTTTTTACATATTTTTCACTGGTTTCTTATGATTATTTGTAACTTTTTAAGCGCTGCACTTCTATGTATTTTTTTTTTTTCGGTCCAACATCTAATCACTGACCCAAGCTTGCTGCCTCAACCTCCGCAACATCTCCAAAATACGCCCCTTCCTAACCAATGACACAACAAAGCTTCTAATTCAGTCCCCGGTCATCTCTCACCTTGACTACTGCAACTCCCTCATTGGCTTACTTTTTACATGGGCTATCCCCTCTTTAGTCCATCATAAATGCTGCTGCCAGACTTGTCCACCTTACCAACCGCTCAGTGTCTGCCACCCCTCTCTGCCAATCCCTCATTGGATCCCACTCACTCAACTAATTAAATTCAATATACTAACAATAACTTACAAAACCATCCACAACTGGACCCCCAGCTACATCACTAACCTGGTCTCAAAATACCAACCAAAACATTCTCCTCATTCCTCCCAAGACCTCCTGCTCTCTAGCTCACTTGTCACCTCCAATGCTCACTTCCAGGACTTTTCCCAAGCCTCTCCCATCCTATGAAACTCCCTACCCCAAAACGTCTGGCTGTGTCCTACTCTGTCTACTTTTAGGTGATCCCTGAAAACCCTTCTCCTCAGAAGCTTATCCCACCTCCACCTAACTGTATTTCCAATTTCTCCATCAGCTCATCTTCCACAGTTATTACCTTTTGTATCATTTGAACCTCCCTTTTAGTTTGTAAGTTCTAATGAGCAGGACCCTCTGATTCCTCCTGTATTCAATTGTATTGTAACTGTACTGTCTGCCCTCATGTTGCACAATGCTGCGCAAACTGTTGGCACTATATAAATCCTGTATAATAATAATATGTTTGTCTAAAAATACTTTTCAGATCTATTATTACTAAACATTTCTTATTTGCAATTCAGTATAAACCTTTCCTTATTTGTTCTCCCATCCTGCTTAAGGTCCAGCTGGTACGGTCTCTTGGTGAGGCACGGGCTCGGCTGGCACAGCATGGAGTTAGCTTGGACAGTGCAAAGATTCCTCTGGTGCGAGAAGAGACACTTTCAGCTGGATTGCTGTCCCATCGCCAGCGTCAATGGGTGGACAGTATGCCATACGATTCCTACACTGAAAACCCAGCTGTGTACAGGTGAGAGGACGGGTGGCAATTTTCCGTTACGCCATTCTTTTTTTACAGATCAAACCAGACTCCTGTGTGTTGAATGGGCCTCTTCAGGTGCAGGTTACAAAGATGCTGTTAGGTAAGGAAATGTATTACTCATTGCCTGTACTTTTCACAGGTCATCACTGGGCAAGTGTTGCAGCCCCCAAAATGCAAATACTGACTTTCTGAGAGTTGGTACTTGCATAGGGTAGGCATACTTTCTCATGTGACATCACTCATATGGTGAATGTCTGCTCAGACATACTGCATTGTGGCAGTGCAGTGTCACGTGTGCCCAAATATGGATAGTTGCAGATTCTCATAGTGTGCCCTAGAGGTTGCAGCAAGTCTGAGAGAGAGCCTCATATCGTGGATAAAGGACATCCAGCATCATCTAGCCCTTTACTCCCTAGCCTTCCTGTCCCTGGCCTTCTGTTTTCATTAAAGGCAAACCTGTTTTATTTTAGTTTTTGATGAAGTGAAGAGGGATTAGAACACCTGTCAGGTTTATTGCTGTCAGTGCCCCCATTAATGAGATTCACCCACTCTATTTGTTCTTTTTACTGTTATCATCAAAAGTGAAAGTAAAGTAAATCCCCAATTTGGAGGTGTCCTCAGGAAAGTATTAGAGGGGAAATCTTCCAATGGGGTCCCCAAGGAATTCCCTTAATTTGCAGTAATTTTCTCACTTCCTGTTTTGGCTATGGGACAAGAAGTGAAGGTAAAACTCCCCAATGGGGCACAGATGGCAAAAAAATAAACTGACAGGGGTTATAATCCTCCCTTACTCTATACAAAATTGAAAAAAAAAGTTTTGCATATAGTTCTACTTTAACTTGACTTCAGTTCTTTCAGTCACAGAGCATCATGTGGGCGTTACCTAGGGCAGCATGCAAATATACAAATACTGCCTGCCTTGGATTTCCTTCTCCTCTCGACATAACATCCACCCAACAATGCATTTTGGCATTTGCATAATTCCTCCAAATTGCCAGGCATTGCAAATATTCATGGCGTGGCAAAAATCATCCCCACCATCGCGTCTATCTAATTATCCAACAGCAGTCTGTTTTTTACTACTGATTGCTCCTCCCACTAGTTCACCAGCCTTATTAGTTTGCAGTCCCTATATCACCTTTCTCCTTTTTCCTCAGCTGGATTGGTCATTTGTGTATACGCAGCCTACCTTGGGGAAATTTGTATATTCATTTTATATTCATGGGAATCAAATGTAGGATCTGGGCAAAACTTCAACTTTAATTTTGATAAGGAATTTCACCAGCTTGGTGTGTCTCCTGAAGAACTTTATTCAAAGTCTTTGTAAGCTCCTCTTTGTAGTGTGGATCTTTCCTTTCTACAAAGGCTCTCTGAAAAGCAGTTTAAGGCAGCATTGTCTGCAGCTTCCTGATTGGGTAACGTGGTAGGGGATCTCATTTAAGCCAGGAAATGGTGTGATGGAGTTTCCCTTCCCAGTAAGGCAGCTGCCATGAACACTATGCCACCAAAACTATGCTCTTGAGAGTAAATCAGCTGACCAAGATTACCTCTTTAGTAAAAAAAAACGGTTGTCATGTGCTTGTTTGCTTTATGATACTCTGCCGCTTGCACCAAGTTAGGAGATCTGTAACTTAATGAGAATCCTCCACTCCACCATGGAAACCAAAGAAAAGGGTAATGTAGTGCAGTATGTTTATTAAAACATTGCTAACAGACAAGTTAAAACTGTGTTCACATTTAAAAGTGCCTCATTGGCACAGTAAATACCTCCTGTAATATTTGCCAAGTGAAACGCCACTGCTTCTGTCCTGGAGTTGGCGTACGTTCCAATTACTGGATGTGTGGGACTGGAAGTAACGAGATTTTTTTCATCAACAACTGCCATGTGATAACAGAGGTGAGATGTGGAAGATCTTCTTTGTGGATACAAGCTCACCATTTGGCTTTCTATAGGTGAAGCTCTCTTCCACTGTCATGTAACTATACAGGTAGACCTCATTGTTGCTGAGAAGAATATAAGTGTTGATCTTGCAGCTGTACCATACATCCTCTGGGTAGTCTTCAGGGTACTGCCTAAGCAGTCAGTTGCAAGGTCTGGGTGCCGCTGGCTGGTAGTTGGATAGTGTGCACTTCTTATTTTCTTTCTACATGCAGAGAGTTGTAATCTGAAGGACAGAGCTTGCCCATTTTACAATGATTAACGGAAGGTCGCTATGGTCTTAGTTATTTTACAGTATTTGTATGTACTATATGATATACAGTGAGGAACAGAAGTATTTGAACACACTGCGATTTTGCAAGTTCTCCCACTTAGAAATCATAGAGGGGTCTGAAATTCACATTGTAGGTGCATTCCCACTCTGAGAGACAGAATGTAAAAAAAAATTCAGGAAATCACATTGTATGATTTTTAAAGAATTTATTTGTCTTGCACTGCTGAACATACAATAAGTATTTGAACACCTGAGAAAATCAGTGTTAATATTTGGTACAGAAGCCTTTGTTTGCAATTACAGAGGTCAAACATTTCCTGTAGTTCTTGACCAGGTTTGCACACCCTGCAACAGGGATTTTGGCCAGCTCCTCCACACAGATCTCCTCTAGATCTGTCAGGTTTCGGGGCTGTCGCTGAGCAACACGGAGTTTCAGCTCCCTCCAAAGATGTTCTATTGGATTTAGGTCGTGGAGACTGGCTAGGACACTCCAGAACCTTGATATGCTTCTTACGGAGCCACTCCTTGGTTATCCTGGCTGTGTGCTTTGGGTCGTTGTCATGTTGGAAGACCCAGCCACGACCCATCTTCAATGCTCTGACTGAGGGAAGAAGGTTGTTGCTCAAAATCTCACAATAAATGGCCCCATTCATCCTCTCCTTAATACAGTGCAGTCATCCTGTCCCCTTCGCAGAAAAGCACCCCCAAAGCATGATGTTACCACCCCCATGCTTCACAGTAGGGTTGGTGTTCTTGGGATGCAACTCATCCTTCTTTTTCCTCCAAACACGACGATTGAAGTTTAGACCAAAAAGTTCTACTTTGGTCTCATCTGACCACATGACTTTCTCCCATGCCTCCCCTGGATCATCCAGATGGTCATTGGCAAACTTCAGACAGGCCTGGACATGTGATGACTTGAGAAGAGGAACCTTCCGTGCAATGCATGATTTGAAACCATGACGGCGTAGTGTTCTACTGACAGTGACCTTTGAAACTGTGGTCCCAGCTCTCTTCATGTCATTGACCAGCTCCTCCCTTGTAGTTCTGGGCTGATTCCTCACCTTTCTTATCATCAGTGATACCCCACGAGGTGAGATCTTGCATTGAGCCCCAGTCCGAGGGAGACTGACAGTCGTCTTTAGCCTCTTCCATTTTCTAACAATTGCTCCAACAGTTGATCTATTTTCACAGTTTTGTCTCTGGTGTCTTTTGACAGCTCTTTGGTCTTGCCCATGGTAGTAGTTGGCATCTGACTGACTGTGGAGTGGACAGGTGTCTTTAAAGAGCTCAGACAGGTGCTACTAAGTTAGATTAATGAGTGGAGTAGAGGTGGAGTTTTTAAAGGCACAGTAACAGGTCTTTGAGAGCCAGAATTCTTGCTGTTTCTTAGGTGTTCAAATACTTATGTTCAGCAGTGCAAGATAAGTAAATTCTTTAAAAATCATACAATGTGATTTCCTGAATTTTTTAAAAAAATTCTGTCTCTCAGAGTGGGAATGCACCTACAATGTGAATTTCAGACCCCTCCATGATTTCTAAAATCGCAGGGTGTTCAAATACTTCCTGTTCCTCACTGTATGTGTGTGTGTGTGTGTGTGTATGTGTGTATATATATATATATATATACAGTATATAAATACAAAGAATTTAAAAATAGCCAATACAGTGTTCAACAAACAGTTTCGGGCTGTTCAGATAGCGCCCTTCTTCAGATCAGACACATGTAAGTAAGAAGACCAGAAGTATACTTAAATTATAATAATCCAAAGGGCTGGAATCAATTAATCAATTAGCAACAAATCAAACAAATATTTTTAAATGACATAAAGATAGCTGGAGCGAAAGATCTGTCTGGGAAAAAAAAGCTTCCTTATCACATGCGAAGAATGCAGAAACAGGATACCTGTTATAAGGAGGTTTAGGAGTGTGTCTGTGGGAATGTTTGCCCATTCTTCCAGAAGCACATTTGTGAGGTCAGGTACTGATGTCAGACGAGAAGGTCTGGCTTTCAGTCTCTGCTCTAATTCATCCCAAAGGTGTTCTGTGGGGTTGAGGTCAGGACTCTGCAGGCCAGTCAAGTTCTTCCACTCCAAACGCGCTCATCTATGTCTTTATGGACTTTGCTTCGTGCACTGGTGTGCAGTCATGTTGGAACAGGAAGGGGCCATCCCCAAACTGTTCCCACAAAATTGGGAGCATGAAATTGTCCAACATGTCTTGGTATGCTGACGCCTTAAGAGTTTACTTCGCTGGAACTAAGGGGCCAAGTCCAACCCCTGAAAAACAACCCCACACCATAATTCCTCCTCCACCAAACTTTACTCTTGGCACAATTTAGTCAGACAAGTACTGTTCTCCTGGCATCCACCAAGTCGAGAGACGTCTATAAGATTGCCAGACAGAGAAGCATGATTTGTCATTTCAGAGAACATGTCTCCACTGCTCTAGAGTCCAGTGGTGGTGTGCTTTACACCACTGCATCCAGCGCATTTGATTGCACTTGGTGATGTAAGGCTTGGATGCAGCTGCTCAGCCATGGAAACCCATTCCATGAAGCTCTCTAATCTCTGTTGTGCTAATCTAAAGGCCACACAAAGTTTGGAGGCCTTTAGCTATTGACTCTGCAGACAGTTGGCGGCTTCTGCGTACTGTGCACTTCAGCATGTGCTGACCCCGCTCTGTCATTTTACGTGTCCTACCACTTTGTGGCTGAGTTGCTGTTGTTTCCAGTTGCTTCCACTTTGTTATAATACCACTAACAGTTGAGCGTGGAATATTTAGCAGCAAGGAAATTTCACAGATGGACTTATTGCACAGGTGGCAACCTATCACAGTACCACACTTGACTTCACTGAGCTCCTGAGAGTCACCCATTCTTTCACAAATTATTGTAGAAGCAGTCTGCATGCCTAGGTGCTTGATTTTATACACCTGTGGCCATGGAGATGATTAGAACACCTGAATCCAATGATTTGGAGGGGTGTCCCAATACTTTTGGCAATATAGTGTGTGTGTGTGTGTGTGTGTGTGTGTGTGTGTGTGTGTGTGTGTGTATGTATGTATGTATGTGTATATATATATATATATATATATATATGCACAATAATGGAAAAAAGTTAATTCTCATACAAATTAAAGAAAAAAAATACAGATTAAAGTCTGAATTCAGTCCTTTAGGGGTTAATGTGTCTAGGCGATGAATCCACTGGAATTCCCATTGTCTCAACAATAATTCTCTATTGCCCCCGCATCTATTTTTAGGTATTCCATCAATGACCATAAATATAAGTTGAGAAACAGAATGACCCTTTTCTACAAAATGTCTAGCTAAAGGTAGTTTAGTAAGTTTGTTTCTAATGGAGTATTTATGCCTAGCTAATCTATCCTTTACTTTTTGAGTAGTCTTTCCTATAAATAACAAACCGCATGGACGTTTTGTTAAATAAACCACAAACGATGACTGGCAGGTATAATGATCCTTGATAGGTATATTATAACCTAAATGTGGATGAGAGAAGGATTTTCCCTTGATCATACTATCACACTGAATACAGTTGAGACAAGGATAGGAGCCAAAATGATGTGGACCTAAAAAGGTAAGAGGTAATTTGGGAGGACAATATTGATCTGATTTCATTAGCCTATCATATATAGTGCTCTCCCGCTAATAAGATGGTAAAGGGGGGGGGGGGGGGGGTGCTAAACTCTGGCACAAGTGGAAAATTAGTGCTTAAAATGTACCAGTGTCTTATAATTTTATTTAGAACCCAACTAGAATAAGGGTGAAATTGAGAGGTGAATGGCACTGTATGAGAATTCAAACATTTATTCTTATATCAAGATAATTTATCCCTTTCTTTTTTAACAAAATTACTAGGATATCTTCGTTCTTAGAGTCTTGCCTTCCATCTTATCCAACCTAATGTCACAAACCTGTGGGTCACTGACTATTCTTTATACATGGGTTAATTGGCTGCGGCTATGTAATATACACTATATATGTATAAAGACTAGTCTTCTTCACTAGTTCTAGGAATTATTTTCTTTGATGTTTAAAAAAACTCTAAAAGTCTGCTTTTTTCATCAGGGAGAAAACAGCATCAGCTTTAAGGAAGGTACATGAAAGTGAAGATGAAATTGCAGCAAGAGAAGTGAGAGGTCTTTGTGACATTATTGGTAATGTTCTCCTTTTTTTTACAGGATTCATGATCTTATATTGTTACTTAAAAATGAAATAATTTTAATAGCTGGGTTATATATTTTTTATACTTTCCGGGAGTGCTGCTGTGTCTAACATTAAATAGTTTAATGTTTAAATAGTTGGTAAGTTAACTATTTCTTCACTAATAAGTGCGCTTGTTGGGCGCGCTGTAGAAACAGTATGTAGCCTCATCTACATACACTATACATCCTTGTGTTACAGCTGTGGCGTTCAAATATTCCATTCCACAACTGGAAGGAAGAGATCGTGATGCCATCCACCTGGCAAATCAGAGGAAGCTTTGTGTTTCTTCAGAGAATACAAAGCGGCCTATGAATGGCTGAGCACAGTTTAGCCTGACTAAATTTTTTTTTTTTAATTCAAACTGGATGTGTGTGTTCCCGCGGTCAGATCACAAAGCTCTATACCAGGGGTAGGCAACTTTTTGAGCATAGTGTGCCGAAATTTTTTTCCAAAGAAATTGAGAGTGCCAGTTATATTTTAAAAAATGGCAGCTTTACACTCTCAATCACGAAAAGGAATTTTTATACAGTAAATGCTGTAAGCTATTTGAAGAATAGTAAGAAAACATTGAACTTTTGTCTTTTTTCAGCCAGACTAACTATGTAACTTTCAAGGATGGTAAATGGTAACTTACTCTTTTTCCAGAATACATGTACTGTGAGGTAAGTATGGTAAGGTTGAAATGAGTATGTCAACCAAGGACTTCTGCAAAATATACAGTAGGAAATTAGGTGTGAGGTGATAGTGGTCACCCTAATAAAGTTTCTCTCAGATCAAACCCAATTTCTGCACCTTCAGACCCTAAATCAGCCCTCATTCCTGTACCTTCATACTTCAGATCACCCCAATTCTTGCACCTTCACAGCTCAGATTACCCCAATTCCTGCACTTTCACCCTTCAGACCACCCTAATACCTGCACTTTCACCCCTCAGATCAGGCCCGATTCCTGCACCTTCATACCTCAGATTATCCCTAATTCCTATATCTTCACACTTCAGATAATCGCAATTCTTGCACTTTTGCACCCCAGATCGGGCCCAATTCATGTTTCCTCAGGCCTAAGATCATCTCCAGTTTCTGTACTTTCATGCCCCAGATCACACCAGTGCTTGCACTTTCACCCATCAGATCACCCAGTGTCTGTACTTTTACACCCCAGATCACACCAATTCCTGCTCCTTCACACCCCAAATCAGCCCCAATTCTAGCACCACCAGGCCTAAGATCAGACCCAATTCTTTTTAATAAAGTAATAAGTGAAAGGTATAGATGGGGAGATAGGCCGGGAAAATATTTAATGAGAACGTTAAGGAAAAAGAAAAATAGGAATTATTTAGAAAAAATAAGAAACTCCAAGGGAGAATTGGTTCACTCAACTAAAGACATCGCTAGTGTATTCAAGGAATATTACAGTAAGCTGTATAACATCATCCCCCAAGATACATTAAATAAAGTTGAAACATTAAATAGGGAAAAAAGAAGAACATATTTAAAAAATGCAGGTCTATCAAAATTAAGTGAAATACGATTGATCTCCCTGGAATTAGAAATTACGGAAGAGGAAATAAAAACAGCATTAAAATGTGCCACGGTGGGGAAAAGTCCAGGCCCAGATGGATATACTGTAAAATATTATAAAAAATATGAAGAGTTGCTGATACCCAAACTGAAGACATACATGAATGTTTTGGGAGGGGAGACGGAAATAAGAGGAGAATCTTTGCAGGCTAATATAGTTTTAATTCATAAGGAAGATAAGGACCCCTCGCAGTGTACAAGCTATAGACCAATTGCGTTGTTAAACATAGATACTAAATTGTACGCAAAGGTATTGGCAAATAGACTGAGGGATTTGATGCCGGAGTGGATACATGGGGACCAGGTGGGGTTTGTCCCGGGGAGAGAGGGTAGAGATAATGGTTTGAGATCAATTTTGCTTATTCAGGAAGGAAAAAAAAGGGAAAACCCCGGTGGTACTGTTGTCAATTGACGCCGAGAAAGCATTTGATAGAGTGAATTGGGGATTTATGATGGATACCTTGGAGATGTTGGGGTTGGAAGATAGAATGAGAAAGTGGATTGGAAGCCTATATATTGGGCCTACAGTAGCTATCATGGTTAATGGAGGAAGATCGTAGCTTTTCGGGATGTCAAATGGAACAAGACAGGGATGCCCATTGTCTCCATTGTTGTATGTTCTATCGCTGGAGCCACTCCTATCTACGATAAGGAAGAACATAGATATAAAGGGAATATGGATAGGAGATAGAGAACATAAGGTGGCGGCCTATGCGGATGATCTGATGTTCTATGTTGGAAATCCCAGGATATCACTCCCAAACTTAATGAAGACATTGAAGGAATATGGGGAATTATCAAATTTAAAAATTAATCCAACAAAAACTGAAATCTTAAATATAAACCTTAAAAATAGTGAAAAGGAAAAAATACAAGAAGAATTCCCTTTTGTCTGGAGAGAAAAAGAATTTAAAGTACCTAGGGATAAAACTGTCAGCCTCAACTAAAAATTTGTATAAAGTTAATTATATTTCACTATTAAACAAGCTTAAGGAGGAGGTGAAGAGATTGAGAGGTGGAAATCCGTCTTGGATGGTCGCATAAACCTGCTAAAAATGGTAATTGTGCCCAAAGTTTTATATAAATTCCAAATGGTACCAATCAAACTCCCAGAGGCATATTTCAAAGAACTTAGAAAAATGATAATGAGATATATATGGGGGAATAAAAAACCTAGAATATGTTATGAAATATTGACAAGACCTAAAGAGAGAGGGGGTTTAGGTGTACCAGATTTTAAGAGATATTATAAAGCTGTAATAATCGCGAGAATCTTTGACTGGACTCATAATCCAGGGAAAAGCTGGGTTGAAATTGAAAATACACTGAGTGGAACAAATTTAAGTAAGATTATATGGGTGCCCGCACAATATAGGGGATTAGATGTTAACACAAGTTTGTACACTTCTAATGTTTTAAGAGTTTGGGAAATAATACACAGACAAAAGGGATGGGTTTTTAATTCACAGTTAATGCCACTAAGGAATACAGAATATTTTGTCCCAGGTAAGGAAGATGTTACAGGGAAATGGATTATAAAAAAGGACACGCAATTGAGAGATATAATGATGGGTGAGGAATTGGGATCATATAGAGAGCTGGAGAAGAAAAAGGGAGAGGTTTTTAATAGAATGGCTGGGCTACGATACACCCAACTGATACATTTCTTCGAGAGTCTCCCGAAACCTTTGAGAACTAGGAAAGAGTGGAACCCATTTGAAAGATTGTTAGAAGCACGAGGTGATGGGAAACATGGAATTGCTAAAATATATAAAATATTCACTGACTTAGACACTAGCACAAAACCAATATACATAGAGAAATGGGAAAGAGATATGGGGAGGGAAATGGAGGAGGTACAGCAAAGGAAAATATTTAGATTAATTAAAATATTAGTATGCGGGAAGTAGAATTAAATTATAAGTGTTTGGTAAGATGGCACATCACACCGAAAGTGGAGCACAGAATAAATGCAGAGATTTCACCATTGTGTTGGAGAGGGTGTGGAGAGGTGGGCACGTTGTATCATATATGGTGGGAGTGTTCAAAAATACAGGTGTTTTGGCAGAAAATAGTTTATTTAGTAGGGAAGATTGCTGAAATCAATATTAGATCCCGAGATATGTCTTCTTCATAATACAGAGCTTCCAGTGAAAATATACAAGGATTTGGGGCTGTGGTATTATTTGAGTGCAGCGAAAAGTCTGATACCTAGGTTTTGGAAAAAAAAGGAAGTGCCGACAGAGGAGGATTGGATGGTTAGAGTGAATCAGATCTATGGGACGGAAAGATTGTACTATACACATATAGATAAGATGGAGATGTATTACAGAAAATGGAAAAAATGGGAAGAGTACAGAGAAAAAGTGAAATATATGAAGATGTAATACCCCTTGAAATGAAAATTAGAAACAATATAGGAGGAAGAGAAGAGGAGGGAAAACGCAGAGTGTTGGGGGGAGGGGGAGGGTTGGGAAAGGGAGGAGGGGGAGGGGAAGTAGGATGGGAAGTGGGATTTAGATAATATGTTAGAGGGAAGATATTGCATGGATATCCTTTTTTATTGCAAAAGGTGACTGTTATTTGTATGTGGTTGTAAATTAATAAAT
The DNA here is from genome assembly GCF_062004578.1 of Staurois parvus. Classification (NCBI taxonomy): domain Eukaryota; kingdom Metazoa; phylum Chordata; class Amphibia; order Anura; family Ranidae; genus Staurois; species Staurois parvus. The sequence goes on along the minus strand of NW_028317950.1, from coordinate 16,975,101 downwards.
ATTTATTAAAAAAAAAGACCCAATTCTTGCACGTCCAAGTCTCAGATCAGATAAAATTTCTGCACCTTCACTCCTCAGATCACACCAATTCCTGCACCTTCACCCCTCAGATCACTCCAGTTTCTGTACCTTCACACCTCAGCTCACCCAAATACCTGCAACTTCACATCCCAGTCCTCAGAAACAGTTCCTGTGCCTTCAGGCCTCAGATAAATTCTAATTCCTGAACCGCCAGAACTCTGATCACAATTTCTGCACCTTCACACCTCAGATCACCCCAATTCCTGTGCCTTCACACCTCAGATAAGTCCCAAGATCTGTACCTTCACACCTCAGGTTACACCAGTTCGTGCATCTCCAGGCCTCAGTTCACCCCAATTCCAGCATTTTTACAGCGTAGATCAGCCCCAGTTCCTGTTTCTTCATACCTCATATTAGTCCCAATTCCAGCATTTTCACACTTTTAAATCACGCAAATACCTGCACCTTGACACCTCTGATCATCTCCAATTCCTGCACCCTTACAGCTCATATCACTCCAATTCTTGCACCTTCACACTTCAGCTCACCACAAACTCTACATCTTCATGCCTCAGATCAGCTCCGATTCCTGCACCTTCACACCCCAGATCAGTGCCAATCCTTGCACCTCTGGGCCTCAGATCAGTCCCAATTTCTGCACCTTTACACCTGAGCTCACCCCAATTCCTGCAACTTCACACCCCATTCTCCAGTGACAATTCCTGTGCCTTCAGGCCTCAGATCAGCCCCAATTCCTGCTCCTTCAGGCCTCAGATAAGCACCAATTATTGAACCCCCAGAACTTTGATCACAATTCCTGCAACTGCAAACTTCAGATCGCCCCAATTCCTGCACCTCTGAGCCTGAAATCAGCCCCAATTCCTGGCACCTCCAAGCCTCAAACCAGCCACAATTCCTGGCACCTCCAAGCCTCAAATCAGCCCCAATTCTTGCACCTTCACACCACAGATCAGCTCAAATTCCTGCACCTTCACACTTCAGATCAGCTCCAATTCCTGCATCTTCACAAATCAGATTAGCTCCAATTCCTGCACTTTCACACCTCAGATCAGTTCCAATTTCTGCACCTCGAGACCTCAGTTCACCCTAATTCCTGGATTTTTACAACCCAGATCAGCCTCAATTTCTGTTCTTTCAGGCCTCAGATCACCCAAATATCTGCACCTTTACCATCACCACCTGCACCCTTGCAACTCAAAAAACACATAGATGCTCCAGAAATGAACACCAGCCAATGAGTCCCAATTCCTGCAGTTCCTAATTCCTTTTTCCAAGGTGGTAGTTACCAATATATGTTCTGAAGTTGTAATTCCTAATAGAAATTCTAAAGTAGCAGTTACCAAACCTTGTTTTAATGTAGTAGTTCCTTCTATTCGGACGTTATGGTGAATGGCAGTGGCAAGCATCTGTTAAATCCTGCTGCTGCTTTTGACACCCGTTAACTGCTAGCTGCAACCACCAAGCCTGTACAGTACACTTTTACAACAAGTTGCCGGAGGCCATAGCTATTCATGGCTGTTCACCCAACTGGCAATTACCTGTGGCGATTGCTTCTTAATGTGCACAAAGTGTGTGTTCAGCAGCCATCACCGTGGCTAATCACTGAGAGTGTGAACAGTCACAAATAGTTGCAGCCGCCAGTAACTTGTCATATATATATATATATTGTACGGGTTTGGTGGCTGCAGCTAACTGCTAACTGGTGTCAAAAACAGTAGCAGGAATCAACAGATTCCTGCCACTACCATTCGTACTGTGGCTAAATGCCTGTTTGATTGTAGCCTAAATTAGTAGTTCCCAATAGCTGTTATGTCAGAAAAGCCTTTAAAGGCTAAGTTCACTTTTTGCACAAAAATAATAAATGCATACAAAAAAATGTGCATTTATTATTTTTGTCTGCAGGTGCTTATAAAGCATTGTACCAGTGATCAGAAGATCGCTGGTGCCATGCAGGTCTCCTACAGGATGTACGGGCAAGCAGATATACTGACAGGAAGATTCAAGCAGTAGTAGTTATTTGAACACTACAAGCCGACAGCTGGTAAAGCTGTTGGGATTTACAGTAAAGCTGTCGGGACAGCTGGTAAAGCTTTCAGGACTTGCAGTTCATTAATCCACAGAACACTGTGAATGAATGACGCGGTCATATGGCCTCTCATTTGCACTGTTTTCAAATCTGACAGCTAGTACAGGGAACCTCTCCCCATACTACTGTCAGGGATTGGGGGGGGACAGTGGACAGCAGCTGCAGCATTTAAAACCCTTCTTCCTCCCATTAAATCCTTTGTTGCATTGAGTTATTCATAAAAGATTGCTGTGGAAGGGGTTAAAAGCCATTTGAAGGTAAACCTCTCTGGCTATATCCCCTCCAAGCTGAGCCAGGCGCATGGATGCTGTGGGAGAGAAATGTTCGGTGGGAGGGCAGGTACACCGATAGCAAAAGCCTGGCCATGAGCTAGCTCAGGCTAAAAGAGTACTGTACCACAGAGAAGGAAAATACTGACTATAATTACCCTTTCAAAGTGAGAACAAGAAGCCTGGGGAAGCCGACTCGACACAGAGTGGAGAGAGCAATGCAGAAATCCACACCAGCAGGAACAGAGGTGGGCAGGCACTAGCCGTGCTGCTTCCTTTGTATGCAGCCACTGGCCAGCTTGATTGTTTGGGAGGTAGGTCTCCATGGACTCCCCTCGGGTGCCGTCCTTGATGCTGTCGCATGCCACATGTGCTGGGGGTTGCCTACTCCTGCTCTATACTATATGTACTGTATGTAAGGCTACATAAAGTTTATAATTCGTGCCCAATGAACGCACCTGTTGGTGTACAAAACAGTTTGTTTGCGCCAGCTTGGCCCAAACATACTATTTTAAGTGACAGTAAAGCTGGAGATCAGCTTTAAAAGATTTTAACGGTTATGTGTGAAGATTAATTCATTTCCTTACTTTAACATTTTTTGCAGGAATCTTTGGCCATTGGGAAATAGAGACACTTCTCTCATTCTCTTTTTATATTCACATATGACACCACTCCAGGCAGCTCCACAGCTGAACACGGCCATAGGTGCAATGCTCTCCAGAATCCTACTCCTTTCCACAGAATGTATAAACATATAGTCCATATTCTGTTTTGTGTTTTTGCTAGCTCGCAATAAATGTCAGAGACCCCTATGACTACACCCTTACTGGGCGAAACCGGGAGGATAAAGTTTTTTTTCATCTAGCAAAAAAGATACAGTGGTGTGCGGACTGTATATTTATAATTCACATATATATATATATATATATATATATATATATATATATGAGCCTTAAAAAATAGCCTTGTGCATGGCCACTCCATTCACAGCCTTTCTTACTGTTCAGTACGTACCTAATATCTGTACTATTAAATAAACCTAACTCATTTAGTTACATATAGATACTGTGGTATTTGCAATTATTGTGATGCATATACATAAAACCTGTTGCACTTCCACTTTAAATATATATGAACCAACAAAAGTGCAACAGATAACCAAACTATACCATAGCAATACATAATGGGGTAAAACTTGTGCACACAGAATCTGGTACAGCTGTGCTTAGTAACCAATCAGCTTCCAGGTTAGAATTTAGAAGCTGATTGTTGACTATGCACAGCTGTACCAGATTCTGTGTTCACCAGTTTTAGTAAATCTCCCCCAATGTCTCAAATACAGGGGTTGGACAAAAAAAATGGAAACACTACATGATTTGCAGGTGTGAAAGTGATGACATATTTCGCGTTCAAAGTTGTTTAACATTCTTTTGCTTCCCACCTAGCTAAGAGGTGGGAAGCCTCACTTTCGTCATTCACTGCATGCGCTGCTAGTAATAGAGTCATGTCAGAGCTTACTGATTTTCAAAGAGGGCAAATTGTTAGCTGGTGCCTCTGTGACTGAAGTTGCCAATTTATTTGCTGTGTCATGAGGTACAGTATCAAAGGTTATGACGACATATACAGTTTCTGGGAAAACATTGTCTCGTAAGCAGAAGTGGTTATCTTCACGGGACTGAGATTGAGCTCTGCAGTCACTTTTGCAGCAGTTGTTTTCTTATTCCGGGTCACAATCCTGCGCATTGTCCTTTTGTCTCTTTACCTCGTGACACGGCAAATCAATTGGCAACTTCAGCGCATGCAGTGAATGACGAAACTGAGGCTTCTTACTTGTTGAAGAAGAATGTTACATCACTTCCACTTTGAACGCAAAACATGTGTTCTCTGTCACACCTGCAAATCATGTAGTGTTTCCACTTTTTTGTCTAACCCCTGTATATAGCGGTGAACAAATCGGTGATTAAAAACTCATAAAATAATGTCCCACAATCACAAACAAATATATTAATAGAAAGGAAAAAACTCCACAATAGAAGCAAATTCCATCTTCAGGTAAAGAAGTGCTGAATGGAGACCTGTGTATGGACTCTATGAATTATTTTGTATTTATATTAATATATTTGTTTGTGATTGTGGGACATTTTATGCATTACCAGTGTATATTTATTGAGATATTATGTATTGAGTTATGTTATAGTTTGGTTATCTCTTGAACTTTTGTTGGTTCATATACAGTATATTTAGAGGGGCAGAACAATGGGTTTTATGTACAGTATATACACTCTTCTGTTGTTTTGTATTTGGACAATCACTGAGTGCTGCTTATGTATAATTTTGTAAGTTTTTAATTTGGTTCATCACCTAGTGCAGATTTGTTTTGTTTATCTATGATTATTGTGATATATTGACTGTCAAGTATATTTGATGGGTAGATGTGAAAGAAGATACTGTACACTTTCGAGTGGCATCAGTATTCTTCATGTTTTCAGTATAACACATAATAGAGTATTGTGATTTGATTCCATCTGGTACCATGAAAATTTCTTATGGTTGTCTTTGTTTAGTCCTCATTCACATTTGAGCATTTTGGACCTCAAAGCTTCAAAATGTTGAGGGATAAAAAATTAATTATTCTATATGGTAGTGGTTCACATCTCCACTACAAAACACCTGAAGCTCAAAAAAGTTTTGGAGCTATTTTTTTTTTAATTCTTTATTTTCAAAAGGCATGGGTGAACAGATTCAGTAAACAACCACAGTAATAGGCTCAAGGCAGCCCAGACACAGCTGAGGGAACATGCAAGAGTGCAACAAGTACAATAAAACTGGAAATTCTAGAGATCCAAAACCTCAGCTAAGAACAACTGAGAGTGAGTGATAGTAAAGTGAAGTAGGTTAAGAAAAAACAGGGATAAGGGAGACCAAAACCCACAAGGGATGCTAGAAGAAGTAGATTGAGGCCGAACCGTAGCCACCCAGGTTGACCTCCACTGAGCAAGAGCCAGAGGAAAGTCAGGATTACCCAAAAGGTGTCCTGCATCTGAGGAACCCATTAAGTCCTGGTGGGCATCGGAATAGGAAAAGATTGATCAGGGATACAGCATATGACAAAATCTCTCCTCCCTTTGCGGCTACCTTTGTAGCTCGATTCTGGCAGATTGTTGCATTTTTAAAGCAGCTGAAAGCAGAACCACGTAGCAACAAATGATCTAATAGATGGTAGTTTTCTCTATTGGCTAATACAAAAATGCCAAAGCTCCAAAACGTTTGGGAAAACGTCGTACTAAGACGCTCAGGAACGCACATAGAAAATTGTATTGATCACTTTGAACACAGTGCTATCCAGAGGGGGCCTTTAATCTTTGGATGAACATTTTATATAGTGGTGTGTTACAGTTGTTACACACACATTGAAGCATGCTAGTGGATATAATTTAAAATTGCAGATTGGTTGAATTTAATAAATCACAGGAGGTGGTGGCAATTGTTTGCATATCATATTCAGATGAAAAACATTTATACTAGTAGGAGGAAATATATGTATTTTTATGTATTAATTTAGCAGAGCACTCCAGGTTTATGGTTTATTTATAGGTTGTTTTGCGGGGTCACTTATGGTAAATTACGGCAACATTAATTTATACACAGGTTTTGTAATTGGGTTTTTTTATATAGGTTGTGCAGAGAATTTATATCCTTTATATTATTTGGATAATAGAGTCCCTTTCATTTTGAGTATAATTTTTCTCCCTTACGCAGTTCCTGAGAAGAGAGACAGTGACATCTTGCAGCGAATAACCACAAACAGACAAGAACGGCACAAGAAGGCGATTTCTGATCTGCATAAGGAATTAGCTGACATCAGCAAGGTAGTAAAGTAATAAATGATTCTGCGCAAGCTCTCTGATGTGCTTGTTTTTCACTTCATGGGTAAACCTTGCATTTTTTTTTTTTTTTTAGGAAATGGAGGCCTTAGTTCTGAAGGCTGGAAGGGCTCTCCAAGGATATATGTCAGAGTCTGACAGAAAGATTGACTCGTTGTTCCAGCAGTGTGAAGAAAGGAAAGACAACAGGTCCCTCACAATGGTGGTAAATATGTCCTTCACCTTTACAGCAGAGCGGGGCTGCTATCAGAAACTACGGGGCTCTATACAGCCAACTTGACAGGCCCCCCACTTAAAAAAACACAGTTTACTATGCCTCAGTTATGAATGAACACAGTGAGTGATCAGTACCTATCACTCGTGTTCATTCATGAAAGAAAATGACTGGTAAATTAACATATTTGCCGGGCTCTTCCCCCACTTTCCATCCTGAGGAATCCAATTGTGTGCTTGCAGCTGCCAGTAGGAAGGAGAGGATGGAACCTGGCAGCATTGTGGGGTTGGGGGCACACAGGGGGACCTGGGAAGAAGAGAGAAACCTATAGTACACAGTTTGGGTGATGGGTGCTTAAGGGTGGGGGGATTACTTGAACCAATCCCCTGTTTGGCTCTCTCTCTGCAGTAGCTGAAAGCGGGAGGGAGAGGAGAAACCAGGTATCAGCTGCTGCGGAGAGAGAGCCATACAGGGGATCAATTCCAGTAATAGCCCCCACGCTGTGTCATTCACCCTCCATGCCCACATCTGATTCACCCAGCTGCCTGGGCCCTCCTGCTGGCCTGGTGGTACCCCCTTAGCCACAGCCCTGCAGCAGAGGCATTGTCCTTAGCAATCAACCACTCTGCAGAACTGAGACTGTTGACCAATTAGGTTTCATCTTTTCATTGTATCTAAACCAAAAATCAAGAATGTAGAAAACTACAGCTAACCAGTCCTTCGATGTGGTGGCTGTATTAATCTTCTTCTTTTAATCGTACAGAACACGGCACAAAGGCAAAGTTTTCATAGACTTTGGATTATAGGCTCGTGGATACTGGCAAAATCTTTGTGGACAAGTCATCTGTGCACCTCCCTATAACCCTTTTAACTTCAACTGGTGATCCAGTAACATACTTCCTGTCCTGGGGTGACTACTCACTCACTATTTACTGTGCTGCACATATATACCTCAAAAATTGTTTTATGTAAACATGTATTATGATATCCTTAGGTGTGCCCATCAATCATTAGATTGCGCCATACAAAATAATAATACAATCATATTATACAAGAAAAACCTTCTGTGTGTTTTGAAATCCCCAAATATTCCACTTTTTTTATAAGTGATTGAATAGTACTGACTGGCATATTCAAGTCTTTGGACATCTTTTTATATCCTCTTCCATCTTTATTATTATTATATAGCGCCAACAGTTTACGCAGCGCTTTACAATATAAGGGGGGCAGTACAATTACAATACAGTTGAATACAGAAGGTGTTAGAGGGCCCTGCTCATGGATTTTACAATCTAACGGGAGGAGGAGGTGGTACAAAAGGTAACAGCTGCAGGGGATGATCTGTTGGAGGTGACTCAAGTACAGTTCTTAGGTGAAGATGGGGTAGGCTTCCCTGAATAAATGAGTTTTCAAGGATCGTCTAAAGGTGGACAGGGTAGTAGATGACTGGACATACTGGGGCAGGGAATTCCAGAGGATTGAAGAGACTCTGGAGAAGTCCTGGAGGCAGGCATGAGAGGAGGTAACAAGGGAACTGGAGAGAAGGAGGTCTTGGGAGTAGCAGAGAGGACGATTTTGGGCGATATCTACAGATGAAGTAGGTAATGTAGCTGGGGATGATGTTGTGGATGGCCTTGTTTGTTGTGGTTCGTATTTTTAATTTTACATGTTGGGCTAGTGGACGCCAGTGAAGAGATTGGCAGAGAGGGGCAGCAGTTAGTCCTTATTAGTCTAGTAGCAGCATTCATAATAGACTGAAAGGGGGATAGCCTGTGTAGGGGTAGGCCAGCGAGGAGGGAGTTGCAGTAGTCCAGGTGGGAAATAACCATGGAGTGAATAAGCTGTTTTGTGGTGTCATTAGTCAGGAAGGGGTGAATTCTGGAAATGTTGCAGAGGTTGAGGCGGCAAGATTTAGCCAGTGATTGGATGTGATAACCTCTTAGTTCATTGATCTTCTTGCTCTCAAGTAACTGTCTGCCCGTATTGGAGGCTTGGGCAGACAACTATGCTGAGAGTCTGCAGGAGGCTGGCATTGCACCTGCGATCTGCTGATCATGAGTGCAATGCTGTGCAGACTCCTTAGAAAAAAAAAATAAATGCATAATTTTTTTACCTGAAAAAAAATGTGTATTTATTAATATTTTTTAAAAGGTGAACTTATCCTTTAACAGGCAAAGTTCCAGGTAAATAAGATGTTCAACCATCAACACTAATCTTTTAAATATAATGGATACTTCTTGCAACTAAAGTATGTATCACCACCTCTGCTGCTGAAAAGTGTCATTAATGCAGGAGATGGCATCTAACATCCTCATTTCAAGCCCAGTACATGATAGCAGCAGACAGGGGTTGCAGATACTGTACATACGTGGAACATATGGTGCATCCAATCTACATATTTAGCATTCAACAATATACCAGAAATGGCTCAGAAAATTCAAACATTGCCATGTTGGTGGGTTTCCTGCTTTTTTTATACTGGATTTGTATTACCTTTTCAGTTTTTAAATGAATTTTGGGATCATGTGGTTGAAGAATCATCTTACAGGAAAGAGTGGATCAGACGCACAGAGGACACTTTGTTTCATCTAGAAGAGAAACGTGCAGATCTGGTGAGTATATACTTCTAACCCATTTAAGAGGTTCCATTTTGATGATGTATAACAACTGAGGGCAGTAGTAAACGATGTGATCTCTGTAGAAGTTGCGGAACAAAATTAAGACTGACTGATCCTCCTTTCAGCAGAGATTACACGACCAACATCATGGGCTTTTGGTCATGTGATGTGACAAAGGGGGCTTTCAGAAGCCGTTTCATTATGAAAGGTTTTGCAGCTTTTCTGTAGTTGATCATAATAGCAAAAGTGTTAAAGTATAAAGTAAAGTGTTAAAGTATGGAGGGAATTCCACTCACTTCCTATTTTAGCTGTGGGACAGGAAATGAAGGGAAATCTCCCCAATAGAACACAGATGGCAATAAAAAAAAACCTGACGGATTATAACCCTCTCTTACTTTATAAAAAAATGCCTTTAGTTCTACTTTAACATAGCTTTGTGTTAATATTTCAGTATTGGTAAGTGTTAGGGATTTTTCTTCCCCAACTTTGCTGTTGTTTCTTTTTTAGGTGCAAATGCTAACACATATGTAATTATGTTTATGTTTTTAGATTGCTGATGTTTTGAAGAAATTCACAACACTTTTGACAGGGATTTGCTATTTCATGCCTTCTGATGTGTTTAGGTTTATTCATAAGGAAGCTATGGTAAGTCATTTCACAGCTGGTGGTCAATTTCAAGCAACAAATTAAATAATCAATAAATAAAATAGTGCAGCGCTAAATCAATGATTCAAGTAAAAAAAGGTGGAAGTAAACACAATAAATAAAATTAGCAATATAAATGAGCGCACTTCAAAGATCCAATGAGAACTAGTTAGCAGCTTAGCACTGAGGCAACCAGATAAAACATAAAGTGCAATGCTCACCAATGATATAATTAAATATGCTCAAAGACCATATAAATGAATAAATATAAAGTAAACAGTAACAGTGGCTGAAAATATATAATTATATGGGGCAAAGTAATCCGTGTTAGTGACTAGATAGTGCCCATATAGTCCCAAAAGCTTCAATCGGTGCTTGTGAAAACAGAAGAAATGCGCACTCACCGGACGCGCAATGTTAATGCACGTTATATATACTATAAGGTAGTCATCTGGGCTAGTATGTAGAAAAGGCTCCCTCTCAAGGTGGATGCGTACCGGGACTTTAAATGTTGATGATCCAGGGGTGTCCAGAGTTCCCCTTAAGGGATAGGTGGGTGCAGCTCACAAGGGTTAACTGGAGGCCCTCTCTCTGGAGTCAATGGACTGGTACTGGGCGTCTAAAAAATGAATGCTCCCCAGAAGGGGTCAAAAAGGAAGAATGCCCAAAGTGTAGTAGATTTGATAAAACATTTATTAAAGAATTAAAACGGATGCATCTATAAACAAGTATTACAAAGTGGTTTGGACTGACCATCCCTGAATAGAGATGGCCGCCGGAGCTCCACGATGCTCTGACGGCGTGACGTCACGGCGTGAATAGGCTCCTCCTTACGCATTACGTGCACACGCACATCATCAGAGGAAGTGCAAGCACAAGCACCGATTGAAGCTTTTGGGACTATATGGGCACTATCTAGTCTCTAACACGGATTACTTTGCCCCATATAATTATATATTTTCAGTCACTGTTACGATTTACATGTTATATTTATTCATTTATATGGTCTTTGAGCATATTTAATTATATCATTGGTGAGCATTGCACTTTATGTTTTATCTGGTTGCCTCAGTGCTAATTAGTCCTCATTGGATCTTTGAAGTGCGCTCATTTATATTGCTAATTTTATTTATTGTGTTTACTTCCACCTTTTTTTACTTGAATCATTACTTTAGCGCTGCACTATTTTATTTATTGATTTTACAGTATGGTCTATGTTGGTTACCTTGAGTGCACAGCTGCTGACTGGATAGCGCTCGCTTTATACATTTCTTATATTAACAAATTGGATAGTTTTGGAACCTGCTAAGGCTTTGCATGAAAAATTACAGCTGTACATAGTAAAAGTGAAAAAGGTATCCCTATATGATATACCGTATTGTTCGCTCCATAAGACGCACCTGACCATAACATGCACCTAGGTTTTAGAGGCAGAAAACAGGAAAAAAAAAATTCTGAACTAATAGACTGCAGACAGTACAGGAGATGACCAGAGACTGCGGACAGCACAGGAATGACCAGAGACTGCGGACAGCACAGGGATGACCAGAGACTGCGGACAGCACAGGGATGACCAGAGACTGCGGACAGCACAGGGATGACCAGAGACTGCGGACAGTACAGATGACTGCTGACCTTTGGGGAGGTGGGGAGGTGGGGAGCGGGTACCTGAATTTGACAGGTACCCGCTCTTACTTCCGCAGAGTTTTTGTTTGATCTTACCTGTTCCTCGATCCAGCCGCGCGCTGTCTTCCCGGCTTCTGTAATGGCACAGCCGGGTGCCCAGTGCGCATGAGCGAGAAGCACTTGCGCTTTGTGATTGGTCCGGCGGCTTCTGGGATCTGTCATGTGTCCCAGGTACCGCCTTACCATTCACAAAAAGCACCGCTTCTTGCGCATGCGCACTTGGCACCCGGCTGTCATGCCCAGTGCCCACACTACAGAAGCCGGAAGACAGCGCGCCGCTGGATAGAGGAACAGGTAAGATCAAAGAACAAAGAAGTAAGAGCGGGTACCTGTCAAATTCGGGTACCCGCTCCCCACCTCCCCAAAGGTCAGCAGTCATCTCCATAAGGTCCCGCTGCAGAGCTGAGTGGCCGGCCCGGTATTCTGACACGGCCGCGGTGGAAATACTGGACCGGCCGCTCCATATTTGCTCCATAAGACGCACTGACATTTCCCCCCCTTTTTTGGGGGGAAAAAAGTGCGTCTTATGGAGCGAAAAATACGGTACAGTATGTATGTGTGTGTATGTGTGTGTGCATGTGTGTGTGTGTGTGTGTATATATATATATATATATATATATATATATATATACCGTATTTTCCGGCGTATAAGGCGACTGGGTGTATAAGACGACCCCCTAATTTTCCAGTTAAAACATAGGTTTTGGGCTATACTCGCCGTATAAGACTACCCCCCTTCTGAGGCAACACTATTTAAAAACATACAATATACTGTGCTGAGCCAAGCTGGCTCAAAACAAATGTTGCTATGACAGATTAATCTGTCAGCCCGCTGGATGTGCGGTATATACAGTATACTGAGCCAAGCTGTTTCAAAACATACCGGTATGTCCCTACTGTAATGAATCCGCTGGATGCGTGTATGTACGGTAGCTGCAGCTACATACAGTATACACTGGGCCAATCACAGCGAGCCATGTATTCTACTAATGAATACAAAGCCTGCTCGGATTGGCTGAGGTTGTGACATCACCAGCCCACCTCTCTGACTCAGCCAATCCGAGCAGGCTTTGTATTCATTAGTAGAATACATCACTCACCGTGATTGGCCCAGTGTATACTGTATGTAGCCGCAGCTACCGTACATACACGCATCCAGCGGGCTGATTACAGTAGGGACGTACCGGTACATTTTTAAACCGCTTGGCTACTGTATATACTGTATATACCGCACATCCAGTGGGCTGACAGATTAATCTGTCATAGGGACATTTGTTTTGAGCCAGCTTGGCTCAGCACGGTATACTGTATGCACATCCAGCCAGCTTGACCCAAACAAACTCAAGGTTCACATTTTATACCCCGCGTATAAGACGACCCCCAATTTTTGGGGTATATTTTTAAGTATAAAAAGTAGTCTTATACACCCAGAAAATACTGTGTGTGTATATATATATATATATATATATATATATATATATACACGTATACACTTTTATTATAATTATTATTATAGTCCACAACAATGACATCTCCAGTTTTTTTATTATATATTTTATAATAATATTTTTTATTATATATATATATATATATATATATATATATAAATTATTATTGTTATTATTATTATTATAGTTCTTGGTATCTCCAAAGTCTCCATATTGCTTGTCAGAACTACAGCCTCCTACTAATTGGTTCTGCTCTGTGAAATCTGCAATTTTGTGTGGGGGTAAAGTTGGGCCAGTAAGCACATATTCCTGAGACTGGGTTAGCTTGGTAGACAATTGCATATAAAATGCTGAGAAACTTAGGCAGCACGTAGGCATGACCCTGAGTCAGTTTCCAGATTTACAAGAGTTAGCTAGCCCACTACACACCAGTTTATTTACTCTAGTCTGTGTTTGATCTTGTAGTTTGTGTCTTATTTTTACTGTTTCTGCTTTATACATCTAGATGATTAATCAAGCCATACTTGCCAACCACAGAGCAATTACCAAGCTGTCTCTGAATCTCATGGAAACAGAACTAAAAAGAGAGGGGTCTCAGCGCCTTCAGTGGCAAGACCTGATAAAAGCCTGGAAATCCCATGAAAAAGAGAGAGTAATAACTGAATTCAGGTATCTTATTGAGAAAATACGTAATCCTTCACTAAGCTATATTGGCAAGCACAAAATAATGATTCTTTTAGTAAAAAAACATATGTTTTAAAGCTTAGTAAATTGCACCTTCATTCACTTTAAACACCACATTCTAGTTCAGTGATAGCCAGCCTGTGCTTGTTGTTTTGCAAGACTGCAATTGTAACTTCTTTAGTTGGACCAATGATGTGCAATTTGTGGTTAGGCACTCCCAGTAGGGTCTCAGAATCAATTTGTACAGTGCCTCCTATATTAGCTGTGGATTTAATTTGTATTTGTTTTATTAATAATCTCTTTTTATGGCCCACAAAAGGGCAGACTGTAAAAAGAAAATGAGCAAATCTGTCCTAAGAGAAGATATCAGTTCAACCCTATGATATCCTGCTTTGGTCAATGGACAACAAGGTACAACTCTCTTCTATTATTTGTTCTACAGGGTGCTTGCAGAGACGGAAATGAACCAGATGCCTGGTAGTGTCAAGAGGGAGGTTGACTTGCTGATAGATCAGCACCAGTCACTGCATAGCAGAAGGCTTCAGCTGCTGCATTTGGTCAGGTACTCTAAGTGGTTCTCATGTAGCACAGGGACATGTGTAGCAAAGGCTATCAAAAAGAGCATGATAGAGCATTGCTTTTTGATCAATTTAGGTGTGGTAATATACCCCACGTCCTGTGCCAAATAAACCTCATAATTTCCAAGCCTCAACTTTTGAGAATCAGTGGAAATAAGGTGAGGGCAAGCAGCGCCAGGACTAGGGATGTGTGGGAGGGGCGGCGGTGGGGGCAGTTACAAGTACCAAACACCTGCATGGCTTTCAAAGAAGCAGCTGAAAGCCATGGGAGGGAGAATAAGAGAAGTGGCTTCCAGTTGCTTCATTGAAAGACTTACAGGAGATCGCTGCTTGTCACTGCCCCCACCGCTGCACTGATCATCCCCGATCGTTCTGTTTCTTTCCTGGCCCTCCTGCTGTATGCTCCTCAGGGCCCAGCCCCTCCCCCCATCCTTTACACCAATAGGAGAAGAGGGGAGATAGGCTGGATCTGCTCTGCCTCTACTTGTGCCTGCCCACACTCCAGTCCAAGAAGCTTCTTACAAGAGGATGTGTGGGTGGGAAATTGTACACAGATCAGCCGACAGCTCTGATTCTTCTGACTGAGCATGTGAGCCTGACCTCCCTTCCGTCCACCCACCCACCTTTCCCTTCCTTCCTTCCTTTCTTTCACCCACCCACCCCTCCCTTCCTTCAACCCACCCCTCCCTCTCTCCCTTCCTTTCAACCCTCTCTTCCTTTCACCCCTCCCTCCCTTCCTTCCTTCCTTCCTTTCACCCCTCCCTTCCTTCCTTTCCCCCTTCCCTCCCTTCCTTCCTTCCTTTCACCCCTCCCTTCCTTCCTTCTTTTCACCCCTCCCTTCCTTCCTTCCACCCCTCCCACCCTTCCTTCCTACCCTTCCTTCCACCCTCCCTTCCTTCCACCCCTCCCTTCCTTCTTTCCACCGCTTCTCCGTCCCTTCCTACACTCGGGAATACCTTGCAGCGTTGATCCGGGATCTTTTCTTGTTCTGTGCTCCCGCGATGTCCCCCCTGCAGTGTCCCTGGCAATGTCCTCCAGCCGATGCCGGCATCTGTGTTCCGGGTTCCGTTCCCTGCGACGTCAGGACGTACGGGGACGGAACTGGTGGGAAATTTTAAAATTTTAAAAGTGACATTCACTAAATACACTAAAATCACATAGTAAAACATTACTATATCAAACCATTTCACATACATTTTGTCCCTAGTGCTTTGTCCTGTGCCCTGCCTGCATTTTTACTGTTCTTTCTGCCTGGAAACTGAGAAATGTCCATGGCGTCCAAAAAGCGTCCCTTTAGGTCAAAAGTGGTTTTAGACCGGCTCGAGAACAGCGATAGTAAATTAGAACTACTTGCAGAATTGAGTGATAATGATTCGTGGGGAAATTCGTCATCAGATACTGAAAACGATTTTGCGACTTTGCTCAGTGATGTGCGAACTTGGCGCTATATTTCAAATTTCAGTGTTTTTGGTTTGATTATATTATTGAATTAAATTTATTATATTATTATTTTTTATGATTATTTATTAAATGATAATTTATGATTTCGTGTTTCAAATTTTAACATACCCGGGATGTTTACTAGACTCTTGTTTGGACAGATTTCAGTGAATTATTCCTAAAAATTACAGGCCTATAATAAAAAAACTACATATTTCCATACAAAAAAATGTACCGCTTTGAGCAAAGAAATATGGACATAATCAGACCGCTAGGGAGGCTACGTCCTGGCTAGCTCAAGACTTGAAATTGTGAGCCCTGTCATAGAGGCCTACCTATTACACAAGTCCAATTGGAATGTTTGGTAGGGTTCGGGTCAAGGTTGCCTTCCACAAGAAAAGTTGAGATTCGCCTAAAATTATGGTCGCGTAGATCTCTGAATCTACTAATTATCTCAACAAGCGGTGTTCACAGATGGCAATATCTGCTTTTATAGTTGTTTACTTAAAGCTCAATTATTGCAGTGAAATAATTTGTAGATCAGCAAGTAAAGACAGATTCTTTAACGCATCTCTGAATTTGTGGCACTGAACTTAGTTTTCTTTTTCTTAGTGATTTCATACCTGAGACCTGTACAAAGACAGCAGTGGCTGAATGGCATAAGTCTCTTCTGGACTTAAATAAGGAGATAGGTAAGAAAGAACACTGTGCCTGCTGTGTGAATACTGAAAATACAGTTTAAATTGTCCTTCCACTCTTATTTCCTTTTGGTTCTCTCTCCCATCTATCTTATTTATTACAGGTTTTTATATAGCACTGTCAATTTACCTATATATTGTCCATTCACTTCAGTTCCTTCCCTCAAGGAGCCACCATCTAAGTTCTATTTAACACACATCCATACATGTACTAGGGAGAATTTAGACAGGAGCCATTTAACTTGCTAGCATGTCTTTGGAGTGTGGGAGAAAACTGGAGTACCTGGAGGAAACCCACACAGGCACAGGGAGAACATGTAAACTCCATGCAGGTAGTACCATGGTTAGGATTTGAGCCAATGACCATAGTGCTGCTAGGCAGAAGTGCTAACCACTTAGCCACTGTGCTCGTTTGCCCCATTAGTGTCTTTATACCCCCTCTCTGTTTTCCTATGCTTTCGCCTCCCCACTTCTGTTTTTTTTCCTTCTCTTTCTCTCTCTCTTTTTCTCTGCTTTCTCTGCTGCACATCTCTCATCTTTCTCTTTCCTTATGTCATGCTGTCTTACCAATTTCCCTGTAAAATAATTCAGGTAAAACTACAGCTGTGTGAAAAAAGTATAGCGAGCGCTACAGGCAAAAGAGCACAAGCAGCTAGAACACCAAAAAAGGCAACCAATCCTCCTTACAATAATCAATAATAAAAGAAAAATAGGTGCAGCGCTAAAAACAAAATATAAATGTTTCTCTATAAAATATATAAATATCAGTGGTCAAACAGATATGCCACACAGGTGAATAATGCATATAGTCTATAAAGAGTGCTGAGAGCACACATAAAGTTCTCGTCCCAGAGTGGTGGTAGTAAAAGGTAAAGGAAATCCTGGAAAACAGATAGAGTGCGCACTCACCAGAGGTGCGTTAAAATAACGCATGTAAGGAAAAAGCTGCTGCAAGATCACTCCAGCATCAGGGCTCTGGTCAGGTCGCACTGCGTCCTATCCTCTGTCTCACCGCAAGGAGAGGTGGCCAAGTAGCATCCGAACGTGTGAGCGTCAGGGAACTCCTTGGTCCAAAGAAGTACTGTGGGAGATGGTGCTCTCAGAGAGAGCCCAATGAAGGACGCCACATAGTGTAATACTGTTTGACTTGCGTTTAATAGTCAAAAAGGGGGTAAACAAACAAGAGTACTGACCATAAATAGTTGGCCACATGAAGTGGCTAGATGTCCATGAGCTGTAGCCCCCCCTGACGCGTTTCGTGCGATGCACGTCCTCAGAGGGTCATCTGGTTCCTATGAGTTATATAGAA